>NW_025728807.1:0-335481 GCF_021461385.2 Schistocerca piceifrons | reverse complement strand
GGAAGCTGTAAGTAGCAATAACAGGAAGTAAACATTTTCCCGCTGAAGCGTTGAAAACGTTGTGGATAAACAACAAGAAAATACGTTTGGCGCCCTAGCAACAGCACCACCATCAGTCACAGAAAATTAAATGCCCCGGGTGAGGATCGAACTCACGACCTTAAGATTATGAGACTTACGCGCTGCCTACTGCGCTACCGAGGCACGGGTGCACCGCTTGTCCTGCAAACTGGGTAAATGCCCGTACCCAATATTAGACGTAGAGGACACTGTACTTCCTGGATAACGTGTTCTGTTGCTACACGTGCACTGCCGGCCCAGTTGATTGCGGTGCTGCTGCAGCTGTTGCAACGATAGGCAGCACTCCTTGTCGTTAAAGTTTCAGAGCCTCGGAGGCACCCGGACCCGGCAACTTGTGAGGCCAGGCCGACGCTAGTCTGTAGAAACATGATTGCGAGCGTCCTAGTGGGGAACCCGCGAGTGCTGCGTTCTCGGTCCTTCTCAAGGGAAATCCAGCTACACATTCTTGTGGATCGTGCATCTCAAGCGCTCAAGCCACGCGGCAGCATCATCGCGGGAAAAGCAAAAATGATGCATCGGCCGGGAATCGAACCCGGGCCGCCCGCGTGGCAGGCGAGCATTCTACACTGAACCACCGATGCTGGGGCCAGCGGTAACTTGACGCTTGCTTCCCGAGCAGATGTCTCAAGGGAAAGTGGGACTGCCGTCAAGCGCCGTAGCATTCTGTGGGAAGATGCTGCAGGACGCTGAATCCTGCACTGCACTGCTTAAAAATGCCGCCAGAACGCGGTCCTCTGCGTACTCTTGCGTCGCCGGCGCCCAAACTCCTTGCCAAAGGATGCGAAAATGTGCGCGGATACGCTGGTCCGAATGCGTCTGGATGTGCTCCCCTAGCCTGCCTCGAAATGGCGCCTGCCAGGTACGATCACCTTCCGCCGCTGCCGACTGGCGGGAAGCCGACCACAGCGCGGACGCGCGGCGCTCGCTTGTGCGGTTGGTGGTGTAATGGTCAGCATAGTTTGCCTTCCAAGCAGTTGATCCGGGTTCGATTCCGGCCACCGCCAGGGCTTTTAATTTCGCGTATGAGTACTTTTGCCACGCGCTCTTAAATTATTGTTTTTTTCGCCCTCTTACTCGCTGCATACCAGCCCTTAGTGTGTCTCGACTTGTCTCGTGTCTCGACTTGTCTCGACTTTTGCTCAGCTGACGCGAGAGCTGACGCTCTCAAAATCGGCCCTTTATCAAAACGACAAGCACGAGAAACGACACTGAGAGAGCTAAGGAGAGGCGAGGCGATGGGACACAACAGCACGCCCCCTTCATTTCACGGTGGCGTCTCCCTGGACCGAATCGGGCTGTAGCTCGAAAACAAAGGAGAAAACAAAAATAGGAAGTAAAAGTGCAAATAGTGCCCTGTGTTCCCATGCGCTCACCCGCCAAGTACTGACAAGGGCCAAAGTTGTTACGCATCGGCAATCGGACATTTTCTTTCATTTTTCTCTTTATCGGTTGAGAACCAGTGTATTCAAGATATTATGGCCATTGCCGAGTGAATGCTGTAGCGCTTCCCGACGAGTCGGGTTCGGATCCTCTGTCAACTTCCACGCAGGGTGATGATCTTCTGGTCATCACACTCGCCAGCTGAAATCGGCGCTGCCTTTTCGAGGTAGTAAAGGAGTAGTGGCCCGTGGGGGGATCGAACCCACGACCTTCGCGTTATTAGCACGACGCTCTAACCAACTGAGCTAACGGGCCTCGGCAGATGCAGTTGCTCAGCCCTACGCTGGAAAACAGGTGGCATGAAAGCCATACACCATTTCTATGGTCGTCGTGTGTCTGCTTCCCTAGTCTATATTCTGCTGACGGTCACGAAACAGTAGCTATATTGCGAGCAGGACGGGAAAACGGCCGCTCGGACAGCTCAAACCTGTCACGATTCGTGTGGAAAAAATTCCGTTTCCGGTACCGGGAATCGAACCCGGGCCTCCTGGGTGAAAGCCAGGTATCCTAGCCACTAGACCACACCGGATGCGGCCGTTTCGTTCGGACCGTTCGTACGGTCGCTTGTCGCATTTCGTGTCGAGTGCCGCGTCGGCGCCCCTCTCTCTTTGCGAGCATCTTTGCACATAGTGACTGGCAAGGCGCGCACCTCAAAACGTCGCAGAGCAATGCTTTTGGCTTCATGCTCTGCTGGGAGAAGAGGAAAAGGGAAGCTGTAAGTAGCAATAACAGGAAGTAAACATTTTCCCGCTGAAGCGTTGAAAACGTTGTGGATAACAAACAAGAAATACGTTGGCGCCCTAGCAACAGCACCACCATCAGTCACAGAAAAATTAAATGCCCCGGGTGAGGATCGAACTCACGACCTTAAGATTATGAGACTTACGCGCTGCCTACTGCGCTACCGAGGCACGGGTGCACCGCTTGTCCTGCAAACTGGGTAAATGCCGTACCCAATATTAGACGTAGAGACACTGTACTTCCTGGATAACGTGTTCTGTTGCTACACGTGCACTGCCGGCCCAGTTGATTGCGGTGCTGCTGCAGCTGTTGCAACGATAGGCAGCACTCCTTGTCGTTAAAGTTCAGAGCCTCGGAGGCACCCGGACCCGGCAACTTGTGAGGCCAGGCCGACGCTAGTCTGTAGAACATGATGCGAGCGTCCTAGTGGGGACCCGCGAGTGCTGCGTTCTCGGTCCTTCTCAAGGGAAATCCAGCTACACATTCTTGTGGATCGTGCATCTCAAGCGCTCAAGCCACGCGGCAGCATCATCGCGGGAAAAGCAAAATGATGCATCGGCCGGGAATCGAACCCGGGCCGCCCGCGTGGCAGGCGAGCATTCTACCACTGAACCACCGATGCTGGGGCCAGCGGTAACTTGACGCTGCTTCCCGAGCAGATGTCTCAAGGGAAAGTGGGACTGCCGTCAAGCGCCGTAGCATTCTGTGGGAAAGATGCTGCAGACGCTGAATCCTGCACTGCACTGCTTAAAAATGCCGCCAGAACGCGGTCCTCTGCGTACTCTTGCGTCGCCGGCGCCCAACTCTTGCCAAAGGATGCGAAATGTGCGCGGATACGCTGTCCGAATGCGTCTGGATGTGCTCCCCTAGCCTGCCTCGAAATGCGCCTGCCAGGTACGATCACCTTCCGCCGCTGCCGACTGGCGGGAAGCCGACACAGCGCGGACGCGCGGCGCTCGCTTGTGCGGTGGTGGTGTAATGGTCAGCATAGTTGCCTTCCAAGCAGTTGATCCGGGTTCGATTCCCGGCCACCGCAGCAGGCTTTTAATTTCGCGTATGAGTACTTTTGCCACGCGCTCTTAAATTATTGTTTTTTCGCCCTCTTACTCGCTGCATACCAGCCCTTAGTGTGTCTCGACTTGTCTCGTGTCTCGACTTGTCTCGACTTTGCTCAGCTGACGCGAGAGCTGACGCTCTCAAATCGGCCTTTATCAAAACGACAAGCACGAGAAACGACTGAGAGAGCTAAGGAGAGGCGAGGCGATGGACACACAGCACGCCCCCTTCATTTCACGGTGGCGTCTCCCTGACCGAATCGGGCTGTAGCTCCGAAAACAAAGGAGAAACAAAAATAGGAAGTAAAAAGTGCAAATAGTGCCCTGTGTTCCCATGCGCTCACCCGCCCAAGTACTGACAAGGGCCAAAGTTGTTACGCATCGGCAATCGGACATTTTCTTTCATTTTCTCTTTATCGGTTGAGAACCAGTGTATTCAAGATATTATGGCCATTGCCGAGTGAATGCTGTAGCGCTTCCCGACGAGTCGGGTTCGGATCCTCTGTCAACTTCCACGCAGGGTGATGATCTTCTGGTCATCACACTCGCCAGCTGAAATCGGCGCTGCCTTTTCGAGGTAGTAAAGGAGTAGTGGCCCGTGGGGGGATCGAACCCACGACCTTCGCGTTATTAGCACGACGCTCTAACCAACTGAGCTAACGGGCCTCGGCAGATGCAGTTGCTCAGCCCTACGCTGGAAACAGGTGGCATGAAGCCATACACCATTTCTATGGTCGTCGTGTGTCTGCTTCCCTAGTCTATATTCTGCTGACGGTCACGAAACAGTAGCTATATTGCGAGCAGGACGGGAAACGGCCGCTCGGACAGCTCAAACCTGTCACGATTCGTGTGGAAAAAATTCCGTTCCGGTACCGGGAATCGAACCCGGGCCTCCTGGGTGAAAGCCAGGTATCCTAGCCACTAGACCACACCGGATGCGGCCGTTTCGTTCGACCGTTCGTACGGTCGCTTGTCGCATTTCGTGTCGAGTGCCGCGTCGGCGCCCCTCTCTCTTTGCGAGCATCTTTGCACATAGTGACTGGCAAGGCGCGCACCTCAAACGTCGCAGAGCAATGCTTTTGGCTTCATGCTCTGCTGGGAGAAGAGGAAAAGGGAAGCTGTAAGTAGCAATAACAGGAAGTAAACATTTTCCCGCTGAAGCGTTGAAACGTTGTGGATAACAAACAAGAAATACGTTGGCGCCCTAGCAACAGCACCACCATCAGTCACAGAAAATTAAATGCCCCGGGTGAGGATCGAACTCACGACCTTAAGATTATGAGACTTACGCGCTGCCTACTGCGCTACCGAGGCACGGGTGCACCGCTTGTCCTGCAAACTGGGTAAATGCCGTACCCAATATTAGACGTAGAGACACTGTACTTCCTGGATAACGTGTTCTGTTGCTACACGTGCACTGCCGGCCCAGTTGATTGCGGTGCTGCTGCAGCTGTTGCAACGATAGGCAGCACTCCTTGTCGTTAAAGTTCAGAGCCTCGGAGGCACCCGGACCCGGCAACTTGTGAGGCCAGGCCGACGCTAGTCTGTAGAACATGATGCGAGCGTCCTAGTGGGGACCCGCGAGTGCTGCGTTCTCGGTCCTTCTCAAGGGAAATCCAGCTACACATTCTTGTGGATCGTGCATCTCAAGCGCTCAAGCCACGCGGCAGCATCATCGCGGGAAAAGCAAAATGATGCATCGGCCGGGAATCGAACCCGGGCCGCCCGCGTGGCAGGCGAGCATTCTACCACTGAACCACCGATGCTGGGGCCAGCGGTAACTTGACGCTGCTTCCCGAGCAGATGTCTCAAGGGAAAGTGGGACTGCCGTCAAGCGCCGTAGCATTCTGTGGGAAAGATGCTGCAGACGCTGAATCCTGCACTGCACTGCTTAAAAATGCCGCCAGAACGCGGTCCTCTGCGTACTCTTGCGTCGCCGGCGCCCAACTCTTGCCAAAGGATGCGAAATGTGCGCGGATACGCTGTCCGAATGCGTCTGGATGTGCTCCCCTAGCCTGCCTCGAAATGCGCCTGCCAGGTACGATCACCTTCCGCCGCTGCCGACTGGCGGGAAGCCGACACAGCGCGGACGCGCGGCGCTCGCTTGTGCGGTGGTGGTGTAATGGTCAGCATAGTTGCCTTCCAAGCAGTTGATCCGGGTTCGATTCCCGGCCACCGCAGCAGGCTTTTAATTTCGCGTATGAGTACTTTTGCCACGCGCTCTTAAATTATTGTTTTTTCGCCCTCTTACTCGCTGCATACCAGCCCTTAGTGTGTCTCGACTTGTCTCGTGTCTCGACTTGTCTCGACTTTGCTCAGCTGACGCGAGAGCTGACGCTCTCAAATCGGCCTTTATCAAAACGACAAGCACGAGAAACGACTGAGAGAGCTAAGGAGAGGCGAGGCGATGGACACACAGCACGCCCCCTTCATTTCACGGTGGCGTCTCCCTGACCGAATCGGGCTGTAGCTCCGAAAACAAAGGAGAAACAAAAATAGGAAGTAAAAGTGCAAATAGTGCCCTGTGTTCCCATGCGCTCACCCGCCCAAGTACTGACAAGGGCCAAAGTTGTTACGCATCGGCAATCGGACATTTTCTTTCATTTTCTCTTTATCGGTTGAGAACCAGTGTATTCAAGATATTATGGCCATTGCCGAGTGAATGCTGTAGCGCTTCCCGACGAGTCGGGTTCGGATCCTCTGTCAACTTCCACGCAGGGTGATGATCTTCTGGTCATCACACTCGCCAGCTGAAATCGGCGCTGCCTTTTCGAGGTAGTAAAGGAGTAGTGGCCCGTGGGGGGATCGAACCCACGACCTTCGCGTTATTAGCACGACGCTCTAACCAACTGAGCTAACGGGCCTCGGCAGATGCAGTTGCTCAGCCCTACGCTGGAAACAGGTGGCATGAAGCCATACACCATTTCTATGGTCGTCGTGTGTCTGCTTCCCTAGTCTATATTCTGCTGACGGTCACGAAACAGTAGCTATATTGCGAGCAGGACGGGAAACGGCCGCTCGGACAGCTCAAACCTGTCACGATTCGTGTGGAAAAAATTCCGTTCCGGTACCGGGAATCGAACCCGGGCCTCCTGGGTGAAAGCCAGGTATCCTAGCCACTAGACCACACCGGATGCGGCCGTTTCGTTCGACCGTTCGTACGGTCGCTTGTCGCATTTCGTGTCGAGTGCCGCGTCGGCGCCCCTCTCTCTTTGCGAGCATCTTTGCACATAGTGACTGGCAAGGCGCGCACCTCAAACGTCGCAGAGCAATGCTTTTGGCTTCATGCTCTGCTGGGAGAAGAGGAAAAGGGAAGCTGTAAGTAGCAATAACAGGAAGTAAACATTTTCCCGCTGAAGCGTTGAAACGTTGTGGATAACAAACAAGAAATACGTTGGCGCCCTAGCAACAGCACCACCATCAGTCACAGAAAATTAAATGCCCCGGGTGAGGATCGAACTCACGACCTTAAGATTATGAGACTTACGCGCTGCCTACTGCGCTACCGAGGCACGGGTGCACCGCTTGTCCTGCAAACTGGGTAAATGCCGTACCCAATATTAGACGTAGAGACACTGTACTTCCTGGATAACGTGTTCTGTTGCTACACGTGCACTGCCGGCCCAGTTGATTGCGGTGCTGCTGCAGCTGTTGCAACGATAGGCAGCACTCCTTGTCGTTAAAGTTCAGAGCCTCGGAGGCACCCGGACCCGGCAACTTGTGAGGCCAGGCCGACGCTAGTCTGTAGAACATGATGCGAGCGTCCTAGTGGGGACCCGCGAGTGCTGCGTTCTCGGTCCTTCTCAAGGGAAATCCAGCTACACATTCTTGTGGATCGTGCATCTCAAGCGCTCAAGCCACGCGGCAGCATCATCGCGGGAAAAGCAAAATGATGCATCGGCCGGGAATCGAACCCGGGCCGCCCGCGTGGCAGGCGAGCATTCTACCACTGAACCACCGATGCTGGGGCCAGCGGTAACTTGACGCTGCTTCCCGAGCAGATGTCTCAAGGGAAAGTGGGACTGCCGTCAAGCGCCGTAGCATTCTGTGGGAAAGATGCTGCAGACGCTGAATCCTGCACTGCACTGCTTAAAAATGCCGCCAGAACGCGGTCCTCTGCGTACTCTTGCGTCGCCGGCGCCCAACTCTTGCCAAAGGATGCGAAATGTGCGCGGATACGCTGTCCGAATGCGTCTGGATGTGCTCCCCTAGCCTGCCTCGAAATGCGCCTGCCAGGTACGATCACCTTCCGCCGCTGCCGACTGGCGGGAAGCCGACACAGCGCGGACGCGCGGCGCTCGCTTGTGCGGTGGTGGTGTAATGGTCAGCATAGTTGCCTTCCAAGCAGTTGATCCGGGTTCGATTCCCGGCCACCGCAGCAGGCTTTTAATTTCGCGTATGAGTACTTTTGCCACGCGCTCTTAAATTATTGTTTTTTCGCCCTCTTACTCGCTGCATACCAGCCCTTAGTGTGTCTCGACTTGTCTCGTGTCTCGACTTGTCTCGACTTTGCTCAGCTGACGCGAGAGCTGACGCTCTCAAATCGGCCTTTATCAAAACGACAAGCACGAGAAACGACTGAGAGAGCTAAGGAGAGGCGAGGCGATGGACACACAGCACGCCCCCTTCATTTCACGGTGGCGTCTCCCTGACCGAATCGGGCTGTAGCTCCGAAAACAAAGGAGAAACAAAAATAGGAAGTAAAAGTGCAAATAGTGCCCTGTGTTCCCATGCGCTCACCCGCCCAAGTACTGACAAGGGCCAAAGTTGTTACGCATCGGCAATCGGACATTTTCTTTCATTTTCTCTTTATCGGTTGAGAACCAGTGTATTCAAGATATTATGGCCATTGCCGAGTGAATGCTGTAGCGCTTCCCGACGAGTCGGGTTCGGATCCTCTGTCAACTTCCACGCAGGGTGATGATCTTCTGGTCATCACACTCGCCAGCTGAAATCGGCGCTGCCTTTTCGAGGTAGTAAAGGAGTAGTGGCCCGTGGGGGGATCGAACCCACGACCTTCGCGTTATTAGCACGACGCTCTAACCAACTGAGCTAACGGGCCTCGGCAGATGCAGTTGCTCAGCCCTACGCTGGAAACAGGTGGCATGAAGCCATACACCATTTCTATGGTCGTCGTGTGTCTGCTTCCCTAGTCTATATTCTGCTGACGGTCACGAAACAGTAGCTATATTGCGAGCAGGACGGGAAACGGCCGCTCGGACAGCTCAAACCTGTCACGATTCGTGTGGAAAAAATTCCGTTCCGGTACCGGGAATCGAACCCGGGCCTCCTGGGTGAAAGCCAGGTATCCTAGCCACTAGACCACACCGGATGCGGCCGTTTCGTTCGACCGTTCGTACGGTCGCTTGTCGCATTTCGTGTCGAGTGCCGCGTCGGCGCCCCTCTCTCTTTGCGAGCATCTTTGCACATAGTGACTGGCAAGGCGCGCACCTCAAACGTCGCAGAGCAATGCTTTTGGCTTCATGCTCTGCTGGGAGAAGAGGAAAAGGGAAGCTGTAAGTAGCAATAACAGGAAGTAAACATTTTCCCGCTGAAGCGTTGAAACGTTGTGGATAACAAACAAGAAATACGTTGGCGCCCTAGCAACAGCACCACCATCAGTCACAGAAAATTAAATGCCCCGGGTGAGGATCGAACTCACGACCTTAAGATTATGAGACTTACGCGCTGCCTACTGCGCTACCGAGGCACGGGTGCACCGCTTGTCCTGCAAACTGGGTAAATGCCGTACCCAATATTAGACGTAGAGACACTGTACTTCCTGGATAACGTGTTCTGTTGCTACACGTGCACTGCCGGCCCAGTTGATTGCGGTGCTGCTGCAGCTGTTGCAACGATAGGCAGCACTCCTTGTCGTTAAAGTTCAGAGCCTCGGAGGCACCCGGACCCGGCAACTTGTGAGGCCAGGCCGACGCTAGTCTGTAGAACATGATGCGAGCGTCCTAGTGGGGACCCGCGAGTGCTGCGTTCTCGGTCCTTCTCAAGGGAAATCCAGCTACACATTCTTGTGGATCGTGCATCTCAAGCGCTCAAGCCACGCGGCAGCATCATCGCGGGAAAAGCAAAATGATGCATCGGCCGGGAATCGAACCCGGGCCGCCCGCGTGGCAGGCGAGCATTCTACCACTGAACCACCGATGCTGGGGCCAGCGGTAACTTGACGCTGCTTCCCGAGCAGATGTCTCAAGGGAAAGTGGGACTGCCGTCAAGCGCCGTAGCATTCTGTGGGAAAGATGCTGCAGACGCTGAATCCTGCACTGCACTGCTTAAAAATGCCGCCAGAACGCGGTCCTCTGCGTACTCTTGCGTCGCCGGCGCCCAACTCTTGCCAAAGGATGCGAAATGTGCGCGGATACGCTGTCCGAATGCGTCTGGATGTGCTCCCCTAGCCTGCCTCGAAATGCGCCTGCCAGGTACGATCACCTTCCGCCGCTGCCGACTGGCGGGAAGCCGACACAGCGCGGACGCGCGGCGCTCGCTTGTGCGGTGGTGGTGTAATGGTCAGCATAGTTGCCTTCCAAGCAGTTGATCCGGGTTCGATTCCCGGCCACCGCAGCAGGCTTTTAATTTCGCGTATGAGTACTTTTGCCACGCGCTCTTAAATTATTGTTTTTTCGCCCTCTTACTCGCTGCATACCAGCCCTTAGTGTGTCTCGACTTGTCTCGTGTCTCGACTTGTCTCGACTTTGCTCAGCTGACGCGAGAGCTGACGCTCTCAAATCGGCCTTTATCAAAACGACAAGCACGAGAAACGACTGAGAGAGCTAAGGAGAGGCGAGGCGATGGACACACAGCACGCCCCCTTCATTTCACGGTGGCGTCTCCCTGACCGAATCGGGCTGTAGCTCCGAAAACAAAGGAGAAACAAAAATAGGAAGTAAAAGTGCAAATAGTGCCCTGTGTTCCCATGCGCTCACCCGCCCAAGTACTGACAAGGGCCAAAGTTGTTACGCATCGGCAATCGGACATTTTCTTTCATTTTCTCTTTATCGGTTGAGAACCAGTGTATTCAAGATATTATGGCCATTGCCGAGTGAATGCTGTAGCGCTTCCCGACGAGTCGGGTTCGGATCCTCTGTCAACTTCCACGCAGGGTGATGATCTTCTGGTCATCACACTCGCCAGCTGAAATCGGCGCTGCCTTTTCGAGGTAGTAAAGGAGTAGTGGCCCGTGGGGGGATCGAACCCACGACCTTCGCGTTATTAGCACGACGCTCTAACCAACTGAGCTAACGGGCCTCGGCAGATGCAGTTGCTCAGCCCTACGCTGGAAACAGGTGGCATGAAGCCATACACCATTTCTATGGTCGTCGTGTGTCTGCTTCCCTAGTCTATATTCTGCTGACGGTCACGAAACAGTAGCTATATTGCGAGCAGGACGGGAAACGGCCGCTCGGACAGCTCAAACCTGTCACGATTCGTGTGGAAAAAATTCCGTTCCGGTACCGGGAATCGAACCCGGGCCTCCTGGGTGAAAGCCAGGTATCCTAGCCACTAGACCACACCGGATGCGGCCGTTTCGTTCGACCGTTCGTACGGTCGCTTGTCGCATTTCGTGTCGAGTGCCGCGTCGGCGCCCCTCTCTCTTTGCGAGCATCTTTGCACATAGTGACTGGCAAGGCGCGCACCTCAAACGTCGCAGAGCAATGCTTTTGGCTTCATGCTCTGCTGGGAGAAGAGGAAAAGGGAAGCTGTAAGTAGCAATAACAGGAAGTAAACATTTTCCCGCTGAAGCGTTGAAACGTTGTGGATAACAAACAAGAAATACGTTGGCGCCCTAGCAACAGCACCACCATCAGTCACAGAAAATTAAATGCCCCGGGTGAGGATCGAACTCACGACCTTAAGATTATGAGACTTACGCGCTGCCTACTGCGCTACCGAGGCACGGGTGCACCGCTTGTCCTGCAAACTGGGTAAATGCCGTACCCAATATTAGACGTAGAGACACTGTACTTCCTGGATAACGTGTTCTGTTGCTACACGTGCACTGCCGGCCCAGTTGATTGCGGTGCTGCTGCAGCTGTTGCAACGATAGGCAGCACTCCTTGTCGTTAAAGTTCAGAGCCTCGGAGGCACCCGGACCCGGCAACTTGTGAGGCCAGGCCGACGCTAGTCTGTAGAACATGATGCGAGCGTCCTAGTGGGGACCCGCGAGTGCTGCGTTCTCGGTCCTTCTCAAGGGAAATCCAGCTACACATTCTTGTGGATCGTGCATCTCAAGCGCTCAAGCCACGCGGCAGCATCATCGCGGGAAAAGCAAAATGATGCATCGGCCGGGAATCGAACCCGGGCCGCCCGCGTGGCAGGCGAGCATTCTACCACTGAACCACCGATGCTGGGGCCAGCGGTAACTTGACGCTGCTTCCCGAGCAGATGTCTCAAGGGAAAGTGGGACTGCCGTCAAGCGCCGTAGCATTCTGTGGGAAAGATGCTGCAGACGCTGAATCCTGCACTGCACTGCTTAAAAATGCCGCCAGAACGCGGTCCTCTGCGTACTCTTGCGTCGCCGGCGCCCAACTCTTGCCAAAGGATGCGAAATGTGCGCGGATACGCTGTCCGAATGCGTCTGGATGTGCTCCCCTAGCCTGCCTCGAAATGCGCCTGCCAGGTACGATCACCTTCCGCCGCTGCCGACTGGCGGGAAGCCGACACAGCGCGGACGCGCGGCGCTCGCTTGTGCGGTGGTGGTGTAATGGTCAGCATAGTTGCCTTCCAAGCAGTTGATCCGGGTTCGATTCCCGGCCACCGCAGCAGGCTTTTAATTTCGCGTATGAGTACTTTTGCCACGCGCTCTTAAATTATTGTTTTTTCGCCCTCTTACTCGCTGCATACCAGCCCTTAGTGTGTCTCGACTTGTCTCGTGTCTCGACTTGTCTCGACTTTGCTCAGCTGACGCGAGAGCTGACGCTCTCAAATCGGCCTTTATCAAAACGACAAGCACGAGAAACGACTGAGAGAGCTAAGGAGAGGCGAGGCGATGGACACACAGCACGCCCCCTTCATTTCACGGTGGCGTCTCCCTGACCGAATCGGGCTGTAGCTCCGAAAACAAAGGAGAAACAAAAATAGGAAGTAAAAGTGCAAATAGTGCCCTGTGTTCCCATGCGCTCACCCGCCCAAGTACTGACAAGGGCCAAAGTTGTTACGCATCGGCAATCGGACATTTTCTTTCATTTTCTCTTTATCGGTTGAGAACCAGTGTATTCAAGATATTATGGCCATTGCCGAGTGAATGCTGTAGCGCTTCCCGACGAGTCGGGTTCGGATCCTCTGTCAACTTCCACGCAGGGTGATGATCTTCTGGTCATCACACTCGCCAGCTGAAATCGGCGCTGCCTTTTCGAGGTAGTAAAGGAGTAGTGGCCCGTGGGGGGATCGAACCCACGACCTTCGCGTTATTAGCACGACGCTCTAACCAACTGAGCTAACGGGCCTCGGCAGATGCAGTTGCTCAGCCCTACGCTGGAAACAGGTGGCATGAAGCCATACACCATTTCTATGGTCGTCGTGTGTCTGCTTCCCTAGTCTATATTCTGCTGACGGTCACGAAACAGTAGCTATATTGCGAGCAGGACGGGAAACGGCCGCTCGGACAGCTCAAACCTGTCACGATTCGTGTGGAAAAAATTCCGTTCCGGTACCGGGAATCGAACCCGGGCCTCCTGGGTGAAAGCCAGGTATCCTAGCCACTAGACCACACCGGATGCGGCCGTTTCGTTCGACCGTTCGTACGGTCGCTTGTCGCATTTCGTGTCGAGTGCCGCGTCGGCGCCCCTCTCTCTTTGCGAGCATCTTTGCACATAGTGACTGGCAAGGCGCGCACCTCAAACGTCGCAGAGCAATGCTTTTGGCTTCATGCTCTGCTGGGAGAAGAGGAAAAGGGAAGCTGTAAGTAGCAATAACAGGAAGTAAACATTTTCCCGCTGAAGCGTTGAAACGTTGTGGATAACAAACAAGAAATACGTTGGCGCCCTAGCAACAGCACCACCATCAGTCACAGAAAATTAAATGCCCCGGGTGAGGATCGAACTCACGACCTTAAGATTATGAGACTTACGCGCTGCCTACTGCGCTACCGAGGCACGGGTGCACCGCTTGTCCTGCAAACTGGGTAAATGCCGTACCCAATATTAGACGTAGAGACACTGTACTTCCTGGATAACGTGTTCTGTTGCTACACGTGCACTGCCGGCCCAGTTGATTGCGGTGCTGCTGCAGCTGTTGCAACGATAGGCAGCACTCCTTGTCGTTAAAGTTCAGAGCCTCGGAGGCACCCGGACCCGGCAACTTGTGAGGCCAGGCCGACGCTAGTCTGTAGAACATGATGCGAGCGTCCTAGTGGGGACCCGCGAGTGCTGCGTTCTCGGTCCTTCTCAAGGGAAATCCAGCTACACATTCTTGTGGATCGTGCATCTCAAGCGCTCAAGCCACGCGGCAGCATCATCGCGGGAAAAGCAAAATGATGCATCGGCCGGGAATCGAACCCGGGCCGCCCGCGTGGCAGGCGAGCATTCTACCACTGAACCACCGATGCTGGGGCCAGCGGTAACTTGACGCTGCTTCCCGAGCAGATGTCTCAAGGGAAAGTGGGACTGCCGTCAAGCGCCGTAGCATTCTGTGGGAAAGATGCTGCAGACGCTGAATCCTGCACTGCACTGCTTAAAAATGCCGCCAGAACGCGGTCCTCTGCGTACTCTTGCGTCGCTGGCGCCCAACTCTTGCCAAAGGATGCGAAATGTGCGCGGATACGCTGTCCGAATGCGTCTGGATGTGCTCCCCTAGCCTGCCTCGAAATGCGCCTGCCAGGTACGATCACCTTCCGCCGCTGCCGACTGGCGGGAAGCCGACACAGCGCGGACGCGCGGCGCTCGCTTGTGCGGTGGTGGTGTAATGGTCAGCATAGTTGCCTTCCAAGCAGTTGATCCGGGTTCGATTCCCGGCCACCGCAGCAGGCTTTTAATTTCGCGTATGAGTACTTTTGCCACGCGCTCTTAAATTATTGTTTTTTCGCCCTCTTACTCGCTGCATACCAGCCCTTAGTGTGTCTCGACTTGTCTCGTGTCTCGACTTGTCTCGACTTTGCTCAGCTGACGCGAGAGCTGACGCTCTCAAATCGGCCTTTATCAAAACGACAAGCACGAGAAACGACTGAGAGAGCTAAGGAGAGGCGAGGCGATGGACACACAGCACGCCCCCTTCATTTCACGGTGGCGTCTCCCTGACCGAATCGGGCTGTAGCTCCGAAAACAAAGGAGAAACAAAAATAGGAAGTAAAAGTGCAAATAGTGCCCTGTGTTCCCATGCGCTCACCCGCCCAAGTACTGACAAGGGCCAAAGTTGTTACGCATCGGCAATCGGACATTTTCTTTCATTTTCTCTTTATCGGTTGAGAACCAGTGTATTCAAGATATTATGGCCATTGCCGAGTGAATGCTGTAGCGCTTCCCGACGAGTCGGGTTCGGATCCTCTGTCAACTTCCACGCAGGGTGATGATCTTCTGGTCATCACACTCGCCAGCTGAAATCGGCGCTGCCTTTTCGAGGTAGTAAAGGAGTAGTGGCCCGTGGGGGGATCGAACCCACGACCTTCGCGTTATTAGCACGACGCTCTAACCAACTGAGCTAACGGGCCTCGGCAGATGCAGTTGCTCAGCCCTACGCTGGAAACAGGTGGCATGAAGCCATACACCATTTCTATGGTCGTCGTGTGTCTGCTTCCCTAGTCTATATTCTGCTGACGGTCACGAAACAGTAGCTATATTGCGAGCAGGACGGGAAACGGCCGCTCGGACAGCTCAAACCTGTCACGATTCGTGTGGAAAAAATTCCGTTCCGGTACCGGGAATCGAACCCGGGCCTCCTGGGTGAAAGCCAGGTATCCTAGCCACTAGACCACACCGGATGCGGCCGTTTCGTTCGACCGTTCGTACGGTCGCTTGTCGCATTTCGTGTCGAGTGCCGCGTCGGCGCCCCTCTCTCTTTGCGAGCATCTTTGCACATAGTGACTGGCAAGGCGCGCACCTCAAACGTCGCAGAGCAATGCTTTTGGCTTCATGCTCTGCTGGGAGAAGAGGAAAAGGGAAGCTGTAAGTAGCAATAACAGGAAGTAAACATTTTCCCGCTGAAGCGTTGAAACGTTGTGGATAACAAACAAGAAATACGTTGGCGCCCTAGCAACAGCACCACCATCAGTCACAGAAAATTAAATGCCCCGGGTGAGGATCGAACTCACGACCTTAAGATTATGAGACTTACGCGCTGCCTACTGCGCTACCGAGGCACGGGTGCACCGCTTGTCCTGCAAACTGGGTAAATGCCGTACCCAATATTAGACGTAGAGACACTGTACTTCCTGGATAACGTGTTCTGTTGCTACACGTGCACTGCCGGCCCAGTTGATTGCGGTGCTGCTGCAGCTGTTGCAACGATAGGCAGCACTCCTTGTCGTTAAAGTTCAGAGCCTCGGAGGCACCCGGACCCGGCAACTTGTGAGGCCAGGCCGACGCTAGTCTGTAGAACATGATGCGAGCGTCCTAGTGGGGACCCGCGAGTGCTGCGTTCTCGGTCCTTCTCAAGGGAAATCCAGCTACACATTCTTGTGGATCGTGCATCTCAAGCGCTCAAGCCACGCGGCAGCATCATCGCGGGAAAAGCAAAATGATGCATCGGCCGGGAATCGAACCCGGGCCGCCCGCGTGGCAGGCGAGCATTCTACCACTGAACCACCGATGCTGGGGCCAGCGGTAACTTGACGCTGCTTCCCGAGCAGATGTCTCAAGGGAAAGTGGGACTGCCGTCAAGCGCCGTAGCATTCTGTGGGAAAGATGCTGCAGACGCTGAATCCTGCACTGCACTGCTTAAAAATGCCGCCAGAACGCGGTCCTCTGCGTACTCTTGCGTCGCTGGCGCCCAACTCTTGCCAAAGGATGCGAAATGTGCGCGGATACGCTGTCCGAATGCGTCTGGATGTGCTCCCCTAGCCTGCCTCGAAATGCGCCTGCCAGGTACGATCACCTTCCGCCGCTGCCGACTGGCGGGAAGCCGACACAGCGCGGACGCGCGGCGCTCGCTTGTGCGGTGGTGGTGTAATGGTCAGCATAGTTGCCTTCCAAGCAGTTGATCCGGGTTCGATTCCCGGCCACCGCAGCAGGCTTTTAATTTCGCGTATGAGTACTTTTGCCACGCGCTCTTAAATTATTGTTTTTTCGCCCTCTTACTCGCTGCATACCAGCCCTTAGTGTGTCTCGACTTGTCTCGTGTCTCGACTTGTCTCGACTTTGCTCAGCTGACGCGAGAGCTGACGCTCTCAAATCGGCCTTTATCAAAACGACAAGCACGAGAAACGACTGAGAGAGCTAAGGAGAGGCGAGGCGATGGACACACAGCACGCCCCCTTCATTTCACGGTGGCGTCTCCCTGACCGAATCGGGCTGTAGCTCCGAAAACAAAGGAGAAACAAAAATAGGTAGTAAAAGTGCAAATAGTGCCCTGTGTTCCCATGCGCTCACCCGCCCAAGTACTGACAAGGGCCAAAGTTGTTACGCATCGGCAATCGGACATTTTCTTTCATTTTCTCTTTATCGGTTGAGAACCAGTGTATTCAAGATATTATGGCCATTGCCGAGTGAATGCTGTAGCGCATCCCGACGAGTCGGGTTCGGATCCTCTGTCAACTTCCACGCAGGGTGATGATCTTCTGGTCATCACACTCGCCAGCTGAAATCGGCGCTGCCTTTTCGTAGTAGTAAAGGAGTAGTGGCCCGTGGGGGGATCGAACCCACGACCTTCGCGTTATTAGCACGACGCTCTAACCAACTGAGCTAACGGGCCTCGGCAGATGCAGTTGCTCAGCCCTACGCTGGAAACAGGTGGCATGAAGCCATACACCATTTCTATGGTCGTCGTGTGTCTGCTTCCCTAGTCTATATTCTGCTGACGGTCACGAAACAGTAGCTATATTGCGAGCAGGACGGGAAACGGCCGCTCGGACAGCTCAAACCTGTCACGATTCGTGTGGAAAAAATTCCGTTCCGGTACCGGGAATCGAACCCGGGCCTCCTGGGTGAAAGCCAGGTATCCTAGCCACTAGACCACACCGGATGCGGCCGTTTCGTTCGACCGTTCGTACGGTCGCTTGTCGCATTTCGTGTCGAGTGCCGCGTCGGCGCCCCTCTCTCTTTGCGAGCATCTTTGCACATAGTGACTGGCAAGGCGCGCACCTCAAACGTCGCAGAGCAATGCTTTTGGCTTCATGCTCTGCTGGGAGAAGAGGAAAAGGGAAGCTGTAAGTAGCAATAACAGGAAGTAAACATTTTCCCGCTGAAGCGTTGAAACGTTGTGGATAACAAACAAGAAATACGTTGGCGCCCTAGCAACAGCACCACCATCAGTCACAGAAAATTAAATGCCCCGGGTGAGGATCGAACTCACGACCTTAAGATTATGAGACTTACGCGCTGCCTACTGCGCTACCGAGGCACGGGTGCACCGCTTGTCCTGCAAACTGGGTAAATGCCGTACCCAATATTAGACGTAGAGACACTGTACTTCCTGGATAACGTGTTCTGTTGCTACACGTGCACTGCCGGCCCAGTTGATTGCGGTGCTGCTGCAGCTGTTGCAACGATAGGCAGCACTCCTTGTCGTTAAAGTTCAGAGCCTCGGAGGCACCCGGACCCGGCAACTTGTGAGGCCAGGCCGACGCTAGTCTGTAGAACATGATGCGAGCGTCCTAGTGGGGACCCGCGAGTGCTGCGTTCTCGGTCCTTCTCAAGGGAAATCCAGCTACACATTCTTGTGGATCGTGCATCTCAAGCGCTCAAGCCACGCGGCAGCATCATCGCGGGAAAAGCAAAATGATGCATCGGCCGGGAATCGAACCCGGGCCGCCCGCGTGGCAGGCGAGCATTCTACCACTGAACCACCGATGCTGGGGCCAGCGGTAACTTGACGCTGCTTCCCGAGCAGATGTCTCAAGGGAAAGTGGGACTGCCGTCAAGCGCCGTAGCATTCTGTGGGAAAGATGCTGCAGACGCTGAATCCTGCACTGCACTGCTTAAAAATGCCGCCAGAACGCGGTCCTCTGCGTACTCTTGCGTCGCCGGCGCCCAACTCTTGCCAAAGGATGCGAAATGTGCGCGGATACGCTGTCCGAATGCGTCTGGATGTGCTCCCCTAGCCTGCCTCGAAATGCGCCTGCCAGGTACGATCACCTTCCGCCGCTGCCGACTGGCGGGAAGCCGACACAGCGCGGACGCGCGGCGCTCGCTTGTGCGGTGGTGGTGTAATGGTCAGCATAGTTGCCTTCCAAGCAGTTGATCCGGGTTCGATTCCCGGCCACCGCAGCAGGCTTTTAATTTCGCGTATGAGTACTTTTGCCACGCGCTCTTAAATTATTGTTTTTTCGCCCTCTTACTCGCTGCATACCAGCCCTTAGTGTGTCTCGACTTGTCTCGTGTCTCGACTTGTCTCGACTTTGCTCAGCTGACGCGAGAGCTGACGCTCTCAAATCGGCCTTTATCAAAACGACAAGCACGAGAAACGACTGAGAGAGCTAAGGAGAGGCGAGGCGATGGACACACAGCACGCCCCCTTCATTTCACGGTGGCGTCTCCCTGACCGAATCGGGCTGTAGCTCCGAAAACAAAGGAGAAACAAAAATAGGTAGTAAAAGTGCAAATAGTGCCCTGTGTTCCCATGCGCTCACCCGCCCAAGTACTGACAAGGGCCAAAGTTGTTACGCATCGGCAATCGGACATTTTCTTTCATTTTCTCTTTATCGGTTGAGAACCAGTGTATTCAAGATATTATGGCCATTGCCGAGTGAATGCTGTAGCGCTTCCCGACGAGTCGGGTTCGGATCCTCTGTCAACTTCCACGCAGGGTGATGATCTTCTGGTCATCACACTCGCCAGCTGAAATCGGCGCTGCCTTTTCGTAGTAGTAAAGGAGTAGTGGCCCGTGGGGGGATCGAACCCACGACCTTCGCGTTATTAGCACGACGCTCTAACCAACTGAGCTAACGGGCCTCGGCAGATGCAGTTGCTCAGCCCTACGCTGGAAACAGGTGGCATGAAGCCATACACCATTTCTATGGTCGTCGTGTGTCTGCTTCCCTAGTCTATATTCTGCTGACGGTCACGAAACAGTAGCTATATTGCGAGCAGGACGGGAAACGGCCGCTCGGACAGCTCAAACCTGTCACGATTCGTGTGGAAAAAATTCCGTTCCGGTACCTGGAATCGAACCCGGGCCTCCTGGGTGAAAGCCAGGTATCCTAGCCACTAGACCACACCGGATGCGGCCGTTTCGTTCGACCGTTCGTACGGTCGCTTGTCGCATTTCGTGTCGAGTGCCGCGTCGGCGCCCCTCTCTCTTTGCGAGCATCTTTGCACATAGTGACTGGCAAGGCGCGCACCTCAAACGTCGCAGAGCAATGCTTTTGGCTTCATGCTCTGCTGGGAGAAGAGGAAAAGGGAAGCTGTAAGTAGCAATAACAGGAAGTAAACATTTTCCCGCTGAAGCGTTGAAACGTTGTGGATAACAAACAAGAAATACGTTGGCGCCCTAGCAACAGCACCACCATCAGTCACAGAAAATTAAATGCCCCGGGTGAGGATCGAACTCACGACCTTAAGATTATGAGACTTACGCGCTGCCTACTGCGCTACCGAGGCACGGGTGCACCGCTTGTCCTGCAAACTGGGTAAATGCCGTACCCAATATTAGACGTAGAGACACTGTACTTCCTGGATAACGTGTTCTGTTGCTACACGTGCACTGCCGGCCCAGTTGATTGCGGTGCTGCTGCAGCTGTTGCAACGATAGGCAGCACTCCTTGTCGTTAAAGTTCAGAGCCTCGGAGGCACCCGGACCCGGCAACTTGTGAGGCCAGGCCGACGCTAGTCTGTAGAACATGATGCGAGCGTCCTAGTGGGGACCCGCGAGTGCTGCGTTCTCGGTCCTTCTCAAGGGAAATCCAGCTACACATTCTTGTGGATCGTGCATCTCAAGCGCTCAAGCCACGCGGCAGCATCATCGCGGGAAAAGCAAAATGATGCATCGGCCGGGAATCGAACCCGGGCCGCCCGCGTGGCAGGCGAGCATTCTACCACTGAACCACCGATGCTGGGGCCAGCGGTAACTTGACGCTGCTTCCCGAGCAGATGTCTCAAGGGAAAGTGGGACTGCCGTCAAGCGCCGTAGCATTCTGTGGGAAAGATGCTGCAGACGCTGAATCCTGCACTGCACTGCTTAAAAATGCCGCCAGAACGCGGTCCTCTGCGTACTCTTGCGTCGCCGGCGCCCAACTCTTGCCAAAGGATGCGAAATGTGCGCGGATACGCTGTCCGAATGCGTCTGGATGTGCTCCCCTAGCCTGCCTCGAAATGCGCCTGCCAGGTACGATCACCTTCCGCCGCTGCCGACTGGCGGGAAGCCGACACAGCGCGGACGCGCGGCGCTCGCTTGTGCGGTGGTGGTGTAATGGTCAGCATAGTTGCCTTCCAAGCAGTTGATCCGGGTTCGATTCCCGGCCACCGCAGCAGGCTTTTAATTTCGCGTATGAGTACTTTTGCCACGCGCTCTTAAATTATTGTTTTTTCGCCCTCTTACTCGCTGCATACCAGCCCTTAGTGTGTCTCGACTTGTCTCGTGTCTCGACTTGTCTCGACTTTGCTCAGCTGACGCGAGAGCTGACGCTCTCAAATCGGCCTTTATCAAAACGACAAGCACGAGAAACGACTGAGAGAGCTAAGGAGAGGCGAGGCGATGGACACACAGCACGCCCCCTTCATTTCACGGTGGCGTCTCCCTGACCGAATCGGGCTGTAGCTCCGAAAACAAAGGAGAAACAAAAATAGGAAGTAAAAGTGCAAATAGTGCCCTGTGTTCCCATGCGCTCACCCGCCCAAGTACTGACAAGGGCCAAAGTTGTTACGCATCGGCAATCGGACATTTTCTTTCATTTTCTCTTTATCGGTTGAGAACCAGTGTATTCAAGATATTATGGCCATTGCCGAGTGAATGCTGTAGCGCTTCCCGACGAGTCGGGTTCGGATCCTCTGTCAACTTCCACGCAGGGTGATGATCTTCTGGTCATCACACTCGCCAGCTGAAATCGGCGCTGCCTTTTCGAGGTAGTAAAGGAGTAGTGGCCCGTGGGGGGATCGAACCCACGACCTTCGCGTTATTAGCACGACGCTCTAACCAACTGAGCTAACGGGCCTCGGCAGATGCAGTTGCTCAGCCCTACGCTGGAAACAGGTGGCATGAAGCCATACACCATTTCTATGGTCGTCGTGTGTCTGCTTCCCTAGTCTATATTCTGCTGACGGTCACGAAACAGTAGCTATATTGCGAGCAGGACGGGAAACGGCCGCTCGGACAGCTCAAACCTGTCACGATTCGTGTGGAAAAAATTCCGTTCCGGTACCGGGAATCGAACCCGGGCCTCCTGGGTGAAAGCCAGGTATCCTAGCCACTAGACCACACCGGATGCGGCCGTTTCGTTCGACCGTTCGTACGGTCGCTTGTCGCATTTCGTGTCGAGTGCCGCGTCGGCGCCCCTCTCTCTTTGCGAGCATCTTTGCACATAGTGACTGGCAAGGCGCGCACCTCAAACGTCGCAGAGCAATGCTTTTGGCTTCATGCTCTGCTGGGAGAAGAGGAAAAGGGAAGCTGTAAGTAGCAATAACAGGAAGTAAACATTTTCCCGCTGAAGCGTTGAAACGTTGTGGATAACAAACAAGAAATACGTTGGCGCCCTAGCAACAGCACCACCATCAGTCACAGAAAATTAAATGCCCCGGGTGAGGATCGAACTCACGACCTTAAGATTATGAGACTTACGCGCTGCCTACTGCGCTACCGAGGCACGGGTGCACCGCTTGTCCTGCAAACTGGGTAAATGCCGTACCCAATATTAGACGTAGAGACACTGTACTTCCTGGATAACGTGTTCTGTTGCTACACGTGCACTGCCGGCCCAGTTGATTGCGGTGCTGCTGCAGCTGTTGCAACGATAGGCAGCACTCCTTGTCGTTAAAGTTCAGAGCCTCGGAGGCACCCAGACCCGGCAACTTGTGAGGCCAGGCCGACGCTAGTCTGTAGAACATGATGCGAGCGTCCTAGTGGGGACCCGCGAGTGCTGCGTTCTCGGTCCTTCTCAAGGGAAATCCAGCTACACATTCTTGTGGATCGTGCATCTCAAGCGCTCAAGCCACGCGGCAGCATCATCGCGGGAAAAGCAAAATGATGCATCGGCCGGGAATCGAACCCGGGCCGCCCGCGTGGCAGGCGAGCATTCTACCACTGAACCACCGATGCTGGGGCCAGCGGTAACTTGACGCTGCTTCCCGAGCAGATGTCTCAAGGGAAAGTGGGACTGCCGTCAAGCGCCGTAGCATTCTGTGGGAAAGATGCTGCAGACGCTGAATCCTGCACTGCACTGCTTAAAAATGCCGCCAGAACGCGGTCCTCTGCGTACTCTTGCGTCGCTGGCGCCCAACTCTTGCCAAAGGATGCGAAATGTGCGCGGATACGCTGTCCGAATGCGTCTGGATGTGCTCCCCTAGCCTGCCTCGAAATGCGCCTGCCAGGTACGATCACCTTCCGCCGCTGCCGACTGGCGGGAAGCCGACACAGCGCGGACGCGCGGCGCTCGCTTGTGCGGTGGTGGTGTAATGGTCAGCATAGTTGCCTTCCAAGCAGTTGATCCGGGTTCGATTCCCGGCCACCGCAGCAGGCTTTTAATTTCGCGTATGAGTACTTTTGCCACGCGCTCTTAAATTATTGTTTTTTCGCCCTCTTACTCGCTGCATACCAGCCCTTAGTGTGTCTCGACTTGTCTCGTGTCTCGACTTGTCTCGACTTTGCTCAGCTGACGCGAGAGCTGACGCTCTCAAATCGGCCTTTATCAAAACGACAAGCACGAGAAACGACTGAGAGAGCTAAGGAGAGGCGAGGCGATGGACACACAGCACGCCCCCTTCATTTCACGGTGGCGTCTCCCTGACCGAATCGGGCTGTAGCTCCGAAAACAAAGGAGAAACAAAAATAGGAAGTAAAAGTGCAAATAGTGCCCTGTGTTCCCATGCGCTCACCCGCCCAAGTACTGACAAGGGCCAAAGTTGTTACGCATCGGCAATCGGACATTTTCTTTCATTTTCTCTTTATCGGTTGAGAACCAGTGTATTCAAGATATTATGGCCATTGCCGAGTGAATGCTGTAGCGCTTCCCGACGAGTCGGGTTCGGATCCTCTGTCAACTTCCACGCAGGGTGATGATCTTCTGGTCATCACACTCGCCAGCTGAAATCGGCGCTGCCTTTTCGAGGTAGTAAAGGAGTAGTGGCCCGTGGGGGGATCGAACCCACGACCTTCGCGTTATTAGCACGACGCTCTAACCAACTGAGCTAACGGGCCTCGGCAGATGCAGTTGCTCAGCCCTACGCTGGAAACAGGTGGCATGAAGCCATACACCATTTCTATGGTCGTCGTGTGTCTGCTTCCCTAGTCTATATTCTGCTGACGGTCACGAAACAGTAGCTATATTGCGAGCAGGACGGGAAACGGCCGCTCGGACAGCTCAAACCTGTCACGATTCGTGTGGAAAAAATTCCGTTCCGGTACCGGGAATCGAACCCGGGCCTCCTGGGTGAAAGCCAGGTATCCTAGCCACTAGACCACACCGGATGCGGCCGTTTCGTTCGACCGTTCGTACGGTCGCTTGTCGCATTTCGTGTCGAGTGCCGCGTCGGCGCCCCTCTCTCTTTGCGAGCATCTTTGCACATAGTGACTGGCAAGGCGCGCACCTCAAACGTCGCAGAGCAATGCTTTTGGCTTCATGCTCTGCTGGGAGAAGAGGAAAAGGGAAGCTGTAAGTAGCAATAACAGGAAGTAAACATTTTCCCGCTGAAGCGTTGAAACGTTGTGGATAACAAACAAGAAATACGTTGGCGCCCTAGCAACAGCACCACCATCAGTCACAGAAAATTAAATGCCCCGGGTGAGGATCGAACTCACGACCTTAAGATTATGAGACTTACGCGCTGCCTACTGCGCTACCGAGGCACGGGTGCACCGCTTGTCCTGCAAACTGGGTAAATGCCGTACCCAATATTAGACGTAGAGACACTGTACTTCCTGGATAACGTGTTCTGTTGCTACACGTGCACTGCCGGCCCAGTTGATTGCGGTGCTGCTGCAGCTGTTGCAACGATAGGCAGCACTCCTTGTCGTTAAAGTTCAGAGCCTCGGAGGCACCCAGACCCGGCAACTTGTGAGGCCAGGCCGACGCTAGTCTGTAGAACATGATGCGAGCGTCCTAGTGGGGACCCGCGAGTGCTGCGTTCTCGGTCCTTCTCAAGGGAAATCCAGCTACACATTCTTGTGGATCGTGCATCTCAAGCGCTCAAGCCACGCGGCAGCATCATCGCGGGAAAAGCAAAATGATGCATCGGCCGGGAATCGAACCCGGGCCGCCCGCGTGGCAGGCGAGCATTCTACCACTGAACCACCGATGCTGGGGCCAGCGGTAACTTGACGCTGCTTCCCGAGCAGATGTCTCAAGGGAAAGTGGGACTGCCGTCAAGCGCCGTAGCATTCTGTGGGAAAGATGCTGCAGACGCTGAATCCTGCACTGCACTGCTTAAAAATGCCGCCAGAACGCGGTCCTCTGCGTACTCTTGCGTCGCTGGCGCCCAACTCTTGCCAAAGGATGCGAAATGTGCGCGGATACGCTGTCCGAATGCGTCTGGATGTGCTCCCCTAGCCTGCCTCGAAATGCGCCTGCCAGGTACGATCACCTTCCGCCGCTGCCGACTGGCGGGAAGCCGACACAGCGCGGACGCGCGGCGCTCGCTTGTGCGGTGGTGGTGTAATGGTCAGCATAGTTGCCTTCCAAGCAGTTGATCCGGGTTCGATTCCCGGCCACCGCAGCAGGCTTTTAATTTCGCGTATGAGTACTTTTGCCACGCGCTCTTAAATTATTGTTTTTTCGCCCTCTTACTCGCTGCATACCAGCCCTTAGTGTGTCTCGACTTGTCTCGTGTCTCGACTTGTCTCGACTTTGCTCAGCTGACGCGAGAGCTGACGCTCTCAAATCGGCCTTTATCAAAACGACAAGCACGAGAAACGACTGAGAGAGCTAAGGAGAGGCGAGGCGATGGACACACAGCACGCCCCCTTCATTTCACGGTGGCGTCTCCCTGACCGAATCGGGCTGTAGCTCCGAAAACAAAGGAGAAACAAAAATAGGTAGTAAAAGTGCAAATAGTGCCCTGTGTTCCCATGCGCTCACCCGCCCAAGTACTGACAAGGGCCAAAGTTGTTACGCATCGGCAATCGGACATTTTCTTTCATTTTCTCTTTATCGGTTGAGAACCAGTGTATTCAAGATATTATGGCCATTGCCGAGTGAATGCTGTAGCGCTTCCCGACGAGTCGGGTTCGGATCCTCTGTCAACTTCCACGCAGGGTGATGATCTTCTGGTCATCACACTCGCCAGCTGAAATCGGCGCTGCCTTTTCGTAGTAGTAAAGGAGTAGTGGCCCGTGGGGGGATCGAACCCACGACCTTCGCGTTATTAGCACGACGCTCTAACCAACTGAGCTAACGGGCCTCGGCAGATGCAGTTGCTCAGCCCTACGCTGGAAACAGGTGGCATGAAGCCATACACCATTTCTATGGTCGTCGTGTGTCTGCTTCCCTAGTCTATATTCTGCTGACGGTCACGAAACAGTAGCTATATTGCGAGCAGGACGGGAAACGGCCGCTCGGACAGCTCAAACCTGTCACGATTCGTGTGGAAAAAATTCCGTTCCGGTACCGGGAATCGAACCCGGGCCTCCTGGGTGAAAGCCAGGTATCCTAGCCACTAGACCACACCGGATGCGGCCGTTTCGTTCGACCGTTCGTACGGTCGCTTGTCGCATTTCGTGTCGAGTGCCGCGTCGGCGCCCCTCTCTCTTTGCGAGCATCTTTGCACATAGTGACTGGCAAGGCGCGCACCTCAAACGTCGCAGAGCAATGCTTTTGGCTTCATGCTCTGCTGGGAGAAGAGGAAAAGGGAAGCTGTAAGTAGCAATAACAGGAAGTAAACATTTTCCCGCTGAAGCGTTGAAACGTTGTGGATAACAAACAAGAAATACGTTGGCGCCCTAGCAACAGCACCACCATCAGTCACAGAAAATTAAATGCCCCGGGTGAGGATCGAACTCACGACCTTAAGATTATGAGACTTACGCGCTGCCTACTGCGCTACCGAGGCACGGGTGCACCGCTTGTCCTGCAAACTGGGTAAATGCCGTACCCAATATTAGACGTAGAGACACTGTACTTCCTGGATAACGTGTTCTGTTGCTACACGTGCACTGCCGGCCCAGTTGATTGCGGTGCTGCTGCAGCTGTTGCAACGATAGGCAGCACTCCTTGTCGTTAAAGTTCAGAGCCTCGGAGGCACCCGGACCCGGCAACTTGTGAGGCCAGGCCGACGCTAGTCTGTAGAACATGATGCGAGCGTCCTAGTGGGGACCCGCGAGTGCTGCGTTCTCGGTCCTTCTCAAGGGAAATCCAGCTACACATTCTTGTGGATCGTGCATCTCAAGCGCTCAAGCCACGCGGCAGCATCATCGCGGGAAAAGCAAAATGATGCATCGGCCGGGAATCGAACCCGGGCCGCCCGCGTGGCAGGCGAGCATTCTACCACTGAACCACCGATGCTGGGGCCAGCGGTAACTTGACGCTGCTTCCCGAGCAGATGTCTCAAGGGAAAGTGGGACTGCCGTCAAGCGCCGTAGCATTCTGTGGGAAAGATGCTGCAGACGCTGAATCCTGCACTGCACTGCTTAAAAATGCCGCCAGAACGCGGTCCTCTGCGTACTCTTGCGTCGCCGGCGCCCAACTCTTGCCAAAGGATGCGAAATGTGCGCGGATACGCTGTCCGAATGCGTCTGGATGTGCTCCCCTAGCCTGCCTCGAAATGCGCCTGCCAGGTACGATCACCTTCCGCCGCTGCCGACTGGCGGGAAGCCGACACAGCGCGGACGCGCGGCGCTCGCTTGTGCGGTGGTGGTGTAATGGTCAGCATAGTTGCCTTCCAAGCAGTTGATCCGGGTTCGATTCCCGGCCACCGCAGCAGGCTTTTAATTTCGCGTATGAGTACTTTTGCCACGCGCTCTTAAATTATTGTTTTTTCGCCCTCTTACTCGCTGCATACCAGCCCTTAGTGTGTCTCGACTTGTCTCGTGTCTCGACTTGTCTCGACTTTGCTCAGCTGACGCGAGAGCTGACGCTCTCAAATCGGCCTTTATCAAAACGACAAGCACGAGAAACGACTGAGAGAGCTAAGGAGAGGCGAGGCGATGGACACACAGCACGCCCCCTTCATTTCACGGTGGCGTCTCCCTGACCGAATCGGGCTGTAGCTCCGAAAACAAAGGAGAAACAAAAATAGGAAGTAAAAGTGCAAATAGTGCCCTGTGTTCCCATGCGCTCACCCGCCCAAGTACTGACAAGGGCCAAAGTTGTTACGCATCGGCAATCGGACATTTTCTTTCATTTTCTCTTTATCGGTTGAGAACCAGTGTATTCAAGATATTATGGCCATTGCCGAGTGAATGCTGTAGCGCTTCCCGACGAGTCGGGTTCGGATCCTCTGTCAACTTCCACGCAGGGTGATGATCTTCTGGTCATCACACTCGCCAGCTGAAATCGGCGCTGCCTTTTCGAGGTAGTAAAGGAGTAGTGGCCCGTGGGGGGATCGAACCCACGACCTTCGCGTTATTAGCACGACGCTCTAACCAACTGAGCTAACGGGCCTCGGCAGATGCAGTTGCTCAGCCCTACGCTGGAAACAGGTGGCATGAAGCCATACACCATTTCTATGGTCGTCGTGTGTCTGCTTCCCTAGTCTATATTCTGCTGACGGTCACGAAACAGTAGCTATATTGCGAGCAGGACGGGAAACGGCCGCTCGGACAGCTCAAACCTGTCACGATTCGTGTGGAAAAAATTCCGTTCCGGTACCGGGAATCGAACCCGGGCCTCCTGGGTGAAAGCCAGGTATCCTAGCCACTAGACCACACCGGATGCGGCCGTTTCGTTCGACCGTTCGTATGGTCGCTTGTCGCATTTCGTGTCGAGTGCCGCGTCGGCGCCCCTCTCTCTTTGCGAGCATCTTTGCACATAGTGACTGGCAAGGCGCGCACCTCAAACGTCGCAGAGCAATGCTTTTGGCTTCATGCTCTGCTGGGAGAAGAGGAAAAGGGAAGCTGTAAGTAGCAATAACAGGAAGTAAACATTTTCCCGCTGAAGCGTTGAAACGTTGTGGATAACAAACAAGAAATACGTTGGCGCCCTAGCAACAGCACCACCATCAGTCACAGAAAATTAAATGCCCCGGGTGAGGATCGAACTCACGACCTTAAGATTATGAGACTTACGCGCTGCCTACTGCGCTACCGAGGCACGGGTGCACCGCTTGTCCTGCAAACTGGGTAAATGCCGTACCCAATATTAGACGTAGAGACACTGTACTTCCTGGATAACGTGTTCTGTTGCTACACGTGCACTGCCGGCCCAGTTGATTGCGGTGCTGCTGCAGCTGTTGCAACGATAGGCAGCACTCCTTGTCGTTAAAGTTCAGAGCCTCGGAGGCACCCGGACCCGGCAACTTGTGAGGCCAGGCCGACGCTAGTCTGTAGAACATGATGCGAGCGTCCTAGTGGGGACCCGCGAGTGCTGCGTTCTCGGTCCTTCTCAAGGGAAATCCAGCTACACATTCTTGTGGATCGTGCATCTCAAGCGCTCAAGCCACGCGGCAGCATCATCGCGGGAAAAGCAAAATGATGCATCGGCCGGGAATCGAACCCGGGCCGCCCGCGTGGCAGGCGAGCATTCTACCACTGAACCACCGATGCTGGGGCCAGCGGTAACTTGACGCTGCTTCCCGAGCAGATGTCTCAAGGGAAAGTGGGACTGCCGTCAAGCGCCGTAGCATTCTGTGGGAAAGATGCTGCAGACGCTGAATCCTGCACTGCACTGCTTAAAAATGCCGCCAGAACGCGGTCCTCTGCGTACTCTTGCGTCGCCGGCGCCCAACTCTTGCCAAAGGATGCGAAATGTGCGCGGATACGCTGTCCGAATGCGTCTGGATGTGCTCCCCTAGCCTGCCTCGAAATGCGCCTGCCAGGTACGATCACCTTCCGCCGCTGCCGACTGGCGGGAAGCCGACACAGCGCGGACGCGCGGCGCTCGCTTGTGCGGTGGTGGTGTAATGGTCAGCATAGTTGCCTTCCAAGCAGTTGATCCGGGTTCGATTCCCGGCCACCGCAGCAGGCTTTTAATTTCGCGTATGAGTACTTTTGCCACGCGCTCTTAAATTATTGTTTTTTCGCCCTCTTACTCGCTGCATACCAGCCCTTAGTGTGTCTCGACTTGTCTCGTGTCTCGACTTGTCTCGACTTTGCTCAGCTGACGCGAGAGCTGACGCTCTCAAATCGGCCTTTATCAAAACGACAAGCACGAGAAACGACTGAGAGAGCTAAGGAGAGGCGAGGCGATGGACACACAGCACGCCCCCTTCATTTCACGGTGGCGTCTCCCTGACCGAATCGGGCTGTAGCTCCGAAAACAAAGGAGAAACAAAAATAGGAAGTAAAAGTGCAAATAGTGCCCTGTGTTCCCATGCGCTCACCCGCCCAAGTACTGACAAGGGCCAAAGTTGTTACGCATCGGCAATCGGACATTTTCTTTCATTTTCTCTTTATCGGTTGAGAACCAGTGTATTCAAGATATTATGGCCATTGCCGAGTGAATGCTGTAGCGCTTCCCGACGAGTCGGGTTCGGATCCTCTGTCAACTTCCACGCAGGGTGATGATCTTCTGGTCATCACACTCGCCAGCTGAAATCGGCGCTGCCTTTTCGAGGTAGTAAAGGAGTAGTGGCCCGTGGGGGGATCGAACCCACGACCTTCGCGTTATTAGCACGACGCTCTAACCAACTGAGCTAACGGGCCTCGGCAGATGCAGTTGCTCAGCCCTACGCTGGAAACAGGTGGCATGAAGCCATACACCATTTCTATGGTCGTCGTGTGTCTGCTTCCCTAGTCTATATTCTGCTGACGGTCACGAAACAGTAGCTATATTGCGAGCAGGACGGGAAACGGCCGCTCGGACAGCTCAAACCTGTCACGATTCGTGTGGAAAAAATTCCGTTCCGGTACCGGGAATCGAACCCGGGCCTCCTGGGTGAAAGCCAGGTATCCTAGCCACTAGACCACACCGGATGCGGCCGTTTCGTTCGACCGTTCGTACGGTCGCTTGTCGCATTTCGTGTCGAGTGCCGCGTCGGCGCCCCTCTCTCTTTGCGAGCATCTTTGCACATAGTGACTGGCAAGGCGCGCACCTCAAACGTCGCAGAGCAATGCTTTTGGCTTCATGCTCTGCTGGGAGAAGAGGAAAAGGGAAGCTGTAAGTAGCAATAACAGGAAGTAAACATTTTCCCGCTGAAGCGTTGAAACGTTGTGGATAACAAACAAGAAATACGTTGGCGCCCTAGCAACAGCACCACCATCAGTCACAGAAAATTAAATGCCCCGGGTGAGGATCGAACTCACGACCTTAAGATTATGAGACTTACGCGCTGCCTACTGCGCTACCGAGGCACGGGTGCACCGCTTGTCCTGCAAACTGGGTAAATGCCGTACCCAATATTAGACGTAGAGACACTGTACTTCCTGGATAACGTGTTCTGTTGCTACACGTGCACTGCCGGCCCAGTTGATTGCGGTGCTGCTGCAGCTGTTGCAACGATAGGCAGCACTCCTTGTCGTTAAAGTTCAGAGCCTCGGAGGCACCCGGACCCGGCAACTTGTGAGGCCAGGCCGACGCTAGTCTGTAGAACATGATGCGAGCGTCCTAGTGGGGACCCGCGAGTGCTGCGTTCTCGGTCCTTCTCAAGGGAAATCCAGCTACACATTCTTGTGGATCGTGCATCTCAAGCGCTCAAGCCACGCGGCAGCATCATCGCGGGAAAAGCAAAATGATGCATCGGCCGGGAATCGAACCCGGGCCGCCCGCGTGGCAGGCGAGCATTCTACCACTGAACCACCGATGCTGGGGCCAGCGGTAACTTGACGCTGCTTCCCGAGCAGATGTCTCAAGGGAAAGTGGGACTGCCGTCAAGCGCCGTAGCATTCTGTGGGAAAGATGCTGCAGACGCTGAATCCTGCACTGCACTGCTTAAAAATGCCGCCAGAACGCGGTCCTCTGCGTACTCTTGCGTCGCTGGCGCCCAACTCTTGCCAAAGGATGCGAAATGTGCGCGGATACGCTGTCCGAATGCGTCTGGATGTGCTCCCCTAGCCTGCCTCGAAATGCGCCTGCCAGGTACGATCACCTTCCGCCGCTGCCGACTGGCGGGAAGCCGACACAGCGCGGACGCGCGGCGCTCGCTTGTGCGGTGGTGGTGTAATGGTCAGCATAGTTGCCTTCCAAGCAGTTGATCCGGGTTCGATTCCCGGCCACCGCAGCAGGCTTTTAATTTCGCGTATGAGTACTTTTGCCACGCGCTCTTAAATTATTGTTTTTTCGCCCTCTTACTCGCTGCATACCAGCCCTTAGTGTGTCTCGACTTGTCTCGTGTCTCGACTTGTCTCGACTTTGCTCAGCTGACGCGAGAGCTGACGCTCTCAAATCGGCCTTTATCAAAACGACAAGCACGAGAAACGACTGAGAGAGCTAAGGAGAGGCGAGGCGATGGACACACAGCACGCCCCCTTCATTTCACGGTGGCGTCTCCCTGACCGAATCGGGCTGTAGCTCCGAAAACAAAGGAGAAACAAAAATAGGTAGTAAAAGTGCAAATAGTGCCCTGTGTTCCCATGCGCTCACCCGCCCAAGTACTGACAAGGGCCAAAGTTGTTACGCATCGGCAATCGGACATTTTCTTTCATTTTCTCTTTATCGGTTGAGAACCAGTGTATTCAAGATATTATGGCCATTGCCGAGTGAATGCTGTAGCGCTTCCCGACGAGTCGGGTTCGGATCCTCTGTCAACTTCCACGCAGGGTGATGATCTTCTGGTCATCACACTCGCCAGCTGAAATCGGCGCTGCCTTTTCGTAGTAGTAAAGGAGTAGTGGCCCGTGGGGGGATCGAACCCACGACCTTCGCGTTATTAGCACGACGCTCTAACCAACTGAGCTAACGGGCCTCGGCAGATGCAGTTGCTCAGCCCTACGCTGGAAACAGGTGGCATGAAGCCATACACCATTTCTATGGTCGTCGTGTGTCTGCTTCCCTAGTCTATATTCTGCTGACGGTCACGAAACAGTAGCTATATTGCGAGCAGGACGGGAAACGGCCGCTCGGACAGCTCAAACCTGTCACGATTCGTGTGGAAAAAATTCCGTTCCGGTACCGGGAATCGAACCCGGGCCTCCTGGGTGAAAGCCAGGTATCCTAGCCACTAGACCACACCGGATGCGGCCGTTTCGTTCGACCGTTCGTACGGTCGCTTGTCGCATTTCGTGTCGAGTGCCGCGTCGGCGCCCCTCTCTCTTTGCGAGCATCTTTGCACATAGTGACTGGCAAGGCGCGCACCTCAAACGTCGCAGAGCAATGCTTTTGGCTTCATGCTCTGCTGGGAGAAGAGGAAAAGGGAAGCTGTAAGTAGCAATAACAGGAAGTAAACATTTTCCCGCTGAAGCGTTGAAACGTTGTGGATAACAAACAAGAAATACGTTGGCGCCCTAGCAACAGCACCACCATCAGTCACAGAAAATTAAATGCCCCGGGTGAGGATCGAACTCACGACCTTAAGATTATGAGACTTACGCGCTGCCTACTGCGCTACCGAGGCACGGGTGCACCGCTTGTCCTGCAAACTGGGTAAATGCCGTACCCAATATTAGACGTAGAGACACTGTACTTCCTGGATAACGTGTTCTGTTGCTACACGTGCACTGCCGGCCCAGTTGATTGCGGTGCTGCTGCAGCTGTTGCAACGATAGGCAGCACTCCTTGTCGTTAAAGTTCAGAGCCTCGGAGGCACCCGGACCCGGCAACTTGTGAGGCCAGGCCGACGCTAGTCTGTAGAACATGATGCGAGCGTCCTAGTGGGGACCCGCGAGTGCTGCGTTCTCGGTCCTTCTCAAGGGAAATCCAGCTACACATTCTTGTGGATCGTGCATCTCAAGCGCTCAAGCCACGCGGCAGCATCATCGCGGGAAAAGCAAAATGATGCATCGGCCGGGAATCGAACCCGGGCCGCCCGCGTGGCAGGCGAGCATTCTACCACTGAACCACCGATGCTGGGGCCAGCGGTAACTTGACGCTGCTTCCCGAGCAGATGTCTCAAGGGAAAGTGGGACTGCCGTCAAGCGCCGTAGCATTCTGTGGGAAAGATGCTGCAGACGCTGAATCCTGCACTGCACTGCTTAAAAATGCCGCCAGAACGCGGTCCTCTGCGTACTCTTGCGTCGCCGGCGCCCAACTCTTGCCAAAGGATGCGAAATGTGCGCGGATACGCTGTCCGAATGCGTCTGGATGTGCTCCCCTAGCCTGCCTCGAAATGCGCCTGCCAGGTACGATCACCTTCCGCCGCTGCCGACTGGCGGGAAGCCGACACAGCGCGGACGCGCGGCGCTCGCTTGTGCGGTGGTGGTGTAATGGTCAGCATAGTTGCCTTCCAAGCAGTTGATCCGGGTTCGATTCCCGGCCACCGCAGCAGGCTTTTAATTTCGCGTATGAGTACTTTTGCCACGCGCTCTTAAATTATTGTTTTTTCGCCCTCTTACTCGCTGCATACCAGCCCTTAGTGTGTCTCGACTTGTCTCGTGTCTCGACTTGTCTCGACTTTGCTCAGCTGACGCGAGAGCTGACGCTCTCAAATCGGCCTTTATCAAAACGACAAGCACGAGAAACGACTGAGAGAGCTAAGGAGAGGCGAGGCGATGGACACACAGCACGCCCCCTTCATTTCACGGTGGCGTCTCCCTGACCGAATCGGGCTGTAGCTCCGAAAACAAAGGAGAAACAAAAATAGGAAGTAAAAGTGCAAATAGTGCCCTGTGTTCCCATGCGCTCACCCGCCCAAGTACTGACAAGGGCCAAAGTTGTTACGCATCGGCAATCGGACATTTTCTTTCATTTTCTCTTTATCGGTTGAGAACCAGTGTATTCAAGATATTATGGCCATTGCCGAGTGAATGCTGTAGCGCTTCCCGACGAGTCGGGTTCGGATCCTCTGTCAACTTCCACGCAGGGTGATGATCTTCTGGTCATCACACTCGCCAGCTGAAATCGGCGCTGCCTTTTCGAGGTAGTAAAGGAGTAGTGGCCCGTGGGGGGATCGAACCCACGACCTTCGCGTTATTAGCACGACGCTCTAACCAACTGAGCTAACGGGCCTCGGCAGATGCAGTTGCTCAGCCCTACGCTGGAAACAGGTGGCATGAAGCCATACACCATTTCTATGGTCGTCGTGTGTCTGCTTCCCTAGTCTATATTCTGCTGACGGTCACGAAACAGTAGCTATATTGCGAGCAGGACGGGAAACGGCCGCTCGGACAGCTCAAACCTGTCACGATTCGTGTGGAAAAAATTCCGTTCCGGTACCGGGAATCGAACCCGGGCCTCCTGGGTGAAAGCCAGGTATCCTAGCCACTAGACCACACCGGATGCGGCCGTTTCGTTCGACCGTTCGTACGGTCGCTTGTCGCATTTCGTGTCGAGTGCCGCGTCGGCGCCCCTCTCTCTTTGCGAGCATCTTTGCACATAGTGACTGGCAAGGCGCGCACCTCAAACGTCGCAGAGCAATGCTTTTGGCTTCATGCTCTGCTGGGAGAAGAGGAAAAGGGAAGCTGTAAGTAGCAATAACAGGAAGTAAACATTTTCCCGCTGAAGCGTTGAAACGTTGTGGATAACAAACAAGAAATACGTTGGCGCCCTAGCAACAGCACCACCATCAGTCACAGAAAATTAAATGCCCCGGGTGAGGATCGAACTCACGACCTTAAGATTATGAGACTTACGCGCTGCCTACTGCGCTACCGAGGCACGGGTGCACCGCTTGTCCTGCAAACTGGGTAAATGCCGTACCCAATATTAGACGTAGAGACACTGTACTTCCTGGATAACGTGTTCTGTTGCTACACGTGCACTGCCGGCCCAGTTGATTGCGGTGCTGCTGCAGCTGTTGCAACGATAGGCAGCACTCCTTGTCGTTAAAGTTCAGAGCCTCGGAGGCACCCGGACCCGGCAACTTGTGAGGCCAGGCCGACGCTAGTCTGTAGAACATGATGCGAGCGTCCTAGTGGGGACCCGCGAGTGCTGCGTTCTCGGTCCTTCTCAAGGGAAATCCAGCTACACATTCTTGTGGATCGTGCATCTCAAGCGCTCAAGCCACGCGGCAGCATCATCGCGGGAAAAGCAAAATGATGCATCGGCCGGGAATCGAACCCGGGCCGCCCGCGTGGCAGGCGAGCATTCTACCACTGAACCACCGATGCTGGGGCCAGCGGTAACTTGACGCTGCTTCCCGAGCAGATGTCTCAAGGGAAAGTGGGACTGCCGTCAAGCGCCGTAGCATTCTGTGGGAAAGATGCTGCAGACGCTGAATCCTGCACTGCACTGCTTAAAAATGCCGCCAGAACGCGGTCCTCTGCGTACTCTTGCGTCGCCGGCGCCCAACTCTTGCCAAAGGATGCGAAATGTGCGCGGATACGCTGTCCGAATGCGTCTGGATGTGCTCCCCTAGCCTGCCTCGAAATGCGCCTGCCAGGTACGATCACCTTCCGCCGCTGCCGACTGGCGGGAAGCCGACACAGCGCGGACGCGCGGCGCTCGCTTGTGCGGTGGTGGTGTAATGGTCAGCATAGTTGCCTTCCAAGCAGTTGATCCGGGTTCGATTCCCGGCCACCGCAGCAGGCTTTTAATTTCGCGTATGAGTACTTTTGCCACGCGCTCTTAAATTATTGTTTTTTCGCCCTCTTACTCGCTGCATACCAGCCCTTAGTGTGTCTCGACTTGTCTCGTGTCTCGACTTGTCTCGACTTTGCTCAGCTGACGCGAGAGCTGACGCTCTCAAATCGGCCTTTATCAAAACGACAAGCACGAGAAACGACTGAGAGAGCTAAGGAGAGGCGAGGCGATGGACACACAGCACGCCCCCTTCATTTCACGGTGGCGTCTCCCTGACCGAATCGGGCTGTAGCTCCGAAAACAAAGGAGAAACAAAAATAGGAAGTAAAAGTGCAAATAGTGCCCTGTGTTCCCATGCGCTCACCCGCCCAAGTACTGACAAGGGCCAAAGTTGTTACGCATCGGCAATCGGACATTTTCTTTCATTTTCTCTTTATCGGTTGAGAACCAGTGTATTCAAGATATTATGGCCATTGCCGAGTGAATGCTGTAGCGCTTCCCGACGAGTCGGGTTCGGATCCTCTGTCAACTTCCACGCAGGGTGATGATCTTCTGGTCATCACACTCGCCAGCTGAAATCGGCGCTGCCTTTTCGAGGTAGTAAAGGAGTAGTGGCCCGTGGGGGGATCGAACCCACGACCTTCGCGTTATTAGCACGACGCTCTAACCAACTGAGCTAACGGGCCTCGGCAGATGCAGTTGCTCAGCCCTACGCTGGAAACAGGTGGCATGAAGCCATACACCATTTCTATGGTCGTCGTGTGTCTGCTTCCCTAGTCTATATTCTGCTGACGGTCACGAAACAGTAGCTATATTGCGAGCAGGACGGGAAACGGCCGCTCGGACAGCTCAAACCTGTCACGATTCGTGTGGAAAAAATTCCGTTCCGGTACCGGGAATCGAACCCGGGCCTCCTGGGTGAAAGCCAGGTATCCTAGCCACTAGACCACACCGGATGCGGCCGTTTCGTTCGACCGTTCGTACGGTCGCTTGTCGCATTTCGTGTCGAGTGCCGCGTCGGCGCCCCTCTCTCTTTGCGAGCATCTTTGCACATAGTGACTGGCAAGGCGCGCACCTCAAACGTCGCAGAGCAATGCTTTTGGCTTCATGCTCTGCTGGGAGAAGAGGAAAAGGGAAGCTGTAAGTAGCAATAACAGGAAGTAAACATTTTCCCGCTGAAGCGTTGAAACGTTGTGGATAACAAACAAGAAATACGTTGGCGCCCTAGCAACAGCACCACCATCAGTCACAGAAAATTAAATGCCCCGGGTGAGGATCGAACTCACGACCTTAAGATTATGAGACTTACGCGCTGCCTACTGCGCTACCGAGGCACGGGTGCACCGCTTGTCCTGCAAACTGGGTAAATGCCGTACCCAATATTAGACGTAGAGACACTGTACTTCCTGGATAACGTGTTCTGTTGCTACACGTGCACTGCCGGCCCAGTTGATTGCGGTGCTGCTGCAGCTGTTGCAACGATAGGCAGCACTCCTTGTCGTTAAAGTTCAGAGCCTCGGAGGCACCCGGACCCGGCAACTTGTGAGGCCAGGCCGACGCTAGTCTGTAGAACATGATGCGAGCGTCCTAGTGGGGACCCGCGAGTGCTGCGTTCTCGGTCCTTCTCAAGGGAAATCCAGCTACACATTCTTGTGGATCGTGCATCTCAAGCGCTCAAGCCACGCGGCAGCATCATCGCGGGAAAAGCAAAATGATGCATCGGCCGGGAATCGAACCCGGGCCGCCCGCGTGGCAGGCGAGCATTCTACCACTGAACCACCGATGCTGGGGCCAGCGGTAACTTGACGCTGCTTCCCGAGCAGATGTCTCAAGGGAAAGTGGGACTGCCGTCAAGCGCCGTAGCATTCTGTGGGAAAGATGCTGCAGACGCTGAATCCTGCACTGCACTGCTTAAAAATGCCGCCAGAACGCGGTCCTCTGCGTACTCTTGCGTCGCCGGCGCCCAACTCTTGCCAAAGGATGCGAAATGTGCGCGGATACGCTGTCCGAATGCGTCTGGATGTGCTCCCCTAGCCTGCCTCGAAATGCGCCTGCCAGGTACGATCACCTTCCGCCGCTGCCGACTGGCGGGAAGCCGACACAGCGCGGACGCGCGGCGCTCGCTTGTGCGGTGGTGGTGTAATGGTCAGCATAGTTGCCTTCCAAGCAGTTGATCCGGGTTCGATTCCCGGCCACCGCAGCAGGCTTTTAATTTCGCGTATGAGTACTTTTGCCACGCGCTCTTAAATTATTGTTTTTTCGCCCTCTTACTCGCTGCATACCAGCCCTTAGTGTGTCTCGACTTGTCTCGTGTCTCGACTTGTCTCGACTTTGCTCAGCTGACGCGAGAGCTGACGCTCTCAAATCGGCCTTTATCAAAACGACAAGCACGAGAAACGACTGAGAGAGCTAAGGAGAGGCGAGGCGATGGACACACAGCACGCCCCCTTCATTTCACGGTGGCGTCTCCCTGACCGAATCGGGCTGTAGCTCCGAAAACAAAGGAGAAACAAAAATAGGAAGTAAAAGTGCAAATAGTGCCCTGTGTTCCCATGCGCTCACCCGCCCAAGTACTGACAAGGGCCAAAGTTGTTACGCATCGGCAATCGGACATTTTCTTTCATTTTCTCTTTATCGGTTGAGAACCAGTGTATTCAAGATATTATGGCCATTGCCGAGTGAATGCTGTAGCGCTTCCCGACGAGTCGGGTTCGGATCCTCTGTCAACTTCCACGCAGGGTGATGATCTTCTGGTCATCACACTCGCCAGCTGAAATCGGCGCTGCCTTTTCGAGGTAGTAAAGGAGTAGTGGCCCGTGGGGGGATCGAACCCACGACCTTCGCGTTATTAGCACGACGCTCTAACCAACTGAGCTAACGGGCCTCGGCAGATGCAGTTGCTCAGCCCTACGCTGGAAACAGGTGGCATGAAGCCATACACCATTTCTATGGTCGTCGTGTGTCTGCTTCCCTAGTCTATATTCTGCTGACGGTCACGAAACAGTAGCTATATTGCGAGCAGGACGGGAAACGGCCGCTCGGACAGCTCAAACCTGTCACGATTCGTGTGGAAAAAATTCCGTTCCGGTACCGGGAATCGAACCCGGGCCTCCTGGGTGAAAGCCAGGTATCCTAGCCACTAGACCACACCGGATGCGGCCGTTTCGTTCGACCGTTCGTACGGTCGCTTGTCGCATTTCGTGTCGAGTGCCGCGTCGGCGCCCCTCTCTCTTTGCGAGCATCTTTGCACATAGTGACTGGCAAGGCGCGCACCTCAAACGTCGCAGAGCAATGCTTTTGGCTTCATGCTCTGCTGGGAGAAGAGGAAAAGGGAAGCTGTAAGTAGCAATAACAGGAAGTAAACATTTTCCCGCTGAAGCGTTGAAACGTTGTGGATAACAAACAAGAAATACGTTGGCGCCCTAGCAACAGCACCACCATCAGTCACAGAAAATTAAATGCCCCGGGTGAGGATCGAACTCACGACCTTAAGATTATGAGACTTACGCGCTGCCTACTGCGCTACCGAGGCACGGGTGCACCGCTTGTCCTGCAAACTGGGTAAATGCCGTACCCAATATTAGACGTAGAGACACTGTACTTCCTGGATAACGTGTTCTGTTGCTACACGTGCACTGCCGGCCCAGTTGATTGCGGTGCTGCTGCAGCTGTTGCAACGATAGGCAGCACTCCTTGTCGTTAAAGTTCAGAGCCTCGGAGGCACCCGGACCCGGCAACTTGTGAGGCCAGGCCGACGCTAGTCTGTAGAACATGATGCGAGCGTCCTAGTGGGGACCCGCGAGTGCTGCGTTCTCGGTCCTTCTCAAGGGAAATCCAGCTACACATTCTTGTGGATCGTGCATCTCAAGCGCTCAAGCCACGCGGCAGCATCATCGCGGGAAAAGCAAAATGATGCATCGGCCGGGAATCGAACCCGGGCCGCCCGCGTGGCAGGCGAGCATTCTACCACTGAACCACCGATGCTGGGGCCAGCGGTAACTTGACGCTGCTTCCCGAGCAGATGTCTCAAGGGAAAGTGGGACTGCCGTCAAGCGCCGTAGCATTCTGTGGGAAAGATGCTGCAGACGCTGAATCCTGCACTGCACTGCTTAAAAATGCCGCCAGAACGCGGTCCTCTGCGTACTCTTGCGTCGCCGGCGCCCAACTCTTGCCAAAGGATGCGAAATGTGCGCGGATACGCTGTCCGAATGCGTCTGGATGTGCTCCCCTAGCCTGCCTCGAAATGCGCCTGCCAGGTACGATCACCTTCCGCCGCTGCCGACTGGCGGGAAGCCGACACAGCGCGGACGCGCGGCGCTCGCTTGTGCGGTGGTGGTGTAATGGTCAGCATAGTTGCCTTCCAAGCAGTTGATCCGGGTTCGATTCCCGGCCACCGCAGCAGGCTTTTAATTTCGCGTATGAGTACTTTTGCCACGCGCTCTTAAATTATTGTTTTTTCGCCCTCTTACTCGCTGCATACCAGCCCTTAGTGTGTCTCGACTTGTCTCGTGTCTCGACTTGTCTCGACTTTGCTCAGCTGACGCGAGAGCTGACGCTCTCAAATCGGCCTTTATCAAAACGACAAGCACGAGAAACGACTGAGAGAGCTAAGGAGAGGCGAGGCGATGGACACACAGCACGCCCCCTTCATTTCACGGTGGCGTCTCCCTGACCGAATCGGGCTGTAGCTCCGAAAACAAAGGAGAAACAAAAATAGGAAGTAAAAGTGCAAATAGTGCCCTGTGTTCCCATGCGCTCACCCGCCCAAGTACTGACAAGGGCCAAAGTTGTTACGCATCGGCAATCGGACATTTTCTTTCATTTTCTCTTTATCGGTTGAGAACCAGTGTATTCAAGATATTATGGCCATTGCCGAGTGAATGCTGTAGCGCTTCCCGACGAGTCGGGTTCGGATCCTCTGTCAACTTCCACGCAGGGTGATGATCTTCTGGTCATCACACTCGCCAGCTGAAATCGGCGCTGCCTTTTCGAGGTAGTAAAGGAGTAGTGGCCCGTGGGGGGATCGAACCCACGACCTTCGCGTTATTAGCACGACGCTCTAACCAACTGAGCTAACGGGCCTCGGCAGATGCAGTTGCTCAGCCCTACGCTGGAAACAGGTGGCATGAAGCCATACACCATTTCTATGGTCGTCGTGTGTCTGCTTCCCTAGTCTATATTCTGCTGACGGTCACGAAACAGTAGCTATATTGCGAGCAGGACGGGAAACGGCCGCTCGGACAGCTCAAACCTGTCACGATTCGTGTGGAAAAAATTCCGTTCCGGTACCGGGAATCGAACCCGGGCCTCCTGGGTGAAAGCCAGGTATCCTAGCCACTAGACCACACCGGATGCGGCCGTTTCGTTCGACCGTTCGTACGGTCGCTTGTCGCATTTCGTGTCGAGTGCCGCGTCGGCGCCCCTCTCTCTTTGCGAGCATCTTTGCACATAGTGACTGGCAAGGCGCGCACCTCAAACGTCGCAGAGCAATGCTTTTGGCTTCATGCTCTGCTGGGAGAAGAGGAAAAGGGAAGCTGTAAGTAGCAATAACAGGAAGTAAACATTTTCCCGCTGAAGCGTTGAAACGTTGTGGATAACAAACAAGAAATACGTTGGCGCCCTAGCAACAGCACCACCATCAGTCACAGAAAATTAAATGCCCCGGGTGAGGATCGAACTCACGACCTTAAGATTATGAGACTTACGCGCTGCCTACTGCGCTACCGAGGCACGGGTGCACCGCTTGTCCTGCAAACTGGGTAAATGCCGTACCCAATATTAGACGTAGAGACACTGTACTTCCTGGATAACGTGTTCTGTTGCTACACGTGCACTGCCGGCCCAGTTGATTGCGGTGCTGCTGCAGCTGTTGCAACGATAGGCAGCACTCCTTGTCGTTAAAGTTCAGAGCCTCGGAGGCACCCGGACCCGGCAACTTGTGAGGCCAGGCCGACGCTAGTCTGTAGAACATGATGCGAGCGTCCTAGTGGGGACCCGCGAGTGCTGCGTTCTCGGTCCTTCTCAAGGGAAATCCAGCTACACATTCTTGTGGATCGTGCATCTCAAGCGCTCAAGCCACGCGGCAGCATCATCGCGGGAAAAGCAAAATGATGCATCGGCCGGGAATCGAACCCGGGCCGCCCGCGTGGCAGGCGAGCATTCTACCACTGAACCACCGATGCTGGGGCCAGCGGTAACTTGACGCTGCTTCCCGAGCAGATGTCTCAAGGGAAAGTGGGACTGCCGTCAAGCGCCGTAGCATTCTGTGGGAAAGATGCTGCAGACGCTGAATCCTGCACTGCACTGCTTAAAAATGCCGCCAGAACGCGGTCCTCTGCGTACTCTTGCGTCGCCGGCGCCCAACTCTTGCCAAAGGATGCGAAATGTGCGCGGATACGCTGTCCGAATGCGTCTGGATGTGCTCCCCTAGCCTGCCTCGAAATGCGCCTGCCAGGTACGATCACCTTCCGCCGCTGCCGACTGGCGGGAAGCCGACACAGCGCGGACGCGCGGCGCTCGCTTGTGCGGTGGTGGTGTAATGGTCAGCATAGTTGCCTTCCAAGAAGTTGATCCGGGTTCGATTCCCGGCCACCGCAGCAGGCTTTTAATTTCGCGTATGAGTACTTTTGCCACGCGCTCTTAAATTATTGTTTTTTCGCCCTCTTACTCGCTGCATACCAGCCCTTAGTGTGTCTCGACTTGTCTCGTGTCTCGACTTGTCTCGACTTTGCTCAGCTGACGCGAGAGCTGACGCTCTCAAATCGGCCTTTATCAAAACGACAAGCACGAGAAACGACTGAGAGAGCTAAGGAGAGGCGAGGCGATGGACACACAGCACGCCCCCTTCATTTCACGGTGGCGTCTCCCTGACCGAATCGGGCTGTAGCTCCGAAAACAAAGGAGAAACAAAAATAGGAAGTAAAAGTGCAAATAGTGCCCTGTGTTCCCATGCGCTCACCCGCCCAAGTACTGACAAGGGCCAAAGTTGTTACGCATCGGCAATCGGACATTTTCTTTCATTTTCTCTTTATCGGTTGAGAACCAGTGTATTCAAGATATTATGGCCATTGCCGAGTGAATGCTGTAGCGCTTCCCGACGAGTCGGGTTCGGATCCTCTGTCAACTTCCACGCAGGGTGATGATCTTCTGGTCATCACACTCGCCAGCTGAAATCGGCGCTGCCTTTTCGTAGTAGTAAAGGAGTAGTGGCCCGTGGGGGGATCGAACCCACGACCTTCGCGTTATTAGCACGACGCTCTAACCAACTGAGCTAACGGGCCTCGGCAGATGCAGTTGCTCAGCCCTACGCTGGAAACAGGTGGCATGAAGCCATACACCATTTCTATGGTCGTCGTGTGTCTGCTTCCCTAGTCTATATTCTGCTGACGGTCACGAAACAGTAGCTATATTGCGAGCAGGACGGGAAACGGCCGCTCGGACAGCTCAAACCTGTCACGATTCGTGTGGAAAAAATTCCGTTCCGGTACCGGGAATCGAACCCGGGCCTCCTGGGTGAAAGCCAGGTATCCTAGCCACTAGACCACACCGGATGCGGCCGTTTCGTTCGACCGTTCGTACGGTCGCTTGTCGCATTTCGTGTCGAGTGCCGCGTCGGCGCCCCTCTCTCTTTGCGAGCATCTTTGCACATAGTGACTGGCAAGGCGCGCACCTCAAACGTCGCAGAGCAATGCTTTTGGCTTCATGCTCTGCTGGGAGAAGAGGAAAAGGGAAGCTGTAAGTAGCAATAACAGGAAGTAAACATTTTCCCGCTGAAGCGTTGAAACGTTGTGGATAACAAACAAGAAATACGTTGGCGCCCTAGCAACAGCACCACCATCAGTCACAGAAAATTAAATGCCCCGGGTGAGGATCGAACTCACGACCTTAAGATTATGAGACTTACGCGCTGCCTACTGCGCTACCGAGGCACGGGTGCACCGCTTGTCCTGCAAACTGGGTAAATGCCGTACCCAATATTAGACGTAGAGACACTGTACTTCCTGGATAACGTGTTCTGTTGCTACACGTGCACTGCCGGCCCAGTTGATTGCGGTGCTGCTGCAGCTGTTGCAACGATAGGCAGCACTCCTTGTCGTTAAAGTTCAGAGCCTCGGAGGCACCCGGACCCGGCAACTTGTGAGGCCAGGCCGACGCTAGTCTGTAGAACATGATGCGAGCGTCCTAGTGGGGACCCGCGAGTGCTGCGTTCTCGGTCCTTCTCAAGGGAAATCCAGCTACACATTCTTGTGGATCGTGCATCTCAAGCGCTCAAGCCACGCGGCAGCATCATCGCGGGAAAAGCAAAATGATGCATCGGCCGGGAATCGAACCCGGGCCGCCCGCGTGGCAGGCGAGCATTCTACCACTGAACCACCGATGCTGGGGCCAGCGGTAACTTGACGCTGCTTCCCGAGCAGATGTCTCAAGGGAAAGTGGGACTGCCGTCAAGCGCCGTAGCATTCTGTGGGAAAGATGCTGCAGACGCTGAATCCTGCACTGCACTGCTTAAAAATGCCGCCAGAACGCGGTCCTCTGCGTACTCTTGCGTCGCCGGCGCCCAACTCTTGCCAAAGGATGCGAAATGTGCGCGGATACGCTGTCCGAATGCGTCTGGATGTGCTCCCCTAGCCTGCCTCGAAATGCGCCTGCCAGGTACGATCACCTTCCGCCGCTGCCGACTGGCGGGAAGCCGACACAGCGCGGACGCGCGGCGCTCGCTTGTGCGGTGGTGGTGTAATGGTCAGCATAGTTGCCTTCCAAGCAGTTGATCCGGGTTCGATTCCCGGCCACCGCAGCAGGCTTTTAATTTCGCGTATGAGTACTTTTGCCACGCGCTCTTAAATTATTGTTTTTTCGCCCTCTTACTCGCTGCATACCAGCCCTTAGTGTGTCTCGACTTGTCTCGTGTCTCGACTTGTCTCGACTTTGCTCAGCTGACGCGAGAGCTGACGCTCTCAAATCGGCCTTTATCAAAACGACAAGCACGAGAAACGACTGAGAGAGCTAAGGAGAGGCGAGGCGATGGACACACAGCACGCCCCCTTCATTTCACGGTGGCGTCTCCCTGACCGAATCGGGCTGTAGCTCCGAAAACAAAGGAGAAACAAAAATAGGAAGTAAAAGTGCAAATAGTGCCCTGTGTTCCCATGCGCTCACCCGCCCAAGTACTGACAAGGGCCAAAGTTGTTACGCATCGGCAATCGGACATTTTCTTTCATTTTCTCTTTATCGGTTGAGAACCAGTGTATTCAAGATATTATGGCCATTGCCGAGTGAATGCTGTAGCGCTTCCCGACGAGTCGGGTTCGGATCCTCTGTCAACTTCCACGCAGGGTGATGATCTTCTGGTCATCACACTCGCCAGCTGAAATCGGCGCTGCCTTTTCGAGGTAGTAAAGGAGTAGTGGCCCGTGGGGGGATCGAACCCACGACCTTCGCGTTATTAGCACGACGCTCTAACCAACTGAGCTAACGGGCCTCGGCAGATGCAGTTGCTCAGCCCTACGCTGGAAACAGGTGGCATGAAGCCATACACCATTTCTATGGTCGTCGTGTGTCTGCTTCCCTAGTCTATATTCTGCTGACGGTCACGAAACAGTAGCTATATTGCGAGCAGGACGGGAAACGGCCGCTCGGACAGCTCAAACCTGTCACGATTCGTGTGGAAAAAATTCCGTTCCGGTACCGGGAATCGAACCCGGGCCTCCTGGGTGAAAGCCAGGTATCCTAGCCACTAGACCACACCGGATGCGGCCGTTTCGTTCGACCGTTCGTACGGTCGCTTGTCGCATTTCGTGTCGAGTGCCGCGTCGGCGCCCCTCTCTCTTTGCGAGCATCTTTGCACATAGTGACTGGCAAGGCGCGCACCTCAAACGTCGCAGAGCAATGCTTTTGGCTTCATGCTCTGCTGGGAGAAGAGGAAAAGGGAAGCTGTAAGTAGCAATAACAGGAAGTAAACATTTTCCCGCTGAAGCGTTGAAACGTTGTGGATAACAAACAAGAAATACGTTGGCGCCCTAGCAACAGCACCACCATCAGTCACAGAAAATTAAATGCCCCGGGTGAGGATCGAACTCACGACCTTAAGATTATGAGACTTACGCGCTGCCTACTGCGCTACCGAGGCACGGGTGCACCGCTTGTCCTGCAAACTGGGTAAATGCCGTACCCAATATTAGACGTAGAGACACTGTACTTCCTGGATAACGTGTTCTGTTGCTACACGTGCACTGCCGGCCCAGTTGATTGCGGTGCTGCTGCAGCTGTTGCAACGATAGGCAGCACTCCTTGTCGTTAAAGTTCAGAGCCTCGGAGGCACCCGGACCCGGCAACTTGTGAGGCCAGGCCGACGCTAGTCTGTAGAACATGATGCGAGCGTCCTAGTGGGGACCCGCGAGTGCTGCGTTCTCGGTCCTTCTCAAGGGAAATCCAGCTACACATTCTTGTGGATCGTGCATCTCAAGCGCTCAAGCCACGCGGCAGCATCATCGCGGGAAAAGCAAAATGATGCATCGGCCGGGAATCGAACCCGGGCCGCCCGCGTGGCAGGCGAGCATTCTACCACTGAACCACCGATGCTGGGGCCAGCGGTAACTTGACGCTGCTTCCCGAGCAGATGTCTCAAGGGAAAGTGGGACTGCCGTCAAGCGCCGTAGCATTCTGTGGGAAAGATGCTGCAGACGCTGAATCCTGCACTGCACTGCTTAAAAATGCCGCCAGAACGCGGTCCTCTGCGTACTCTTGCGTCGCCGGCGCCCAACTCTTGCCAAAGGATGCGAAATGTGCGCGGATACGCTGTCCGAATGCGTCTGGATGTGCTCCCCTAGCCTGCCTCGAAATGCGCCTGCCAGGTACGATCACCTTCCGCCGCTGCCGACTGGCGGGAAGCCGACACAGCGCGGACGCGCGGCGCTCGCTTGTGCGGTGGTGGTGTAATGGTCAGCATAGTTGCCTTCCAAGCAGTTGATCCGGGTTCGATTCCCGGCCACCGCAGCAGGCTTTTAATTTCGCGTATGAGTACTTTTGCCACGCGCTCTTAAATTATTGTTTTTTCGCCCTCTTACTCGCTGCATACCAGCCCTTAGTGTGTCTCGACTTGTCTCGTGTCTCGACTTGTCTCGACTTTGCTCAGCTGACGCGAGAGCTGACGCTCTCAAATCGGCCTTTATCAAAACGACAAGCACGAGAAACGACTGAGAGAGCTAAGGAGAGGCGAGGCGATGGACACACAGCACGCCCCCTTCATTTCACGGTGGCGTCTCCCTGACCGAATCGGGCTGTAGCTCCGAAAACAAAGGAGAAACAAAAATAGGAAGTAAAAGTGCAAATAGTGCCCTGTGTTCCCATGCGCTCACCCGCCCAAGTACTGACAAGGGCCAAAGTTGTTACGCATCGGCAATCGGACATTTTCTTTCATTTTCTCTTTATCGGTTGAGAACCAGTGTATTCAAGATATTATGGCCATTGCCGAGTGAATGCTGTAGCGCTTCCCGACGAGTCGGGTTCGGATCCTCTGTCAACTTCCACGCAGGGTGATGATCTTCTGGTCATCACACTCGCCAGCTGAAATCGGCGCTGCCTTTTCGAGGTAGTAAAGGAGTAGTGGCCCGTGGGGGGATCGAACCCACGACCTTCGCGTTATTAGCACGACGCTCTAACCAACTGAGCTAACGGGCCTCGGCAGATGCAGTTGCTCAGCCCTACGCTGGAAACAGGTGGCATGAAGCCATACACCATTTCTATGGTCGTCGTGTGTCTGCTTCCCTAGTCTATATTCTGCTGACGGTCACGAAACAGTAGCTATATTGCGAGCAGGACGGGAAACGGCCGCTCGGACAGCTCAAACCTGTCACGATTCGTGTGGAAAAAATTCCGTTCCGGTACCGGGAATCGAACCCGGGCCTCCTGGGTGAAAGCCAGGTATCCTAGCCACTAGACCACACCGGATGCGGCCGTTTCGTTCGACCGTTCGTACGGTCGCTTGTCGCATTTCGTGTCGAGTGCCGCGTCGGCGCCCCTCTCTCTTTGCGAGCATCTTTGCACATAGTGACTGGCAAGGCGCGCACCTCAAACGTCGCAGAGCAATGCTTTTGGCTTCATGCTCTGCTGGGAGAAGAGGAAAAGGGAAGCTGTAAGTAGCAATAACAGGAAGTAAACATTTTCCCGCTGAAGCGTTGAAACGTTGTGGATAACAAACAAGAAATACGTTGGCGCCCTAGCAACAGCACCACCATCAGTCACAGAAAATTAAATGCCCCGGGTGAGGATCGAACTCACGACCTTAAGATTATGAGACTTACGCGCTGCCTACTGCGCTACCGAGGCACGGGTGCACCGCTTGTCCTGCAAACTGGGTAAATGCCGTACCCAATATTAGACGTAGAGACACTGTACTTCCTGGATAACGTGTTCTGTTGCTACACGTGCACTGCCGGCCCAGTTGATTGCGGTGCTGCTGCAGCTGTTGCAACGATAGGCAGCACTCCTTGTCGTTAAAGTTCAGAGCCTCGGAGGCACCCGGACCCGGCAACTTGTGAGGCCAGGCCGACGCTAGTCTGTAGAACATGATGCGAGCGTCCTAGTGGGGACCCGCGAGTGCTGCGTTCTCGGTCCTTCTCAAGGGAAATCCAGCTACACATTCTTGTGGATCGTGCATCTCAAGCGCTCAAGCCACGCGGCAGCATCATCGCGGGAAAAGCAAAATGATGCATCGGCCGGGAATCGAACCCGGGCCGCCCGCGTGGCAGGCGAGCATTCTACCACTGAACCACCGATGCTGGGGCCAGCGGTAACTTGACGCTGCTTCCCGAGCAGATGTCTCAAGGGAAAGTGGGACTGCCGTCAAGCGCCGTAGCATTCTGTGGGAAAGATGCTGCAGACGCTGAATCCTGCACTGCACTGCTTAAAAATGCCGCCAGAACGCGGTCCTCTGCGTACTCTTGCGTCGCCGGCGCCCAACTCTTGCCAAAGGATGCGAAATGTGCGCGGATACGCTGTCCGAATGCGTCTGGATGTGCTCCCCTAGCCTGCCTCGAAATGCGCCTGCCAGGTACGATCACCTTCCGCCGCTGCCGACTGGCGGGAAGCCGACACAGCGCGGACGCGCGGCGCTCGCTTGTGCGGTGGTGGTGTAATGGTCAGCATAGTTGCCTTCCAAGCAGTTGATCCGGGTTCGATTCCCGGCCACCGCAGCAGGCTTTTAATTTCGCGTATGAGTACTTTTGCCACGCGCTCTTAAATTATTGTTTTTTCGCCCTCTTACTCGCTGCATACCAGCCCTTAGTGTGTCTCGACTTGTCTCGTGTCTCGACTTGTCTCGACTTTGCTCAGCTGACGCGAGAGCTGACGCTCTCAAATCGGCCTTTATCAAAACGACAAGCACGAGAAACGACTGAGAGAGCTAAGGAGAGGCGAGGCGATGGACACACAGCACGCCCCCTTCATTTCACGGTGGCGTCTCCCTGACCGAATCGGGCTGTAGCTCCGAAAACAAAGGAGAAACAAAAATAGGAAGTAAAAGTGCAAATAGTGCCCTGTGTTCCCATGCGCTCACCCGCCCAAGTACTGACAAGGGCCAAAGTTGTTACGCATCGGCAATCGGACATTTTCTTTCATTTTCTCTTTATCGGTTGAGAACCAGTGTATTCAAGATATTATGGCCATTGCCGAGTGAATGCTGTAGCGCTTCCCGACGAGTCGGGTTCGGATCCTCTGTCAACTTCCACGCAGGGTGATGATCTTCTGGTCATCACACTCGCCAGCTGAAATCGGCGCTGCCTTTTCGAGGTAGTAAAGGAGTAGTGGCCCGTGGGGGGATCGAACCCACGACCTTCGCGTTATTAGCACGACGCTCTAACCAACTGAGCTAACGGGCCTCGGCAGATGCAGTTGCTCAGCCCTACGCTGGAAACAGGTGGCATGAAGCCATACACCATTTCTATGGTCGTCGTGTGTCTGCTTCCCTAGTCTATATTCTGCTGACGGTCACGAAACAGTAGCTATATTGCGAGCAGGACGGGAAACGGCCGCTCGGACAGCTCAAACCTGTCACGATTCGTGTGGAAAAAATTCCGTTCCGGTACCGGGAATCGAACCCGGGCCTCCTGGGTGAAAGCCAGGTATCCTAGCCACTAGACCACACCGGATGCGGCCGTTTCGTTCGACCGTTCGTACGGTCGCTTGTCGCATTTCGTGTCGAGTGCCGCGTCGGCGCCCCTCTCTCTTTGCGAGCATCTTTGCACATAGTGACTGGCAAGGCGCGCACCTCAAACGTCGCAGAGCAATGCTTTTGGCTTCATGCTCTGCTGGGAGAAGAGGAAAAGGGAAGCTGTAAGTAGCAATAACAGGAAGTAAACATTTTCCCGCTGAAGCGTTGAAACGTTGTGGATAACAAACAAGAAATACGTTGGCGCCCTAGCAACAGCACCACCATCAGTCACAGAAAATTAAATGCCCCGGGTGAGGATCGAACTCACGACCTTAAGATTATGAGACTTACGCGCTGCCTACTGCGCTACCGAGGCACGGGTGCACCGCTTGTCCTGCAAACTGGGTAAATGCCGTACCCAATATTAGACGTAGAGACACTGTACTTCCTGGATAACGTGTTCTGTTGCTACACGTGCACTGCCGGCCCAGTTGATTGCGGTGCTGCTGCAGCTGTTGCAACGATAGGCAGCACTCCTTGTCGTTAAAGTTCAGAGCCTCGGAGGCACCCGGACCCGGCAACTTGTGAGGCCAGGCCGACGCTAGTCTGTAGAACATGATGCGAGCGTCCTAGTGGGGACCCGCGAGTGCTGCGTTCTCGGTCCTTCTCAAGGGAAATCCAGCTACACATTCTTGTGGATCGTGCATCTCAAGCGCTCAAGCCACGCGGCAGCATCATCGCGGGAAAAGCAAAATGATGCATCGGCCGGGAATCGAACCCGGGCCGCCCGCGTGGCAGGCGAGCATTCTACCACTGAACCACCGATGCTGGGGCCAGCGGTAACTTGACGCTGCTTCCCGAGCAGATGTCTCAAGGGAAAGTGGGACTGCCGTCAAGCGCCGTAGCATTCTGTGGGAAAGATGCTGCAGACGCTGAATCCTGCACTGCACTGCTTAAAAATGCCGCCAGAACGCGGTCCTCTGCGTACTCTTGCGTCGCCGGCGCCCAACTCTTGCCAAAGGATGCGAAATGTGCGCGGATACGCTGTCCGAATGCGTCTGGATGTGCTCCCCTAGCCTGCCTCGAAATGCGCCTGCCAGGTACGATCACCTTCCGCCGCTGCCGACTGGCGGAAAGCCGACACAGCGCGGACGCGCGGCGCTCGCTTGTGCGGTGGTGGTGTAATGGTCAGCATAGTTGCCTTCCAAGCAGTTGATCCGGGTTCGATTCCCGGCCACCGCAGCAGGCTTTTAATTTCGCGTATGAGTACTTTTGCCACGCGCTCTTAAATTATTGTTTTTTCGCCCTCTTACTCGCTGCATACCAGCCCTTAGTGTGTCTCGACTTGTCTCGTGTCTCGACTTGTCTCGACTTTGCTCAGCTGACGCGAGAGCTGACGCTCTCAAATCGGCCTTTATCAAAACGACAAGCACGAGAAACGACTGAGAGAGCTAAGGAGAGGCGAGGCGATGGACACACAGCACGCCCCCTTCATTTCACGGTGGCGTCTCCCTGACCGAATCGGGCTGTAGCTCCGAAAACAAAGGAGAAACAAAAATAGGAAGTAAAAGTGCAAATAGTGCCCTGTGTTCCCATGCGCTCACCCGCCCAAGTACTGACAAGGGCCAAAGTTGTTACGCATCGGCAATCGGACATTTTCTTTCATTTTCTCTTTATCGGTTGAGAACCAGTGTATTCAAGATATTATGGCCATTGCCGAGTGAATGCTGTAGCGCTTCCCGACGAGTCGGGTTCGGATCCTCTGTCAACTTCCACGCAGGGTGATGATCTTCTGGTCATCACACTCGCCAGCTGAAATCGGCGCTGCCTTTTCGAGGTAGTAAAGGAGTAGTGGCCCGTGGGGGGATCGAACCCACGACCTTCGCGTTATTAGCACGACGCTCTAACCAACTGAGCTAACGGGCCTCGGCAGATGCAGTTGCTCAGCCCTACGCTGGAAACAGGTGGCATGAAGCCATACACCATTTCTATGGTCGTCGTGTGTCTGCTTCCCTAGTCTATATTCTGCTGACGGTCACGAAACAGTAGCTATATTGCGAGCAGGACGGGAAACGGCCGCTCGGACAGCTCAAACCTGTCACGATTCGTGTGGAAAAAATTCCGTTCCGGTACCGGGAATCGAACCCGGGCCTCCTGGGTGAAAGCCAGGTATCCTAGCCACTAGACCACACCGGATGCGGCCGTTTCGTTCGACCGTTCGTACGGTCGCTTGTCGCATTTCGTGTCGAGTGCCGCGTCGGCGCCCCTCTCTCTTTGCGAGCATCTTTGCACATAGTGACTGGCAAGGCGCGCACCTCAAACGTCGCAGAGCAATGCTTTTGGCTTCATGCTCTGCTGGGAGAAGAGGAAAAGGGAAGCTGTAAGTAGCAATAACAGGAAGTAAACATTTTCCCGCTGAAGCGTTGAAACGTTGTGGATAACAAACAAGAAATACGTTGGCGCCCTAGCAACAGCACCACCATCAGTCACAGAAAATTAAATGCCCCGGGTGAGGATCGAACTCACGACCTTAAGATTATGAGACTTACGCGCTGCCTACTGCGCTACCGAGGCACGGGTGCACCGCTTGTCCTGCAAACTGGGTAAATGCCGTACCCAATATTAGACGTAGAGACACTGTACTTCCTGGATAACGTGTTCTGTTGCTACACGTGCACTGCCGGCCCAGTTGATTGCGGTGCTGCTGCAGCTGTTGCAACGATAGGCAGCACTCCTTGTCGTTAAAGTTCAGAGCCTCGGAGGCACCCGGACCCGGCAACTTGTGAGGCCAGGCCGACGCTAGTCTGTAGAACATGATGCGAGCGTCCTAGTGGGGACCCGCGAGTGCTGCGTTCTCGGTCCTTCTCAAGGGAAATCCAGCTACACATTCTTGTGGATCGTGCATCTCAAGCGCTCAAGCCACGCGGCAGCATCATCGCGGGAAAAGCAAAATGATGCATCGGCCGGGAATCGAACCCGGGCCGCCCGCGTGGCAGGCGAGCATTCTACCACTGAACCACCGATGCTGGGGCCAGCGGTAACTTGACGCTGCTTCCCGAGCAGATGTCTCAAGGGAAAGTGGGACTGCCGTCAAGCGCCGTAGCATTCTGTGGGAAAGATGCTGCAGACGCTGAATCCTGCACTGCACTGCTTAAAAATGCCGCCAGAACGCGGTCCTCTGCGTACTCTTGCGTCGCCGGCGCCCAACTCTTGCCAAAGGATGCGAAATGTGCGCGGATACGCTGTCCGAATGCGTCTGGATGTGCTCCCCTAGCCTGCCTCGAAATGCGCCTGCCAGGTACGATCACCTTCCGCCGCTGCCGACTGGCGGAAAGCCGACACAGCGCGGACGCGCGGCGCTCGCTTGTGCGGTGGTGGTGTAATGGTCAGCATAGTTGCCTTCCAAGCAGTTGATCCGGGTTCGATTCCCGGCCACCGCAGCAGGCTTTTAATTTCGCGTATGAGTACTTTTGCCACGCGCTCTTAAATTATTGTTTTTTCGCCCTCTTACTCGCTGCATACCAGCCCTTAGTGTGTCTCGACTTGTCTCGTGTCTCGACTTGTCTCGACTTTGCTCAGCTGACGCGAGAGCTGACGCTCTCAAATCGGCCTTTATCAAAACGACAAGCACGAGAAACGACTGAGAGAGCTAAGGAGAGGCGAGGCGATGGACACACAGCACGCCCCCTTCATTTCACGGTGGCGTCTCCCTGACCGAATCGGGCTGTAGCTCCGAAAACAAAGGAGAAACAAAAATAGGAAGTAAAAGTGCAAATAGTGCCCTGTGTTCCCATGCGCTCACCCGCCCAAGTACTGACAAGGGCCAAAGTTGTTACGCATCGGCAATCGGACATTTTCTTTCATTTTCTCTTTATCGGTTGAGAACCAGTGTATTCAAGATATTATGGCCATTGCCGAGTGAATGCTGTAGCGCTTCCCGACGAGTCGGGTTCGGATCCTCTGTCAACTTCCACGCAGGGTGATGATCTTCTGGTCATCACACTCGCCAGCTGAAATCGGCGCTGCCTTTTCGAGGTAGTAAAGGAGTAGTGGCCCGTGGGGGGATCGAACCCACGACCTTCGCGTTATTAGCACGACGCTCTAACCAACTGAGCTAACGGGCCTCGGCAGATGCAGTTGCTCAGCCCTACGCTGGAAACAGGTGGCATGAAGCCATACACCATTTCTATGGTCGTCGTGTGTCTGCTTCCCTAGTCTATATTCTGCTGACGGTCACGAAACAGTAGCTATATTGCGAGCAGGACGGGAAACGGCCGCTCGGACAGCTCAAACCTGTCACGATTCGTGTGGAAAAAATTCCGTTCCGGTACCGGGAATCGAACCCGGGCCTCCTGGGTGAAAGCCAGGTATCCTAGCCACTAGACCACACCGGATGCGGCCGTTTCGTTCGACCGTTCGTACGGTCGCTTGTCGCATTTCGTGTCGAGTGCCGCGTCGGCGCCCCTCTCTCTTTGCGAGCATCTTTGCACATAGTGACTGGCAAGGCGCGCACCTCAAACGTCGCAGAGCAATGCTTTTGGCTTCATGCTCTGCTGGGAGAAGAGGAAAAGGGAAGCTGTAAGTAGCAATAACAGGAAGTAAACATTTTCCCGCTGAAGCGTTGAAACGTTGTGGATAACAAACAAGAAATACGTTGGCGCCCTAGCAACAGCACCACCATCAGTCACAGAAAATTAAATGCCCCGGGTGAGGATCGAACTCACGACCTTAAGATTATGAGACTTACGCGCTGCCTACTGCGCTACCGAGGCACGGGTGCACCGCTTGTCCTGCAAACTGGGTAAATGCCGTACCCAATATTAGACGTAGAGACACTGTACTTCCTGGATAACGTGTTCTGTTGCTACACGTGCACTGCCGGCCCAGTTGATTGCGGTGCTGCTGCAGCTGTTGCAACGATAGGCAGCACTCCTTGTCGTTAAAGTTCAGAGCCTCGGAGGCACCCGGACCCGGCAACTTGTGAGGCCAGGCCGACGCTAGTCTGTAGAACATGATGCGAGCGTCCTAGTGGGGACCCGCGAGTGCTGCGTTCTCGGTCCTTCTCAAGGGAAATCCAGCTACACATTCTTGTGGATCGTGCATCTCAAGCGCTCAAGCCACGCGGCAGCATCATCGCGGGAAAAGCAAAATGATGCATCGGCCGGGAATCGAACCCGGGCCGCCCGCGTGGCAGGCGAGCATTCTACCACTGAACCACCGATGCTGGGGCCAGCGGTAACTTGACGCTGCTTCCCGAGCAGATGTCTCAAGGGAAAGTGGGACTGCCGTCAAGCGCCGTAGCATTCTGTGGGAAAGATGCTGCAGACGCTGAATCCTGCACTGCACTGCTTAAAAATGCCGCCAGAACGCGGTCCTCTGCGTACTCTTGCGTCGCCGGCGCCCAACTCTTGCCAAAGGATGCGAAATGTGCGCGGATACGCTGTCCGAATGCGTCTGGATGTGCTCCCCTAGCCTGCCTCGAAATGCGCCTGCCAGGTACGATCACCTTCCGCCGCTGCCGACTGGCGGGAAGCCGACACAGCGCGGACGCGCGGCGCTCGCTTGTGCGGTGGTGGTGTAATGGTCAGCATAGTTGCCTTCCAAGCAGTTGATCCGGGTTCGATTCCCGGCCACCGCAGCAGGCTTTTAATTTCGCGTATGAGTACTTTTGCCACGCGCTCTTAAATTATTGTTTTTTCGCCCTCTTACTCGCTGCATACCAGCCCTTAGTGTGTCTCGACTTGTCTCGTGTCTCGACTTGTCTCGACTTTGCTCAGCTGACGCGAGAGCTGACGCTCTCAAATCGGCCTTTATCAAAACGACAAGCACGAGAAACGACTGAGAGAGCTAAGGAGAGGCGAGGCGATGGACACACAGCACGCCCCCTTCATTTCACGGTGGCGTCTCCCTGACCGAATCGGGCTGTAGCTCCGAAAACAAAGGAGAAACAAAAATAGGAAGTAAAAGTGCAAATAGTGCCCTGTGTTCCCATGCGCTCACCCGCCCAAGTACTGACAAGGGCCAAAGTTGTTACGCATCGGCAATCGGACATTTTCTTTCATTTTCTCTTTATCGGTTGAGAACCAGTGTATTCAAGATATTATGGCCATTGCCGAGTGAATGCTGTAGCGCTTCCCGACGAGTCGGGTTCGGATCCTCTGTCAACTTCCACGCAGGGTGATGATCTTCTGGTCATCACACTCGCCAGCTGAAATCGGCGCTGCCTTTTCGAGGTAGTAAAGGAGTAGTGGCCCGTGGGGGGATCGAACCCACGACCTTCGCGTTATTAGCACGACGCTCTAACCAACTGAGCTAACGGGCCTCGGCAGATGCAGTTGCTCAGCCCTACGCTGGAAACAGGTGGCATGAAGCCATACACCATTTCTATGGTCGTCGTGTGTCTGCTTCCCTAGTCTATATTCTGCTGACGGTCACGAAACAGTAGCTATATTGCGAGCAGGACGGGAAACGGCCGCTCGGACAGCTCAAACCTGTCACGATTCGTGTGGAAAAAATTCCGTTCCGGTACCGGGAATCGAACCCGGGCCTCCTGGGTGAAAGCCAGGTATCCTAGCCACTAGACCACACCGGATGCGGCCGTTTCGTTCGACCGTTCGTACAGTCGCTTGTCGCATTTCGTGTCGAGTGCCGCGTCGGCGCCCCTCTCTCTTTGCGAGCATCTTTGCACATAGTGACTGGCAAGGCGCGCACCTCAAACGTCGCAGAGCAATGCTTTTGGCTTCATGCTCTGCTGGGAGAAGAGGAAAAGGGAAGCTGTAAGTAGCAATAACAGGAAGTAAACATTTTCCCGCTGAAGCGTTGAAACGTTGTGGATAACAAACAAGAAATACGTTGGCGCCCTAGCAACAACACCACCATCAGTCACAGAAAATTAAATGCCCCGGGTGAGGATCGAACTCACGACCTTAAGATTATGAGACTTACGCGCTGCCTACTGCGCTACCGAGGCACGGGTGCACCGCTTGTCCTGCAAACTGGGTAAATGCCGTACCCAATATTAGACGTAGAGACACTGTACTTCCTGGATAACGTGTTCTGTTGCTACACGTGCACTGCCGGCCCAGTTGATTGCGGTGCTGCTGCAGCTGTTGCAACGATAGGCAGCACTCCTTGTCGTTAAAGTTCAGAGCCTCGGAGGCACCCGGACCCGGCAACTTGTGAGGCCAGGCCGACGCTAGTCTGTAGAACATGATGCGAGCGTCCTAGTGGGGACCCGCGAGTGCTGCGTTCTCGGTCCTTCTCAAGGGAAATCCAGCTACACATTCTTGTGGATCGTGCATCTCAAGCGCTCAAGCCACGCGGCAGCATCATCGCGGGAAAAGCAAAATGATGCATCGGCCGGGAATCGAACCCGGGCCGCCCGCGTGGCAGGCGAGCATTCTACCACTGAACCACCGATGCTGGGGCCAGCGGTAACTTGACGCTGCTTCCCGAGCAGATGTCTCAAGGGAAAGTGGGACTGCCGTCAAGCGCCGTAGCATTCTGTGGGAAAGATGCTGCAGACGCTGAATCCTGCACTGCACTGCTTAAAAATGCCGCCAGAACGCGGTCCTCTGCGTACTCTTGCGTCGCCGGCGCCCAACTCTTGCCAAAGGATGCGAAATGTGCGCGGATACGCTGTCCGAATGCGTCTGGATGTGCTCCCCTAGCCTGCCTCGAAATGCGCCTGCCAGGTACGATCACCTTCCGCCGCTGCCGACTGGCGGAAAGCCGACACAGCGCGGACGCGCGGCGCTCGCTTGTGCGGTGGTGGTGTAATGGTCAGCATAGTTGCCTTCCAAGCAGTTGATCCGGGTTCGATTCCCGGCCACCGCAGCAGGCTTTTAATTTCGCGTATGAGTACTTTTGCCACGCGCTCTTAAATTATTGTTTTTTCGCCCTCTTACTCGCTGCATACCAGCCCTTAGTGTGTCTCGACTTGTCTCGTGTCTCGACTTGTCTCGACTTTGCTCAGCTGACGCGAGAGCTGACGCTCTCAAATCGGCCTTTATCAAAACGACAAGCACGAGAAACGACTGAGAGAGCTAAGGAGAGGCGAGGCGATGGACACACAGCACGCCCCCTTCATTTCACGGTGGCGTCTCCCTGACCGAATCGGGCTGTAGCTCCGAAAACAAAGGAGAAACAAAAATAGGAAGTAAAAGTGCAAATAGTGCCCTGTGTTCCCATGCGCTCACCCGCCCAAGTACTGACAAGGGCCAAAGTTGTTACGCATCGGCAATCGGACATTTTCTTTCATTTTCTCTTTATCGGTTGAGAACCAGTGTATTCAAGATATTATGGCCATTGCCGAGTGAATGCTGTAGCGCTTCCCGACGAGTCGGGTTCGGATCCTCTGTCAACTTCCACGCAGGGTGATGATCTTCTGGTCATCACACTCGCCAGCTGAAATCGGCGCTGCCTTTTCGAGGTAGTAAAGGAGTAGTGGCCCGTGGGGGGATCGAACCCACGACCTTCGCGTTATTAGCACGACGCTCTAACCAACTGAGCTAACGGGCCTCGGCAGATGCAGTTGCTCAGCCCTACGCTGGAAACAGGTGGCATGAAGCCATACACCATTTCTATGGTCGTCGTGTGTCTGCTTCCCTAGTCTATATTCTGCTGACGGTCACGAAACAGTAGCTATATTGCGAGCAGGACGGGAAACGGCCGCTCGGACAGCTCAAACCTGTCACGATTCGTGTGGAAAAAATTCCGTTCCGGTACCGGGAATCGAACCCGGGCCTCCTGGGTGAAAGCCAGGTATCCTAGCCACTAGACCACACCGGATGCGGCCGTTTCGTTCGACCGTTCGTACGGTCGCTTGTCGCATTTCGTGTCGAGTGCCGCGTCGGCGCCCCTCTCTCTTTGCGAGCATCTTTGCACATAGTGACTGGCAAGGCGCGCACCTCAAACGTCGCAGAGCAATGCTTTTGGCTTCATGCTCTGCTGGGAGAAGAGGAAAAGGGAAGCTGTAAGTAGCAATAACAGGAAGTAAACATTTTCCCGCTGAAGCGTTGAAACGTTGTGGATAACAAACAAGAAATACGTTGGCGCCCTAGCAACAGCACCACCATCAGTCACAGAAAATTAAATGCCCCGGGTGAGGATCGAACTCACGACCTTAAGATTATGAGACTTACGCGCTGCCTACTGCGCTACCGAGGCACGGGTGCACCGCTTGTCCTGCAAACTGGGTAAATGCCGTACCCAATATTAGACGTAGAGACACTGTACTTCCTGGATAACGTGTTCTGTTGCTACACGTGCACTGCCGGCCCAGTTGATTGCGGTGCTGCTGCAGCTGTTGCAACGATAGGCAGCACTCCTTGTCGTTAAAGTTCAGAGCCTCGGAGGCACCCGGACCCGGCAACTTGTGAGGCCAGGCCGACGCTAGTCTGTAGAACATGATGCGAGCGTCCTAGTGGGGACCCGCGAGTGCTGCGTTCTCGGTCCTTCTCAAGGGAAATCCAGCTACACATTCTTGTGGATCGTGCATCTCAAGCGCTCAAGCCACGCGGCAGCATCATCGCGGGAAAAGCAAAATGATGCATCGGCCGGGAATCGAACCCGGGCCGCCCGCGTGGCAGGCGAGCATTCTACCACTGAACCACCGATGCTGGGGCCAGCGGTAACTTGACGCTGCTTCCCGAGCAGATGTCTCAAGGGAAAGTGGGACTGCCGTCAAGCGCCGTAGCATTCTGTGGGAAAGATGCTGCAGACGCTGAATCCTGCACTGCACTGCTTAAAAATGCCGCCAGAACGCGGTCCTCTGCGTACTCTTGCGTCGCCGGCGCCCAACTCTTGCCAAAGGATGCGAAATGTGCGCGGATACGCTGTCCGAATGCGTCTGGATGTGCTCCCCTAGCCTGCCTCGAAATGCGCCTGCCAGGTACGATCACCTTCCGCCGCTGCCGACTGGCGGGAAGCCGACACAGCGCGGACGCGCGGCGCTCGCTTGTGCGGTGGTGGTGTAATGGTCAGCATAGTTGCCTTCCAAGAAGTTGATCCGGGTTCGATTCCCGGCCACCGCAGCAGGCTTTTAATTTCGCGTATGAGTACTTTTGCCACGCGCTCTTAAATTATTGTTTTTTCGCCCTCTTACTCGCTGCATACCAGCCCTTAGTGTGTCTCGACTTGTCTCGTGTCTCGACTTGTCTCGACTTTGCTCAGCTGACGCGAGAGCTGACGCTCTCAAATCGGCCTTTATCAAAACGACAAGCACGAGAAACGACTGAGAGAGCTAAGGAGAGGCGAGGCGATGGACACACAGCACGCCCCCTTCATTTCACGGTGGCGTCTCCCTGACCGAATCGGGCTGTAGCTCCGAAAACAAAGGAGAAACAAAAATAGGAAGTAAAAGTGCAAATAGTGCCCTGTGTTCCCATGCGCTCACCCGCCCAAGTACTGACAAGGGCCAAAGTTGTTACGCATCGGCAATCGGACATTTTCTTTCATTTTCTCTTTATCGGTTGAGAACCAGTGTATTCAAGATATTATGGCCATTGCCGAGTGAATGCTGTAGCGCTTCCCGACGAGTCGGGTTCGGATCCTCTGTCAACTTCCACGCAGGGTGATGATCTTCTGGTCATCACACTCGCCAGCTGAAATCGGCGCTGCCTTTTCGTAGTAGTAAAGGAGTAGTGGCCCGTGGGGGGATCGAACCCACGACCTTCGCGTTATTAGCACGACGCTCTAACCAACTGAGCTAACGGGCCTCGGCAGATGCAGTTGCTCAGCCCTACGCTGGAAACAGGTGGCATGAAGCCATACACCATTTCTATGGTCGTCGTGTGTCTGCTTCCCTAGTCTATATTCTGCTGACGGTCACGAAACAGTAGCTATATTGCGAGCAGGACGGGAAACGGCCGCTCGGACAGCTCAAACCTGTCACGATTCGTGTGGAAAAAATTCCGTTCCGGTACCGGGAATCGAACCCGGGCCTCCTGGGTGAAAGCCAGGTATCCTAGCCACTAGACCACACCGGATGCGGCCGTTTCGTTCGACCGTTCGTACGGTCGCTTGTCGCATTTCGTGTCGAGTGCCGCGTCGGCGCCCCTCTCTCTTTGCGAGCATCTTTGCACATAGTGACTGGCAAGGCGCGCACCTCAAACGTCGCAGAGCAATGCTTTTGGCTTCATGCTCTGCTGGGAGAAGAGGAAAAGGGAAGCTGTAAGTAGCAATAACAGGAAGTAAACATTTTCCCGCTGAAGCGTTGAAACGTTGTGGATAACAAACAAGAAATACGTTGGCGCCCTAGCAACAGCACCACCATCAGTCACAGAAAATTAAATGCCCCGGGTGAGGATCGAACTCACGACCTTAAGATTATGAGACTTACGCGCTGCCTACTGCGCTACCGAGGCACGGGTGCACCGCTTGACCTGCAAACTGGGTAAATGCCGTACCCAATATTAGACGTAGAGACACTGTACTTCCTGGATAACGTGTTCTGTTGCTACACGTGCACTGCCGGCCCAGTTGATTGCGGTGCTGCTGCAGCTGTTGCAACGATAGGCAGCACTCCTTGTCGTTAAAGTTCAGAGCCTCGGAGGCACCCGGACCCGGCAACTTGTGAGGCCAGGCCGACGCTAGTCTGTAGAACATGATGCGAGCGTCCTAGTGGGGACCCGCGAGTGCTGCGTTCTCGGTCCTTCTCAAGGGAAATCCAGCTACACATTCTTGTGGATCGTGCATCTCAAGCGCTCAAGCCACGCGGCAGCATCATCGCGGGAAAAGCAAAATGATGCATCGGCCGGGAATCGAACCCGGGCCGCCCGCGTGGCAGGCGAGCATTCTACCACTGAACCACCGATGCTGGGGCCAGCGGTAACTTGACGCTGCTTCCCGAGCAGATGTCTCAAGGGAAAGTGGGACTGCCGTCAAGCGCCGTAGCATTCTGTGGGAAAGATGCTGCAGACGCTGAATCCTGCACTGCACTGCTTAAAAATGCCGCCAGAACGCGGTCCTCTGCGTACTCTTGCGTCGCCGGCGCCCAACTCTTGCCAAAGGATGCGAAATGTGCGCGGATACGCTGTCCGAATGCGTCTGGATGTGCTCCCCTAGCCTGCCTCGAAATGCGCCTGCCAGGTACGATCACCTTCCGCCGCTGCCGACTGGCGGGAAGCCGACACAGCGCGGACGCGCGGCGCTCGCTTGTGCGGTGGTGGTGTAATGGTCAGCATAGTTGCCTTCCAAGCAGTTGATCCGGGTTCGATTCCCGGCCACCGCAGCAGGCTTTTAATTTCGCGTATGAGTACTTTTGCCACGCGCTCTTAAATTATTGTTTTTTCGCCCTCTTACTCGCTGCATACCAGCCCTTAGTGTGTCTCGACTTGTCTCGTGTCTCGACTTGTCTCGACTTTGCTCAGCTGACGCGAGAGCTGACGCTCTCAAATCGGCCTTTATCAAAACGACAAGCACGAGAAACGACTGAGAGAGCTAAGGAGAGGCGAGGCGATGGACACACAGCACGCCCCCTTCATTTCACGGTGGCGTCTCCCTGACCGAATCGGGCTGTAGCTCCGAAAACAAAGGAGAAACAAAAATAGGAAGTAAAAGTGCAAATAGTGCCCTGTGTTCCCATGCGCTCACCCGCCCAAGTACTGACAAGGGCCAAAGTTGTTACGCATCGGCAATCGGACATTTTCTTTCATTTTCTCTTTATCGGTTGAGAACCAGTGTATTCAAGATATTATGGCCATTGCCGAGTGAATGCTGTAGCGCTTCCCGACGAGTCGGGTTCGGATCCTCTGTCAACTTCCACGCAGGGTGATGATCTTCTGGTCATCACACTCGCCAGCTGAAATCGGCGCTGCCTTTTCGTAGTAGTAAAGGAGTAGTGGCCCGTGGGGGGATCGAACCCACGACCTTCGCGTTATTAGCACGACGCTCTAACCAACTGAGCTAACGGGCCTCGGCAGATGCAGTTGCTCAGCCCTACGCTGGAAACAGGTGGCATGAAGCCATACACCATTTCTATGGTCGTCGTGTGTCTGCTTCCCTAGTCTATATTCTGCTGACGGTCACGAAACAGTAGCTATATTGCGAGCAGGACGGGAAACGGCCGCTCGGACAGCTCAAACCTGTCACGATTCGTGTGGAAAAAATTCCGTTCCGGTACCGGGAATCGAACCCGGGCCTCCTGGGTGAAAGCCAGGTATCCTAGCCACTAGACCACACCGGATGCGGCCGTTTCGTTCGACCGTTCGTACGGTCGCTTGTCGCATTTCGTGTCGAGTGCCGCGTCGGCGCCCCTCTCTCTTTGCGAGCATCTTTGCACATAGTGACTGGCAAGGCGCGCACCTCAAACGTCGCAAAGCAATGCTTTTGGCTTCATGCTCTGCTGGGAGAAGAGGAAAAGGGAAGCTGTAAGTAGCAATAACAGGAAGTAAACATTTTCCCGCTGAAGCGTTGAAACGTTGTGGATAACAAACAAGAAATACGTTGGCGCCCTAGCAACAGCACCACCATCAGTCACAGAAAATTAAATGCCCCGGGTGAGGATCGAACTCACGACCTTAAGATTATGAGACTTACGCGCTGCCTACTGCGCTACCGAGGCACGGGTGCACCGCTTGACCTGCAAACTGGGTAAATGCCGTACCCAATATTAGACGTAGAGACACTGTACTTCCTGGATAACGTGTTCTGTTGCTACACGTGCACTGCCGGCCCAGTTGATTGCGGTGCTGCTGCAGCTGTTGCAACGATAGGCAGCACTCCTTGTCGTTAAAGTTCAGAGCCTCGGAGGCACCCGGACCCGGCAACTTGTGAGGCCAGGCCGACGCTAGTCTGTAGAACATGATGCGAGCGTCCTAGTGGGGACCCGCGAGTGCTGCGTTCTCGGTCCTTCTCAAGGGAAATCCAGCTACACATTCTTGTGGATCGTGCATCTCAAGCGCTCAAGCCACGCGGCAGCATCATCGCGGGAAAAGCAAAATGATGCATCGGCCGGGAATCGAACCCGGGCCGCCCGCGTGGCAGGCGAGCATTCTACCACTGAACCACCGATGCTGGGGCCAGCGGTAACTTGACGCTGCTTCCCGAGCAGATGTCTCAAGGGAAAGTGGGACTGCCGTCAAGCGCCGTAGCATTCTGTGGGAAAGATGCTGCAGACGCTGAATCCTGCACTGCACTGCTTAAAAATGCCGCCAGAACGCGGTCCTCTGCGTACTCTTGCGTCGCCGGCGCCCAACTCTTGCCAAAGGATGCGAAATGTGCGCGGATACGCTGTCCGAATGCGTCTGGATGTGCTCCCCTAGCCTGCCTCGAAATGCGCCTGCCAGGTACGATCACCTTCCGCCGCTGCCGACTGGCGGGAAGCCGACACAGCGCGGACGCGCGGCGCTCGCTTGTGCGGTGGTGGTGTAATGGTCAGCATAGTTGCCTTCCAAGCAGTTGATCCGGGTTCGATTCCCGGCCACCGCAGCAGGCTTTTAATTTCGCGTATGAGTACTTTTGCCACGCGCTCTTAAATTATTGTTTTTTCGCCCTCTTACTCGCTGCATACCAGCCCTTAGTGTGTCTCGACTTGTCTCGTGTCTCGACTTGTCTCGACTTTGCTCAGCTGACGCGAGAGCTGACGCTCTCAAATCGGCCTTTATCAAAACGACAAGCACGAGAAACGACTGAGAGAGCTAAGGAGAGGCGAGGCGATGGACACACAGCACGCCCCCTTCATTTCACGGTGGCGTCTCCCTGACCGAATCGGGCTGTAGCTCCGAAAACAAAGGAGAAACAAAAATAGGAAGTAAAAGTGCAAATAGTGCCCTGTGTTCCCATGCGCTCACCCGCCCAAGTACTGACAAGGGCCAAAGTTGTTACGCATCGGCAATCGGACATTTTCTTTCATTTTCTCTTTATCGGTTGAGAACCAGTGTATTCAAGATATTATGGCCATTGCCGAGTGAATGCTGTAGCGCTTCCCGACGAGTCGGGTTCGGATCCTCTGTCAACTTCCACGCAGGGTGATGATCTTCTGGTCATCACACTCGCCAGCTGAAATCGGCGCTGCCTTTTCGAGGTAGTAAAGGAGTAGTGGCCCGTGGGGGGATCGAACCCACGACCTTCGCGTTATTAGCACGACGCTCTAACCAACTGAGCTAACGGGCCTCGGCAGATGCAGTTGCTCAGCCCTACGCTGGAAACAGGTGGCATGAAGCCATACACCATTTCTATGGTCGTCGTGTGTCTGCTTCCCTAGTCTATATTCTGCTGACGGTCACGAAACAGTAGCTATATTGCGAGCAGGACGGGAAACGGCCGCTCGGACAGCTCAAACCTGTCACGATTCGTGTGGAAAAAATTCCGTTCCGGTACCGGGAATCGAACCCGGGCCTCCTGGGTGAAAGCCAGGTATCCTAGCCACTAGACCACACCGGATGCGGCCGTTTCGTTCGACCGTTCGTACGGTCGCTTGTCGCATTTCGTGTCGAGTGCCGCGTCGGCGCCCCTCTCTCTTTGCGAGCATCTTTGCACATAGTGACTGGCAAGGAGCGCACCTCAAACGTCGCAGAGCAATGCTTTTGGCTTCATGCTCTGCTGGGAGAAGAGGAAAAGGGAAGCTGTAAGTAGCAATAACAGGAAGTAAACATTTTCCCGCTGAAGCGTTGAAACGTTGTGGATAACAAACAAGAAATACGTTGGCGCCCTAGCAACAGCACCACCATCAGTCACAGAAAATTAAATGCCCCGGGTGAGGATCGAACTCACGACCTTAAGATTATGAGACTTACGCGCTGCCTACTGCGCTACCGAGGCACGGGTGCACCGCTTGTCCTGCAAACTGGGTAAATGCCGTACCCAATATTAGACGTAGAGACACTGTACTTCCTGGATAACGTGTTCTGTTGCTACACGTGCACTGCCGGCCCAGTTGATTGCGGTGCTGCTGCAGCTGTTGCAACGATAGGCAGCACTCCTTGTCGTTAAAGTTCAGAGCCTCGGAGGCACCCGGACCCGGCAACTTGTGAGGCCAGGCCGACGCTAGTCTGTAGAACATGATGCGAGCGTCCTAGTGGGGACCCGCGAGTGCTGCGTTCTCGGTCCTTCTCAAGGGAAATCCAGCTACACATTCTTGTGGATCGTGCATCTCAAGCGCTCAAGCCACGCGGCAGCATCATCGCGGGAAAAGCAAAATGATGCATCGGCCGGGAATCGAACCCGGGCCGCCCGCGTGGCAGGCGAGCATTCTACCACTGAACCACCGATGCTGGGGCCAGCGGTAACTTGACGCTGCTTCCCGAGCAGATGTCTCAAGGGAAAGTGGGACTGCCGTCAAGCGCCGTAGCATTCTGTGGGAAAGATGCTGCAGACGCTGAATCCTGCACTGCACTGCTTAAAAATGCCGCCAGAACGCGGTCCTCTGCGTACTCTTGCGTCGCCGGCGCCCAACTCTTGCCAAAGGATGCGAAATGTGCGCGGATACGCTGTCCGAATGCGTCTGGATGTGCTCCCCTAGCCTGCCTCGAAATGCGCCTGCCAGGTACGATCACCTTCCGCCGCTGCCGACTGGCGGGAAGCCGACACAGCGCGGACGCGCGGCGCTCGCTTGTGCGGTGGTGGTGTAATGGTCAGCATAGGTGCCTTATAAGCAGTTGATCCGGGTTCGATTCCCGGCCACCGCAGCAGGCTTTTAATTTCGCGTATGAGTACTTTTGCCACGCGCTCTTAAATTATTGTTTTTTCGCCCTCTTACTCGCTGCATACCAGCCCTTAGTGTGTCTCGACTTGTCTCGACTTTGCTCAGCTGACGCGAGAGCTGACGCTCTCAAATCGGCCTTTATCAAAACGACAAGCACGAGAAACGACTGAGAGAGCTAAGGAGAGGCGAGGCGATGGACACACAGCACGCCCCCTTCATTTCACGGTGGCGTCTCCCTGACCGAATCGGGCTGTAGCTCCGAAAACAAAGGAGAAACAAAAATAGGAAGTAAAAGTGCAAATAGTGCCCTGTGTTCCCATGCGCTCACCCGCCCAAGTACTGACAAGGGCCAAAGTTGTTACGCATCGGCAATCGGACATTTTCTTTCATTTTCTCTTTATCGGTTGAGAACCAGTGTATTCAAGATATTATGGCCATTGCCGAGTGAATGCTGTAGCGCTTCCCGACGAGTCGGGTTCGGATCCTCTGTCAACTTCCACGCAGGGTGATGATCTTCTGGTCATCACACTCGCCAGCTGAAATCGGCGCTGCCTTTTCGAGGTAGTAAAGGAGTAGTGGCCCGTGGGGGGATTGAACCCACGACCTTCGCGTTATTAGCACGACGCTCTAACCAACTGAGCTAACGGGCCTCGGCAGATGCAGTTGCTCAGCCCTACGCTGGAAACAGGTGGCATGAAGCCATACACCATTTCTATGGTCGTCGTGTGTCTGCTTCCCTAGTCTATATTCTGCTGACGGTCACGAAACAGTAGCTATATTGCGAGCAGGACGGGAAACGGCCGCTCGGACAGCTCAAACCTGTCACGATTCGTGTGGAAAAAATTCCGTTCCGGTACCGGGAATCGAACCCGGGCCTCCTGGGTGAAAGCCAGGTATCCTAGCCACTAGACCACACCGGATGCGGCCGTTTCGTTCGACCGTTCGTACGGTCGCTTGTCGCATTTCGTGTCGAGTGCCGCGTCGGCGCCCCTCTCTCTTTGCGAGCATCTTTGCACATAGTGACTGGCAAGGAGCGCACCTCAAACGTCGCAGAGCAATGCTTTTGGCTTCATGCTCTGCTGGGAGAAGAGGAAAAGGGAAGCTGTAAGTAGCAATAACAGGAAGTAAACATTTTCCCGCTGAAGCGTTGAAACGTTGTGGATAACAAACAAGAAATACGTTGGCGCCCTAGCAACAGCACCACCATCAGTCACAGAAAATTAAATGCCCCGGGTGAGGATCGAACTCACGACCTTAAGATTATGAGACTTACGCGCTGCCTACTGCGCTACCGAGGCACGGGTGCACCGCTTGTCCTGCAAACTGGGTAAATGCCGTACCCAATATTAGACGTAGAGACACTGTACTTCCTGGATAACGTGTTCTGTTGCTACACGTGCACTGCCGGCCCAGTTGATTGCGGTGCTGCTGCAGCTGTTGCAACGATAGGCAGCACTCCTTGTCGTTAAAGTTCAGAGCCTCGGAGGCACCCGGACCCGGCAACTTGTGAGGCCAGGCCGACGCTAGTCTGTAGAACATGATGCGAGCGTCCTAGTGGGGACCCGCGAGTGCTGCGTTCTCGGTCCTTCTCAAGGGAAATCCAGCTACACATTCTTGTGGATCGTGCATCTCAAGCGCTCAAGCCACGCGGCAGCATCATCGCGGGAAAAGCAAAATGATGCATCGGCCGGGAATCGAACCCGGGCCGCCCGCGTGGCAGGCGAGCATTCTACCACTGAACCACCGATGCTGGGGCCAGCGGTAACTTGACGCTGCTTCCCGAGCAGATGTCTCAAGGGAAAGTGGGACTGCCGTCAAGCGCCGTAGCATTCTGTGGGAAAGATGCTGCAGACGCTGAATCCTGCACTGCACTGCTTAAAAATGCCGCCAGAACGCGGTCCTCTGCGTACTCTTGCGTCGCCGGCGCCCAACTCTTGCCAAAGGATGCGAAATGTGCGCGGATACGCTGTCCGAATGCGTCTGGATGTGCTCCCCTAGCCTGCCTCGAAATGCGCCTGCCAGGTACGATCACCTTCCGCCGCTGCCGACTGGCGGGAAGCCGACACAGCGCGGACGCGCGGCGCTCGCTTGTGCGGTGGTGGTGTAATGGTCAGCATAGGTGCCTTATAAGCAGTTGATCCGGGTTCGATTCCCGGCCACCGCAGCAGGCTTTTAATTTCGCGTATGAGTACTTTTGCCACGCGCTCTTAAATTATTGTTTTTTCGCCCTCTTACTCGCTGCATACCAGCCCTTAGTGTGTCTCGACTTGTCTCGTGTCTCGACTTGTCTCGACTTTGCTCAGCTGACGCGAGAGCTGACGCTCTCAAATCGGCCTTTATCAAAACGACAAGCACGAGAAACGGCTGAGAGAGCTAAGGAGAGGCGAGGCGATGGACACACAGCACGCCCCCTTCATTTCACGGTGGCGTCTCCCTGACCGAATCGGGCTGTAGCTCCGAAAACAAAGGAGAAACAAAAATAGGAAGTAAAAGTGCAAATAGTGCCCTGTGTTCCCATGCGCTCACCCGCCCAAGTACTGACAAGGGCCAAAGTTGTTACGCATCGGCAATCGGACATTTTCTTTCATTTTCTCTTTATCGGTTGAGAACCAGTGTATTCAAGATATGATGGCCATTGCCGAGTGAATGCTGTAGCGCTTCCCGACGAGTCGGGTTCGGATCCTCTGTCAACTTCCACGCAGGGTGATGATCTTCTGGTCATCACACTCGCCAGCTGAAATCGGCGCTGCCTTTTCGAGGTAGTAAAGGAGTAGTGGCCCGTGGGGGGATTGAACCCACGACCTTCGCGTTATTAGCACGACGCTCTAACCAACTGAGCTAACGGGCTCGGCAGATGCAGTTGCTCAGCCCTACGCTGGAAACAGGTGGCATGAAGCCATACACCATTTCTATGGTCGTCGTGTGTCTGCTTCCCTAGTCTATATTCTGCTGACGGTCACGAAACAGTAGCTATATTGCGAGCAGGACGGGAAACGGCCGCTCGGACAGCTCAAACCTGTCACGATTCGTGTGGAAAAAATTCCGTTCCGGTACCGGGAATCGAACCCGGGCCTCCTGGGTGAAAGCCAGGTATCCTAGCCACTAGACCACACCGGATGCGGCCGTTTCGTTCGACCGTTCGTACGGTCGCTTGTCGCATTTCGTGTCGAGTGCCGCGTCGGCGCCCCTCTCTCTTTGCGAGCATCTTTGCACATAGTGACTGGCAAGGAGCGCACCTCAAACGTCGCAGAGCAATGCTTTTGGCTTCATGCTCTGCTGGGAGAAGAGGAAAAGGGAAGCTGTAAGTAGCAATAACAGGAAGTAAACATTTTCCCGCTGAAGCGTTGAAACGTTGTGGATAACAAACAAGAAATACGTTGGCGCCCTAGCAACAGCACCACCATCAGTCACAGAAAATTAAATGCCCCGGGTGAGGATCGAACTCACGACCTTAAGATTATGAGACTTACGCGCTGCCTACTGCGCTACCGAGGCACGGGTGCACCGCTTGTCCTGCAAACTGGGTAAATGCCGTACCCAATATTAGACGTAGAGACACTGTACTTCCTGGATAACGTGTTCTGTTGCTACACGTGCACTGCCGGCCCAGTTGATTGCGGTGCTGCTGCAGCTGTTGCAACGATAGGCAGCACTCCTTGTCGTTAAAGTTCAGAGCCTCGGAGGCACCCGGACCCGGCAACTTGTGAGGCCAGGCCGACGCTAGTCTGTAGAACATGATGCGAGCGTCCTAGTGGGGACCCGCGAGTGCTGCGTTCTCGGTCCTTCTCAAGGGAAATCCAGCTACACATTCTTGTGGATCGTGCATCTCAAGCGCTCAAGCCACGCGGCAGCATCATCGCGGGAAAAGCAAAATGATGCATCGGCCGGGAATCGAACCCGGGCCGCCCGCGTGGCAGGCGAGCATTCTACCACTGAACCACCGATGCTGGGGCCAGCGGTAACTTGACGCTGCTTCCCGAGCAGATGTCTCAAGGGAAAGTGGGACTGCCGTCAAGCGCCGTAGCATTCTGTGGGAAAGATGCTGCAGACGCTGAATCCTGCACTGCACTGCTTAAAAATGCCGCCAGAACGCGGTCCTCTGCGTACTCTTGCGTCGCCGGCGCCCAACTCTTGCCAAAGGATGCGAAATGTGCGCGGATACGCTGTCCGAATGCGTCTGGATGTGCTCCCCTAGCCTGCCTCGAAATGCGCCTGCCAGGTACGATCACCTTCCGCCGCTGCCGACTGGCGGGAAGCCGACACAGCGCGGACGCGCGGCGCTCGCTTGTGCGGTGGTGGTGTAATGGTCAGCATAGGTGCCTTATAAGCAGTTGATCCGGGTTCGATTCCCGGCCACCGCAGCAGGCTTTTAATTTCGCGTATGAGTACTTTTGCCACGCGCTCTTAAATTATTGTTTTTTCGCCCTCTTACTCGCTGCATACCAGCCCTTAGTGTGTCTCGACTTGTCTCGACTTTGCTCAGCTGACGCGAGAGCTGACGCTCTCAAATCGGCCTTTATCAAAACGACAAGCACGAGAAACGACTGAGAGAGCTAAGGAGAGGCGAGGCGATGGACACACAGCACGCCCCCTTCATTTCACGGTGGCGTCTCCCTGACCGAATCGGGCTGTAGCTCCGAAAACAAAGGAGAAACAAAAATAGGTAGTAAAAGTGCAAATAGTGCCCTGTGTTCCCATGCGCTCACCCGCCCAAGTACTGACAAGGGCCAAAGTTGTTACGCATCGGCAATCGGACATTTTCTTTCATTTTCTCTTTATCGGTTGAGAACCAGTGTATTCAAGATATGATGGCCATTGCCGAGTGAATGCTGTAGCGCTTCCCGACGAGCCGGGTTCGGATCCTCTGTCAACTTCCACGCAGGGTGATGATCTTCTGGTCATCACACTCGCCAGCTGAAATCGGCGCTGCCTTTTCGTAGTAGTAAAGGAGTAGTGGCCCGTGGGGGGATCGAACCCACGACCTTCGCGTTATTAGCACGACGCTCTAACCAACTGAGCTAACGGGCCTCGGCAGATGCAGTTGCTCAGCCCTACGCTGGAAACAGGTGGCATGAAGCCATACACCATTTCTATGGTCGTCGTGTGTCTGCTTCCCTAGTCTATATTCTGCTGACGGTCACGAAACAGTAGCTATATTGCGAGCAGGACGGGAAACGGCCGCTCGGACAGCTCAAACCTGTCACGATTCGTGTGGAAAAAATTCCGTTCCGGTACCGGGAATCGAACCCGGGCCTCCTGGGTGAAAGCCAGGTATCCTAGCCACTAGACCACACCGGATGCGGCCGTTTCGTTCGACCGTTCGTACGGTCGCTTGTCGCATTTCGTGTCGAGTGCCGCGTCGGCGCCCCTCTCTCTTTGCGAGCATCTTTGCACATAGTGACTGGCAAGGCGCGCACCTCAAACGTCGCAGAGCAATGCTTTTGGCTTCATGCTCTGCTGGGAGAAGAGGAAAAGGGAAGCTGTAAGTAGCAATAACAGGAAGTAAACATTTTCCCGCTGAAGCGTTGAAACGTTGTGGATAACAAACAAGAAATACGTTGGCGCCCTAGCAACAGCACCACCATCAGTCACAGAAAATTAAATGCCCCGGGTGAGGATCGAACTCACGACCTTAAGATTATGAGACTTACGCGCTGCCTACTGCGCTACCGAGGCACGGGTGCACCGCTTGTCCTGCAAACTGGGTAAATGCCGTACCCAATATTAGACGTAGAGACACTGTACTTCCTGGATAACGTGTTCTGTTGCTACACGTGCACTGCCGGCCCAGTTGATTGCGGTGCTGCTGCAGCTGTTGCAACGATAGGCAGCACTCCTTGTCGTTAAAGTTCAGAGCCTCGGAGGCACCCGGACCCGGCAACTTGTGAGGCCAGGCCGACGCTAGTCTGTAGAACATGATGCGAGCGTCCTAGTGGGGACCCGCGAGTGCTGCGTTCTCGGTCCTTCTCAAGGGAAATCCAGCTACACATTCTTGTGGATCGTGCATCTCAAGCGCTCAAGCCACGCGGCAGCATCATCGCGGGAAAAGCAAAATGATGCATCGGCCGGGAATCGAACCCGGGCCGCCCGCGTGGCAGGCGAGCATTCTACCACTGAACCACCGATGCTGGGGCCAGCGGTAACTTGACGCTGCTTCCCGAGCAGATGTCTCAAGGGAAAGTGGGACTGCCGTCAAGCGCCGTAGCATTCTGTGGGAAAGATGCTGCAGACGCTGAATCCTGCACTGCACTGCTTAAAAATGCCGCCAGAACGCGGTCCTCTGCGTACTCTTGCGTCGCCGGCGCCCAACTCTTGCCAAAGGATGCGAAATGTGCGCGGATACGCTGTCCGAATGCGTCTGGATGTGCTCCCCTAGCCTGCCTCGAAATGCGCCTGCCAGGTACGATCACCTTCCGCCGCTGCCGACTGGCGGGAAGCCGACACAGCGCGGACGCGCGGCGCTCGCTTGTGCGGTGGTGGTGTAATGGTCAGCATAGGTGCCTTATAAGCAGTTGATCCGGGTTCGATTCCCGGCCACCGCAGCAGGCTTTTAATTTCGCGTATGAGTACTTTTGCCACGCGCTCTTAAATTATTGTTTTTTCGCCCTCTTACTCGCTGCATACCAGCCCTTAGTGTGTCTCGACTTGTCTCGTGTCTCGACTTGTCTCGACTTTGCTCAGCTGACGCGAGAGCTGACGCTCTCAAATCGGCCTTTATCAAAACGACAAGCACGAGAAACGGCTGAGAGAGCTAAGGAGAGGCGAGGCGATGGACACACAGCACGCCCCCTTCATTTCACGGTGGCGTCTCCCTGACCGAATCGGGCTGTAGCTCCGAAAACAAAGGAGAAACAAAAATAGGAAGTAAAAGTGCAAATAGTGCCCTGTGTTCCCATGCGCTCACCCGCCCAAGTACTGACAAGGGCCAAAGTTGTTACGCATCGGCAATCGGACATTTTCTTTCATTTTCTCTTTATCGGTTGAGAACCAGTGTATTCAAGATATGATGGCCATTGCCGAGTGAATGCTGTAGCGCTTCCCGACGAGTCGGGTTCGGATCCTCTGTCAACTTCCACGCAGGGTGATGATCTTCTGGTCATCACACTCGCCAGCTGAAATCGGCGCTGCCTTTTCGAGGTAGTAAAGGAGTAGTGGCCCGTGGGGGGATTGAACCCACGACCTTCGCGTTATTAGCACGACGCTCTAACCAACTGAGCTAACGGGCTCGGCAGATGCAGTTGCTCAGCCCTACGCTGGAAACAGGTGGCATGAAGCCATACACCATTTCTATGGTCGTCGTGTGTCTGCTTCCCTAGTCTATATTCTGCTGACGGTCACGAAACAGTAGCTATATTGCGAGCAGGACGGGAAACGGCCGCTCGGACAGCTCAAACCTGTCACGATTCGTGTGGAAAAAATTCCGTTCCGGTACCGGGAATCGAACCCGGGCCTCCTGGGTGAAAGCCAGGTATCCTAGCCACTAGACCACACCGGATGCGGCCGTTTCGTTCGACCGTTCGTACGGTCGCTTGTCGCATTTCGTGTCGAGTGCCGCGTCGGCGCCCCTCTCTCTTTGCGAGCATCTTTGCACATAGTGACTGGCAAGGAGCGCACCTCAAACGTCGCAGAGCAATGCTTTTGGCTTCATGCTCTGCTGGGAGAAGAGGAAAAGGGAAGCTGTAAGTAGCAATAACAGGAAGTAAACATTTTCCCGCTGAAGCGTTGAAACGTTGTGGATAACAAACAAGAAATACGTTGGCGCCCTAGCAACAGCACCACCATCAGTCACAGAAAATTAAATGCCCCGGGTGAGGATCGAACTCACGACCTTAAGATTATGAGACTTACGCGCTGCCTACTGCGCTACCGAGGCACGGGTGCACCGCTTGTCCTGCAAACTGGGTAAATGCCGTACCCAATATTAGACGTAGAGACACTGTACTTCCTGGATAACGTGTTCTGTTGCTACACGTGCACTGCCGGCCCAGTTGATTGCGGTGCTGCTGCAGCTGTTGCAACGATAGGCAGCACTCCTTGTCGTTAAAGTTCAGAGCCTCGGAGGCACCCGGACCCGGCAACTTGTGAGGCCAGGCCGACGCTAGTCTGTAGAACATGATGCGAGCGTCCTAGTGGGGACCCGCGAGTGCTGCGTTCTCGGTCCTTCTCAAGGGAAATCCAGCTACACATTCTTGTGGATCGTGCATCTCAAGCGCTCAAGCCACGCGGCAGCATCATCGCGGGAAAAGCAAAATGATGCATCGGCCGGGAATCGAACCCGGGCCGCCCGCGTGGCAGGCGAGCATTCTACCACTGAACCACCGATGCTGGGGCCAGCGGTAACTTGACGCTGCTTCCCGAGCAGATGTCTCAAGGGAAAGTGGGACTGCCGTCAAGCGCCGTAGCATTCTGTGGGAAAGATGCTGCAGACGCTGAATCCTGCACTGCACTGCTTAAAAATGCCGCCAGAACGCGGTCCTCTGCGTACTCTTGCGTCGCCGGCGCCCAACTCTTGCCAAAGGATGCGAAATGTGCGCGGATACGCTGTCCGAATGCGTCTGGATGTGCTCCCCTAGCCTGCCTCGAAATGCGCCTGCCAGGTACGATCACCTTCCGCCGCTGCCGACTGGCGGGAAGCCGACACAGCGCGGACGCGCGGCGCTCGCTTGTGCGGTGGTGGTGTAATGGTCAGCATAGGTGCCTTATAAGCAGTTGATCCGGGTTCGATTCCCGGCCACCGCAGCAGGCTTTTAATTTCGCGTATGAGTACTTTTGCCACGCGCTCTTAAATTATTGTTTTTTCGCCCTCTTACTCGCTGCATACCAGCCCTTAGTGTGTCTCGACTTGTCTCGACTTTGCTCAGCTGACGCGAGAGCTGACGCTCTCAAATCGGCCTTTATCAAAACGACAAGCACGAGAAACGACTGAGAGAGCTAAGGAGAGGCGAGGCGATGGACACACAGCACGCCCCCTTCATTTCACGGTGGCGTCTCCCTGACCGAATCGGGCTGTAGCTCCGAAAACAAAGGAGAAACAAAAATAGGTAGTAAAAGTGCAAATAGTGCCCTGTGTTCCCATGCGCTCACCCGCCCAAGTACTGACAAGGGCCAAAGTTGTTACGCATCGGCAATCGGACATTTTCTTTCATTTTCTCTTTATCGGTTGAGAACCAGTGTATTCAAGATATGATGGCCATTGCCGAGTGAATGCTGTAGCGCTTCCCGACGAGCCGGGTTCGGATCCTCTGTCAACTTCCACGCAGGGTGATGATCTTCTGGTCATCACACTCGCCAGCTGAAATCGGCGCTGCCTTTTCGTAGTAGTAAAGGAGTAGTGGCCCGTGGGGGGATCGAACCCACGACCTTCGCGTTATTAGCACGACGCTCTAACCAACTGAGCTAACGGGCCTCGGCAGATGCAGTTGCTCAGCCCTACGCTGGAAACAGGTGGCATGAAGCCATACACCATTTCTATGGTCGTCGTGTGTCTGCTTCCCTAGTCTATATTCTGCTGACGGTCACGAAACAGTAGCTATATTGCGAGCAGGACGGGAAACGGCCGCTCGGACAGCTCAAACCTGTCACGATTCGTGTGGAAAAAATTCCGTTCCGGTACCGGGAATCGAACCCGGGCCTCCTGGGTGAAAGCCAGGTATCCTAGCCACTAGACCACACCGGATGCGGCCGTTTCGTTCGACCGTTCGTACGGTCGCTTGTCGCATTTCGTGTCGAGTGCCGCGTCGGCGCCCCTCTCTCTTTGCGAGCATCTTTGCACATAGTGACTGGCAAGGCGCGCACCTCAAACGTCGCAGAGCAATGCTTTTGGCTTCATGCTCTGCTGGGAGAAGAGGAAAAGGGAAGCTGTAAGTAGCAATAACAGGAAGTAAACATTTTCCCGCTGAAGCGTTGAAACGTTGTGGATAACAAACAAGAAATACGTTGGCGCCCTAGCAACAGCACCACCATCAGTCACAGAAAATTAAATGCCCCGGGTGAGGATCGAACTCACGACCTTAAGATTATGAGACTTACGCGCTGCCTACTGCGCTACCGAGGCACGGGTGCACCGCTTGTCCTGCAAACTGGGTAAATGCCGTACCCAATATTAGACGTAGAGACACTGTACTTCCTGGATAACGTGTTCTGTTGCTACACGTGCACTGCCGGCCCAGTTGATTGCGGTGCTGCTGCAGCTGTTGCAACGATAGGCAGCACTCCTTGTCGTTAAAGTTCAGAGCCTCGGAGGCACCCGGACCCGGCAACTTGTGAGGCCAGGCCGACGCTAGTCTGTAGAACATGATGCGAGCGTCCTAGTGGGGACCCGCGAGTGCTGCGTTCTCGGTCCTTCTCAAGGGAAATCCAGCTACACATTCTTGTGGATCGTGCATCTCAAGCGCTCAAGCCACGCGGCAGCATCATCGCGGGAAAAGCAAAATGATGCATCGGCCGGGAATCGAACCCGGGCCGCCCGCGTGGCAGGCGAGCATTCTACCACTGAACCACCGATGCTGGGGCCAGCGGTAACTTGACGCTGCTTCCCGAGCAGATGTCTCAAGGGAAAGTGGGACTGCCGTCAAGCGCCGTAGCATTCTGTGGGAAAGATGCTGCAGACGCTGAATCCTGCACTGCACTGCTTAAAAATGCCGCCAGAACGCGGTCCTCTGCGTACTCTTGCGTCGCCGGCGCCCAACTCTTGCCAAAGGATGCGAAATGTGCGCGGATACGCTGTCCGAATGCGTCTGGATGTGCTCCCCTAGCCTGCCTCGAAATGCGCCTGCCAGGTACGATCACCTTCCGCCGCTGCCGACTGGCGGGAAGCCGACACAGCGCGGACGCGCGGCGCTCGCTTGTGCGGTGGTGGTGTAATGGTCAGCATAGTTGCCTTCCAAGCAGTTGATCCGCGTTCGATTCCCGGCCACCGCAGCAGGCTTTTAATTTCGCGTATGAGTACTTTTGCCACGCGCTCTTAAATTATTGTTTTTTCGCCCTCTTACTCGCTGCATACCAGCCCTTAGTGTGTCTCGACTTGTCTCGACTTTGCTCAGCTGACGCGAGAGCTGACGCTCTCAAATCGGCCTTTATCAAAACGACAAGCACGAGAAACGACTGAGAGAGCTAAGGAGAGGCGAGGCGATGGACACACAGCACGCCCCCTTCATTTCACGGTGGCGTCTCCCTGACCGAATCGGGCTGTAGCTCCGAAAACAAAGGAGAAACAAAAATAGGTAGTAAAAGTGCAAATAGTGCCCTGTGTTCCCATGCGCTCACCCGCCCAAGTACTGACAAGGGCCAAAGTTGTTACGCATCGGCAATCGGACATTTTCTTTCATTTTCTCTTTATCGGTTGAGAACCAGTGTATTCAAGATATTATGGCCATTGCCGAGTGAATGCTGTAGCGCTTCCCGACGAGTCGGGTTCGGATCCTCTGTCAACTTCCACGCAGGGTGATGATCTTCTGGTCATCACACTCGCCAGCTGAAATCGGCGCTGCCTTTTCGTAGTAGTAAAGGAGTAGTGGCCCGTGGGGGGATCGAACCCACGACCTTCGCGTTATTAGCACGACGCTCTAACCAACTGAGCTAACGGGCCTCGGCAGATGCAGTTGCTCAGCCCTACGCTGGAAACAGGTGGCATGAAGCCATACACCATTTCTATGGTCGTCGTGTGTCTGCTTCCCTAGTCTATATTCTGCTGACGGTCACGAAACAGTAGCTATATTGCGAGCAGGACGGGAAACGGCCGCTCGGACAGCTCAAACCTGTCACGATTCGTGTGGAAAAAATTCCGTTCCGGTACCGGGAATCGAACCCGGGCCTCCTGGGTGAAAGCCAGGTATCCTAGCCACTAGACCACACCGGATGCGGCCGTTTCGTTCGACCGTTCGTACGGTCGCTTGTCGCATTTCGTGTCGAGTGCCGCGTCGGCGCCCCTCTCTCTTTGCGAGCATCTTTGCACATAGTGACTGGCAAGGCGCGCACCTCAAACGTCGCAGAGCAATGCTTTTGGCTTCATGCTCTGCTGGGAGAAGAGGAAAAGGGAAGCTGTAAGTAGCAATAACAGGAAGTAAACATTTTCCCGCTGAAGCGTTGAAACGTTGTGGATAACAAACAAGAAATACGTTGGCGCCCTAGCAACAGCACCACCATCAGTCACAGAAAATTAAATGCCCCGGGTGAGGATCGAACTCACGACCTTAAGATTATGAGACTTACGCGCTGCCTACTGCGCTACCGAGGCACGGGTGCACCGCTTGTCCTGCAAACTGGGTAAATGCCGTACCCAATATTAGACGTAGAGACACTGTACTTCCTGGATAACGTGTTCTGTTGCTACACGTGCACTGCCGGCCCAGTTGATTGCGGTGCTGCTGCAGCTGTTGCAACGATAGGCAGCACTCCTTGTCGTTAAAGTTCAGAGCCTCGGAGGCACCCGGACCCGGCAACTTGTGAGGCCAGGCCGACGCTAGTCTGTAGAACATGATGCGAGCGTCCTAGTGGGGACCCGCGAGTGCTGCGTTCTCGGTCCTTCTCAAGGGAAATCCAGCTACACATTCTTGTGGATCGTGCATCTCAAGCGCTCAAGCCACGCGGCAGCATCATCGCGGGAAAAGCAAAATGATGCATCGGCCGGGAATCGAACCCGGGCCGCCCGCGTGGCAGGCGAGCATTCTACCACTGAACCACCGATGCTGGGGCCAGCGGTAACTTGACGCTGCTTCCCGAGCAGATGTCTCAAGGGAAAGTGGGACTGCCGTCAAGCGCCGTAGCATTCTGTGGGAAAGATGCTGCAGACGCTGAATCCTGCACTGCACTGCTTAAAAATGCCGCCAGAACGCGGTCCTCTGCGTACTCTTGCGTCGCCGGCGCCCAACTCTTGCCAAAGGATGCGAAATGTGCGCGGATACGCTGTCCGAATGCGTCTGGATGTGCTCCCCTAGCCTGCCTCGAAATGCGCCTGCCAGGTACGATCACCTTCCGCCGCTGCCGACTGGCGGGAAGCCGACACAGCGCGGACGCGCGGCGCTCGCTTGTGCGGTGGTGGTGTAATGGTCAGCATAGTTGCCTTCCAAGCAGTTGATCCGGGTTCGATTCCCGGCCACCGCAGCAGGCTTTTAATTTCGCGTATGAGTACTTTTGCCACGCGCTCTTAAATTATTGTTTTTTCGCCCTCTTACTCGCTGCATACCAGCCCTTAGTGTGTCTCGACTTGTCTCGTGTCTCGACTTGTCTCGACTTTGCTCAGCTGACGCGAGAGCTGACGCTCTCAAATCGGCCTTTATCAAAACGACAAGCACGAGAAACGACTGAGAGAGCTAAGGAGAGGCGAGGCGATGGACACACAGCACGCCCCCTTCATTTCACGGTGGCGTCTCCCTGACCGAATCGGGCTGTAGCTCCGAAAACAAAGGAGAAACAAAAATAGGTAGTAAAAGTGCAAATAGTGCCCTGTGTTCCCATGCGCTCACCCGCCCAAGTACTGACAAGGGCCAAAGTTGTTACGCATCGGCAATCGGACATTTTCTTTCATTTTCTCTTTATCGGTTGAGAACCAGTGTATTCAAGATATTATGGCCATTGCCGAGTGAATGCTGTAGCGCTTCCCGACGAGTCGGGTTCGGATCCTCTGTCAACTTCCACGCAGGGTGATGATCTTCTGGTCATCACACTCGCCAGCTGAAATCGGCGCTGCCTTTTCGTAGTAGTAAAGGAGTAGTGGCCCGTGGGGGGATCGAACCCACGACCTTCGCGTTATTAGCACGACGCTCTAACCAACTGAGCTAACGGGCCTCGGCAGATGCAGTTGCTCAGCCCTACGCTGGAAACAGGTGGCATGAAGCCATACACCATTTCTATGGTCGTCGTGTGTCTGCTTCCCTAGTCTATATTCTGCTGACGGTCACGAAACAGTAGCTATATTGCGAGCAGGACGGGAAACGGCCGCTCGGACAGCTCAAACCTGTCACGATTCGTGTGGAAAAAATTCCGTTCCGGTACCGGGAATCGAACCCGGGCCTCCTGGGTGAAAGCCAGGTATCCTAGCCACTAGACCACACCGGATGCGGCCGTTTCGTTCGACCGTTCGTACGGTCGCTTGTCGCATTTCGTGTCGAGTGCCGCGTCGGCGCCCCTCTCTCTTTGCGAGCATCTTTGCACATAGTGACTGGCAAGGCGCGCACCTCAAACGTCGCAGAGCAATGCTTTTGGCTTCATGCTCTGCTGGGAGAAGAGGAAAAGGGAAGCTGTAAGTAGCAATAACAGGAAGTAAACATTTTCCCGCTGAAGCGTTGAAACGTTGTGGATAACAAACAAGAAATACGTTGGCGCCCTAGCAACAGCACCACCATCAGTCACAGAAAATTAAATGCCCCGGGTGAGGATCGAACTCACGACCTTAAGATTATGAGACTTACGCGCTGCCTACTGCGCTACCGAGGCACGGGTGCACCGCTTGTCCTGCAAACTGGGTAAATGCCGTACCCAATATTAGACGTAGAGACACTGTACTTCCTGGATAACGTGTTCTGTTGCTACACGTGCACTGCCGGCCCAGTTGATTGCGGTGCTGCTGCAGCTGTTGCAACGATAGGCAGCACTCCTTGTCGTTAAAGTTCAGAGCCTCGGAGGCACCCGGACCCGGCAACTTGTGAGGCCAGGCCGACGCTAGTCTGTAGAACATGATGCGAGCGTCCTAGTGGGGACCCGCGAGTGCTGCGTTCTCGGTCCTTCTCAAGGGAAATCCAGCTACACATTCTTGTGGATCGTGCATCTCAAGCGCTCAAGCCACGCGGCAGCATCATCGCGGGAAAAGCAAAATGATGCATCGGCCGGGAATCGAACCCGGGCCGCCCGCGTGGCAGGCGAGCATTCTACCACTGAACCACCGATGCTGGGGCCAGCGGTAACTTGACGCTGCTTCCCGAGCAGATGTCTCAAGGGAAAGTGGGACTGCCGTCAAGCGCCGTAGCATTCTGTGGGAAAGATGCTGCAGACGCTGAATCCTGCACTGCACTGCTTAAAAATGCCGCCAGAACGCGGTCCTCTGCGTACTCTTGCGTCGCCGGCGCCCAACTCTTGCCAAAGGATGCGAAATGTGCGCGGATACGCTGTCCGAATGCGTCTGGATGTGCTCCCCTAGCCTGCCTCGAAATGCGCCTGCCAGGTACGATCACCTTCCGCCGCTGCCGACTGGCGGGAAGCCGACACAGCGCGGACGCGCGGCGCTCGCTTGTGCGGTGGTGGTGTAATGGTCAGCATAGTTGCCTTCCAAGCAGTTGATCCGGGTTCGATTCCCGGCCACCGCAGCAGGCTTTTAATTTCGCGTATGAGTACTTTTGCCACGCGCTCTTAAATTATTGTTTTTTCGCCCTCTTACTCGCTGCATACCAGCCCTTAGTGTGTCTCGACTTGTCTCGACTTTGCTCAGCTGACGCGAGAGCTGACGCTCTCAAATCGGCCTTTATCAAAACGACAAGCACGAGAAACGACTGAGAGAGCTAAGGAGAGGCGAGGCGATGGACACACAGCACGCCCCCTTCATTTCACGGTGGCGTCTCCCTGACCGAATCGGGCTGTAGCTCCGAAAACAAAGGAGAAACAAAAATAGGTAGTAAAAGTGCAAATAGTGCCCTGTGTTCCCATGCGCTCACCCGCCCAAGTACTGACAAGGGCCAAAGTTGTTACGCATCGGCAATCGGACATTTTCTTTCATTTTCTCTTTATCGGTTGAGAACCAGTGTATTCAAGATATTATGGCCATTGCCGAGTGAATGCTGTAGCGCTTCCCGACGAGTCGGGTTCGGATCCTCTGTCAACTTCCACGCAGGGTGATGATCTTCTGGTCATCACACTCGCCAGCTGAAATCGGCGCTGCCTTTTCGTAGTAGTAAAGGAGTAGTGGCCCGTGGGGGGATCGAACCCACGACCTTCGCGTTATTAGCACGACGCTCTAACCAACTGAGCTAACGGGCCTCGGCAGATGCAGTTGCTCAGCCCTACGCTGGAAACAGGTGGCATGAAGCCATACACCATTTCTATGGTCGTCGTGTGTCTGCTTCCCTAGTCTATATTCTGCTGACGGTCACGAAACAGTAGCTATATTGCGAGCAGGACGGGAAACGGCCGCTCGGACAGCTCAAACCTGTCACGATTCGTGTGGAAAAAATTCCGTTCCGGTACCGGGAATCGAACCCGGGCCTCCTGGGTGAAAGCCAGGTATCCTAGCCACTAGACCACACCGGATGCGGCCGTTTCGTTCGACCGTTCGTACGGTCGCTTGTCGCATTTCGTGTCGAGTGCCGCGTCGGCGCCCCTCTCTCTTTGCGAGGATCTTTGCACATAGTGACTGGCAAGGCGCGCACCTCAAACGTCGCAGAGCAATGCTTTTGGCTTCATGCTCTGCTGGGAGAAGAGGAAAAGGGAAGCTGTAAGTAGCAATAACAGGAAGTAAACATTTTCCCGCTGAAGCGTTGAAACGTTGTGGATAACAAACAAGAAATACGTTGGCGCCCTAGCAACAGCACCACCATCAGTCACAGAAAATTAAATGCCCCGGGTGAGGATCGAACTCACGACCTTAAGATTATGAGACTTACGCGCTGCCTACTGCGCTACCGAGGCACGGGTGCACCGCTTGTCCTGCAAACTGGGTAAATGCCGTACCCAATATTAGACGTAGAGACACTGTACTTCCTGGATAACGTGTTCTGTTGCTACACGTGCACTGCCGGCCCAGTTGATTGCGGTGCTGCTGCAGCTGTTGCAACGATAGGCAGCACTCCTTGTCGTTAAAGTTCAGAGCCTCGGAGGCACCCGGACCCGGCAACTTGTGAGGCCAGGCCGACGCTAGTCTGTAGAACATGATGCGAGCGTCCTAGTGGGGACCCGCGAGTGCTGCGTTCTCGGTCCTTCTCAAGGGAAATCCAGCTACACATTCTTGTGGATCGTGCATCTCAAGCGCTCAAGCCACGCGGCAGCATCATCGCGGGGAAAGCAAAATGATGCATCGGCCGGGAATCGAACCCGGGCCGCCCGCGTGGCAGGCGAGCATTCTACCACTGAACCACCGATGCTGGGGCCAGCGGTAACTTGACGCTGCTTCCCGAGCAGATGTCTCAAGGGAAAGTGGGACTGCCGTCAAGCGCCGTAGCATTCTGTGGGAAAGATGCTGCAGACGCTGAATCCTGCACTGCACTGCTTAAAAATGCCGCCAGAACGCGGTCCTCTGCGTACTCTTGCGTCGCCGGCGCCCAACTCTTGCCAAAGGATGCGAAATGTGCGCGGATACGCTGTCCGAATGCGTCTGGATGTGCTCCCCTAGCCTGCCTCGAAATGCGCCTGCCAGGTACGATCACCTTCCGCCGCTGCCGACTGGCGGGAAGCCGACACAGCGCGGACGCGCGGCGCTCGCTTGTGCGGTGGTGGTGTAATGGTCAGCATAGTTGCCTTCCAAGCAGTTGATCCGGGTTCGATTCCCGGCCACCGCAGCAGGCTTTTAATTTCGCGTATGAGTACTTTTGCCACGCGCTCTTAAATTATTGTTTTTTCGCCCTCTTACTCGCTGCATACCAGCCCTTAGTGTGTCTCGACTTGTCTCGACTTTGCTCAGCTGACGCGAGAGCTGACGCTCTCAAATCGGCCTTTATCAAAACGACAAGCACGAGAAACGACTGAGAGAGCTAAGGAGAGGCGAGGCGATGGACACACAGCACGCCCCCTTCATTTCACGGTGGCGTCTCCCTGACCGAATCGGGCTGTAGCTCCGAAAACAAAGGAGAAACAAAAATAGGTAGTAAAAGTGCAAATAGTGCCCTGTGTTCCCATGCGCTCACCCGCCCAAGTACTGACAAGGGCCAAAGTTGTTACGCATCGGCAATCGGACATTTTCTTTCATTTTCTCTTTATCGGTTGAGAACCAGTGTATTCAAGATATTATGGCCATTGCCGAGTGAATGCTGTAGCGCTTCCCGACGAGTCGGGTTCGGATCCTCTGTCAACTTCCACGCAGGGTGATGATCTTCTGGTCATCACACTCGCCAGCTGAAATCGGCGCTGCCTTTTCGTAGTAGTAAAGGAGTAGTGGCCCGTGGGGGGATCGAACCCACGACCTTCGCGTTATTAGCACGACGCTCTAACCAACTGAGCTAACGGGCCTCGGCAGATGCAGTTGCTCAGCCCTACGCTGGAAACAGGTGGCATGAAGCCATACACCATTTCTATGGTCGTCGTGTGTCTGCTTCCCTAGTCTATATTCTGCTGACGGTCACGAAACAGTAGCTATATTGCGAGCAGGACGGGAAACGGCCGCTCGGACAGCTCAAACCTGTCACGATTCGTGTGGAAAAAATTCCGTTCCGGTACCGGGAATCGAACCCGGGCCTCCTGGGTGAAAGCCAGGTATCCTAGCCACTAGACCACACCGGATGCGGCCGTTTCGTTCGACCGTTCGTACGGTCGCTTGTCGCATTTCGTGTCGAGTGCCGCGTCGGCGCCCCTCTCTCTTTGCGAGGATCTTTGCACATAGTGACTGGCAAGGCGCGCACCTCAAACGTCGCAGAGCAATGCTTTTGGCTTCATGCTCTGCTGGGAGAAGAGGAAAAGGGAAGCTGTAAGTAGCAATAACAGGAAGTAAACATTTTCCCGCTGAAGCGTTGAAACGTTGTGGATAACAAACAAGAAATACGTTGGCGCCCTAGCAACAGCACCACCATCAGTCACAGAAAATTAAATGCCCCGGGTGAGGATCGAACTCACGACCTTAAGATTATGAGACTTACGCGCTGCCTACTGCGCTACCGAGGCACGGGTGCACCGCTTGTCCTGCAAACTGGGTAAATGCCGTACCCAATATTAGACGTAGAGACACTGTACTTCCTGGATAACGTGTTCTGTTGCTACACGTGCACTGCCGGCCCAGTTGATTGCGGTGCTGCTGCAGCTGTTGCAACGATAGGCAGCACTCCTTGTCGTTAAAGTTCAGAGCCTCGGAGGCACCCGGACCCGGCAACTTGTGAGGCCAGGCCGACGCTAGTCTGTAGAACATGATGCGAGCGTCCTAGTGGGGACCCGCGAGTGCTGCGTTCTCGGTCCTTCTCAAGGGAAATCCAGCTACACATTCTTGTGGATCGTGCATCTCAAGCGCTCAAGCCACGCGGCAGCATCATCGCGGGAAAAGCAAAATGATGCATCGGCCGGGAATCGAACCCGGGCCGCCCGCGTGGCAGGCGAGCATTCTACCACTGAACCACCGATGCTGGGGCCAGCGGTAACTTGACGCTGCTTCCCGAGCAGATGTCTCAAGGGAAAGTGGGACTGCCGTCAAGCGCCGTAGCATTCTGTGGGAAAGATGCTGCAGACGCTGAATCCTGCACTGCACTGCTTAAAAATGCCGCCAGAACGCGGTCCTCTGCGTACTCTTGCGTCGCCGGCGCCCAACTCTTGCCAAAGGATGCGAAATGTGCGCGGATACGCTGTCCGAATGCGTCTGGATGTGCTCCCCTAGCCTGCCTCGAAATGCGCCTGCCAGGTACGATCACCTTCCGCCGCTGCCGACTGGCGGGAAGCCGACACAGCGCGGACGCGCGGCGCTCGCTTGTGCGGTGGTGGTGTAATGGTCAGCATAGTTGCCTTCCAAGCAGTTGATCCGCGTTCGATTCCCGGCCACCGCGGCAGGCTTTTAATTTCGCGTATGAGTACTTTTGCCACGCGCTCTTAAATTATTGTTTTTTCGCCCTCTTACTCGCTGCATACCAGCCCTTAGTGTGTCTCGACTTGTCTCGACTTTGCTCAGCTGACGCGAGAGCTGACGCTCTCAAATCGGCCTTTATCAAAACGACAAGCACGAGAAACGACTGAGAGAGCTAAGGAGAGGCGAGGCGATGGACACACAGCACGCCCCCTTCATTTCACGGTGGCGTCTCCCTGACCGAATCGGGCTGTAGCTCCGAAAACAAAGGAGAAACAAAAATAGGTAGTAAAAGTGCAAATAGTGCCCTGTGTTCCCATGCGCTCACCCGCCCAAGTACTGACAAGGGCCAAAGTTGTTACGCATCGGCAATCGGACATTTTCTTTCATTTTCTCTTTATCGGTTGAGAACCAGTGTATTCAAGATATTATGGCCATTGCCGAGTGAATGCTGTAGCGCTTCCCGACGAGTCGGGTTCGGATCCTCTGTCAACTTCCACGCAGGGTGATGATCTTCTGGTCATCACACTCGCCAGCTGAAATCGGCGCTGCCTTTTCGTAGTAGTAAAGGAGTAGTGGCCCGTGGGGGGATCGAACCCACGACCTTCGCGTTATTAGCACGACGCTCTAACCAACTGAGCTAACGGGCCTCGGCAGATGCAGTTGCTCAGCCCTACGCTGGAAACAGGTGGCATGAAGCCATACACCATTTCTATGGTCGTCGTGTGTCTGCTTCCCTAGTCTATATTCTGCTGACGGTCACGAAACAGTAGCTATATTGCGAGCAGGACGGGAAACGGCCGCTCGGACAGCTCAAACCTGTCACGATTCGTGTGGAAAAAATTCCGTTCCGGTACCGGGAATCGAACCCGGGCCTCCTGGGTGAAAGCCAGGTATCCTAGCCACTAGACCACACCGGATGCGGCCGTTTCGTTCGACCGTTCGTACGGTCGCTTGTCGCATTTCGTGTCGAGTGCCGCGTCGGCGCCCCTCTCTCTTTGCGAGCATCTTTGCACATAGTGACTGGCAAGGCGCGCACCTCAAACGTCGCAGAGCAATGCTTTTGGCTTCATGCTCTGCTGGGAGAAGAGGAAAAGGGAAGCTGTAAGTAGCAATAACAGGAAGTAAACATTTTCCCGCTGAAGCGTTGAAACGTTGTGGATAACAAACAAGAAATACGTTGGCGCCCTAGCAACAGCACCACCATCAGTCACAGAAAATTAAATGCCCCGGGTGAGGATCGAACTCACGACCTTAAGATTATGAGACTTACGCGCTGCCTACTGCGCTACCGAGGCACGGGTGCACCGCTTGTCCTGCAAACTGGGTAAATGCCGTACCCAATATTAGACGTAGAGACACTGTACTTCCTGGATAACGTGTTCTGTTGCTACACGTGCACTGCCGGCCCAGTTGATTGCGGTGCTGCTGCAGCTGTTGCAACGATAGGCAGCACTCCTTGTCGTTAAAGTTCAGAGCCTCGGAGGCACCCGGACCCGGCAACTTGTGAGGCCAGGCCGACGCTAGTCTGTAGAACATGATGCGAGCGTCCTAGTGGGGACCCGCGAGTGCTGCGTTCTCGGTCCTTCTCAAGGGAAATCCAGCTACACATTCTTGTGGATCGTGCATCTCAAGCGCTCAAGCCACGCGGCAGCATCATCGCGGGAAAAGCAAAATGATGCATCGGCCGGGAATCGAACCCGGGCCGCCCGCGTGGCAGGCGAGCATTCTACCACTTTTTTTTTTTTTTTTTTTTTTTTTTTTTTATATTATGGCCGCCCGCGTGGCAGGCGAGCATTCTACCACTTTTTTTTTTTTTTTTTTTTTGTTTTTTTTTTCTTTTTTTTTTGTTTTTCATTTTTTTTTTTTTTTTTTTTTTTTTTTTTTTTTATTTCAACGCTATCATATTTGTTGTGGTAGACGCTCGTCGCCGACGGCTGCTCTCGTGGATCATATCGTGAAAACCAAAAAAGAAATGAAAATTCTTCCACAAACTCTAATCTTCCATCCAGCAATGTAAAGCACAATAAAAGATAATGTTCCTCTTCAAACAATGTAAATGGCAAAATAAAAGAGCCATCCTAAAAGATGCCACAGACGACGAGTAACTAAAAGTCTTAGGAGAGTTCTTTCTTATACAAAAAACACACAATTAATTTCCATGGCCATTCTCCGAGAAAAGGTTGCGCGTGGAGAAGACAAACCAAAAACTCACTCCTAAGATCATAAGAAGAAGGTAGTACAGGGGAATTAAAATAATATTGTCACTTCCATGTGGAAAACGAAATGCACCACTGCCATAATTCAAATAAAATAAATAAAAGATAATCTTCTTCGTTAACGCATAATTGTCTCACAGACCCATCAAAACCATCTGGTCAAATCCAAACAAAAGTGATTGAAAAAAAACGAAAAATAAGAGACAGCCTCTTCAGTCTTAAATGGAGTTTGCAATGTATCAATTATTGAACATCTTCGCGTAACCATGTTTTAACGCCGCACACAGAAAATTGGCAAAAAGTTCGTTATAATGTTTCAGCCGCTGTACATGGGAATGTGCATCCCACAAGTATGCTAAATATGTATATACGTCCTGGACTTGGCAATCCAGAACGGCGAAGACTGTGTGACCCAAGAGCCACACCATGGTATTGTGCTTCGCGCGAGGGAAGGGCTTAAACCCTGGCGCAAGAACATCATTGAGAGTCACGTGCGAGGGTGTCGTCCTGTTGATCAGAGCCACCATGACCCTACACAGTTCCCAGATGGCCGACACAAGGCCACATTGAAAGCGATGCTCCCGTGTGTCTGGAACGCCGCAAGCACCACAGTTGGCAGACGGCAGCAGGCGGATGTCCGAGAGACGTTGGTTAGTGGCCACCGTATTGTTAACCAGTTTATACCACTGGGACCGAACGCCGGAGGGCAACACGGAATGATGAATATTCAGCCATACTTGCCGCCAGTCGGTCGCGGGGAAACGAAGAGCGAGCTTGTGAGGGGGTGGCCTCCCCACCATTGCCGCATACAGTCGGCGAACATTCCTGTTCCTGTCCAGCGCCGTTTCCAGTACGTAGCTCCGCTGCAGGTAGTAAGCTCTGACGTAGCCGAGTTGATACGGGATGCCTACCACGGACACCGGTGCGCTCTCGGAGGGCGGCCGGTAAGCGACGAGCATGGCCGCCGCCGTTCCATCCGGGCTGTTAGCTTGCAAGGTGGCCATGCGGTGTACCAGCAGCGCCGAACACTTCCGGGAAAAATCGACCAGGCCGAGTCCCCCGAAGGTGGTGTCGAGGACGCACGTTGCCGCCCGAACCTTGAAGATTTCGTGGCGCCACAGGAGCCAGTACGCGGCCTGCGAAAATGATCGGGCAAGGGGTCGCGGAACGTCCAGGAGTTGTGCCACGTACCAGGCCTTGGAATACACGGCGCTGTTAATTAGGTCAACCTTCTGGAGGAGGGTGAGGCGTCGGCTGACGTAAGTCTTACAAAGGCCTTTGACATGATTGAGCAGCCGGCGCCAGGTGCGCGCCCGCATCTGTTGGGGATTAGCAGTAACGTCAAGGCCCAAGATAATGTGATGACGGGCTACGCGAAACCAAGTCTGATCGGGATCCACTTCACAATTTCCTAAAGGAATCATTACGGGCTTCCTTGGATTTATCAAGGCACCCGACGCACGTTCATACCTCCGCAGTAAGGGCCGGATGTGATGAAAATCGTCGTCGTCGCCGATAAAAACACCTACGTCATCAGCATAAGCGAGACATTTCACAGTGGCAAGATGAATATCCACGCCGCCTATCGTGCGGTCGAGCGCACGCAGCAGTGGGTCCAAAGCAATGACAAAAAGGTACATAGATAAGGGACAGCCCTGTCGCACCGACCTACGAAGAACTATAGGTGGTGTTCTCCATCCATTAATTGTCACCACCGAGCTGGCTCCTGTCAGGAAATGGCGAATCACGCAAATGAAGCGGGGGCCAAAGCCCATTCTGTCCATAACATGCATCAAATAATCATGGCTCATCCTGTCAAACGCGTTGGCAAAGTCCAGAGAAAGAACAGCGGCTGAAAGCCGATGGACAGCCGAGTAAGCGATGATGTCGCGATAGGTAGACGCTGCATTGAAAATGGTCCGCCTCTTAACGCCGCAGGATTGAAACGGGCAGATGACTTTATCCATGACTGCCTGTAACTTCGCTGCAACACATCTGGCCGCCAACTTGTAATCGGCATTCAGCAGCGTAATGGGCCGCAGATCGGTGACACGACACGGACCCCGTTTTTTGGGGATAAGAACAATGTGCCCTTCGAGAAACTGACTCGGGATGACGAAGCCGCGAAGCACTTCGTTCACCAGTACCGTAAACTTGTCCCCTACAATATCCCAGAAAGTAATATAAAATTCTGTAGGAAGACCGTCGGGCCCAGGCGACTTGCCCGTTGCACTGGCTTTCAAGATCTGTAACACGTCCTGATTAGACACCTCTGCAACCAGCTCTTCACGGTCAGGTTCGGACATGTAGTCGACTACGTCATGTAATAAAAGTCGCATGGCCTCCCCGTCCACGGTAGTGTCGTGAAAGAGCGAAGTATAATAGTCGGAGATATGACGTACAATTTGGCGCCGCTGCGATAAGACAATCCCCGCATCAGTTTCTAGCGCATCAATATACTTTTTGCGAGCCTGTGTCTTCTCCCGGGCAAGATGATAGAGCGACGGCTCCTCGTCATCGATGTGGCATAACGGACGGCTCCGAATCGTTAAACCCCTCGACCTTTCCCGGTGCAGCCTCAGAATCTGGGTTTTACTTTTGCTCAAGCGGAGTCGAATATTTGCGTCCGGGCCAACAGGTGCATGGATAGCATCCTGTAAGCACTGCTGATAAAATGCTAACGTACGCCTGTGCCAGTAACTCGTTTCACGACTATATAATTGCGCCGCCTTTCGCAAAATTGGTTTGGCATGCGCCACCCACCACTCGATGCAGGACCCGTAAGTATGGAACTTTGTTAAACACTGCTGCCATGCGACACGTATCTCCGCACGGAGCCCTTCGGCACCCAGATGGCCGGTATTGAATTTCCAATATGCCGGAAGAGATTTCGTGCGACAGCACTGCAACCGCAAAACGCACACGTAGCCACAGTGATCACTCACGGCGACAGGCAGAACTTCGACCGCACATAAAGCGTCTGTTAGCTCCCGTGAAACGTAGATCCTGTCAATTCGACTGGCCCCCCTAGTAGAAAAGTGCGTATACTGCGTCATAATGGGATGGTAGTGACGCCACGTATCACGCAAGTCCACTGCATTTAAAAGGGTAGTCAGTTCAGCACATTTTGTGGGGGTGGGGTATTGGTCAGCAGAGGCAACAACACAATTAAAATCGCCACCCAATATGATGGGGCGAGCCGTAGCCAAAAAGGGGCATATGTCCGTGGTAAAAAAACGAGCGCGTGTGCGTTTTTGATCAGTCCCCGAGGGCACATAGACGTTGACAAATTGGACTCCCTCAATCACACACGCTAAGACACGACCATTTGGGAGAAGTTGGATGTCCGTAGGCTCTAAAGACGACTTATATAAAATCGCAGTGCCACAATTATTATCACTATTCAGATTGTAAACAACATCATAACCTGGGATATTGCTAAAAACGTCACTAGATACCTCTTGAAGAAGGGCAATACTAAAATTTCCATGAAATAAAACGTCTGTAAAAGCTGCTATCTTGTGCGCCGCTGAGATACCGGCAACGTTTAATGTCAAAACAGAAAACATATCCGTGGGCTGTGATTGCGTTGACATTTTAAGCAGATGGACAATACAGAGCAAGAGAAAAAACACCAAAGAAGTGATAAAATGCCGGACTTACACGTAAACGAACAGCAGCTGGCATAAAAATGGAAATTTCAGTAGGTCTTAAAACACTGTAGTGGTTAGTAGCAATTCTACAAAAACATGGCACGACAATACACTGGACGCAGTACAAGATACAGTAGTTTCCATGTCAAGTGCAATGTAGGTGGACTCATGACAACGATGTAGGTCTTCGCACACTCTACTGGCCCCCCTCGTCCTCCTGCTGTTGCCACCACGGGCTGTGACTATCAGGTGGCGGGGGTGGTCGTGCGTCGCCCGACGACTGGGCGGCTTCCGCCTGGCCGCCGCGCGATGTTACGGCCGGCTGTGACGGCACAGAATATTTGCGCGGGCGCTGTGGTAACTGCTCACTGCCCTGTTCTAATTTGCGCTTAGCAGCAGCAATGTCCTGTTCCTTCCCGGCACTGAGAAATTGTTTCAAGTGAGCAGTGTGTGCTCGAATCTTCTCTGTCCTGGCGGGGCTGCTATTACGGGAGGAACCCTGTGACATTGGCTCACTTTCACTGCCACTCTCCGTGGCTGGCGGATTCGCGAGGGCGGCCGGGTTCGGATCCCTGACCTGTTTACCCTTGCCCCGCTGGCGGCGTTGCTTTTTACTTTCCGCTGAAGGCGTTACAGTTTCGGCAGAAGTTGGCACCGGGAGGGGCGGCGGGGGTAAAGAAGCGTCTGTTGCCTCCACCGATTCCGATTGAACGGGATCAGTATTAACAGGGCGTACGTCCCGTTCGTCATCAACCCGGTCGGTCGGGGCAGGCGGGTCCTGGACAACCTCCATTTCCTCCTGCCCGACAGTCGTGTTATTATTTTCCGCGACGGACCTGCCTTCGACAGAAGCAACGGCCGACGGTCGCACGGTCGGTCGGTCGGTCGGACCGGTAAAGGATGTTCCTGCTACAATCTCACTCATAAGGGGCACAAATTTATCGCTACCACCCACAACATCTTGGCGCGGTAACTGAACAGGCCGCCGTCGAGGGCAGTCACCCCTTAAATGTTCCGTGGAATGACATACGGCACATGTCGGCGGTTGCCCGATATATGAGATCTGTGCACGAACCCCACCGATTACAAAGTAGGAAGGAATATGTTGTTTCAGGTCCATCCGGACACTACGGACACCACTAGCAACTTTATAACGGTATGCACTAGACCATTTCTCCATCGTAATGTTCAGAACGTCACCAAACCGCGACAAGGCACGAGATAAAACTTGATCAGGGCATTCAGGTGGCACATTAAAAACACGGACAGTTCGAATTCCAAACCCTGACGCCACAATTTGCACATTACTAATACTGCCGTCTGCATGTTTAAAACGGCGACTGCCACCAAATTTAGCAACAAATTTTTCACACAAGTCCCCAGACGTAAATTTCAAGAACAAGCAATACTGAACAAAGTCCAATTGAAAGGTGTCTACGATTTCTTCCGGTATCTTTAAGTCTTCGAATAACCATTCGTGTATTTCAAATGCGGTAGGGCGGACAGCACTTCTATCAAAGACACACTGAACGGTGTTAGCTCTCGAAAATGTCGACATTTTGTTACTTACAAACCTTGAAAGCAGCAATCACGAAGAACGAAGCGCCAAAGTCCCGGCGACGTAAACAAAGCCGCAACCGTCCCGCTGCCCCGCGCGATGCGCACGGATACGCTGTCCGAATGCGTCTGGATGTGCTCCCCTAGCCTGCCTCGAAATGCGCCTGCCAGGTACGATCACCTTCCGCCGCTGCCGACTGGCGGGAAGCCGACACAGCGCGGACGCGCGGCGCTCGCTTGTGCGGTGGTGGTGTAATGGTCAGCATAGTTGCCTTCCAAGCAGTTGATCCGGGTTCGATTCCCGGCCACCGCAGCAGGCTTTTAATTTCGCGTATGAGTACTTTTGCCACGCGCTCTTAAATTATTGTTTTTTCGCCCTCTTACTCGCTGCATACCAGCCCTTAGTGTGTCTCGACTTGTCTCGTGTCTCGACTTGTCTCGACTTTGCTCAGCTGACGCGAGAGCTGACGCTCTCAAATCGGCCTTTATCAAAACGACAAGCACGAGAAACGACTGAGAGAGCTAAGGAGAGGCGAGGCGATGGACACACAGCACGCCCCCTTCATTTCACGGTGGCGTCTCCCTGACCGAATCGGGCTGTAGCTCCGAAAACAAAGGAGAAACAAAAATAGGAAGTAAAAGTGCAAATAGTGCCCTGTGTTCCCATGCGCTCACCCGCCCAAGTACTGACAAGGGCCAAAGTTGTTACGCATCGGCAATCGGACATTTTCTTTCATTTTCTCTTTATCGGTTGAGAACCAGTGTATTCAAGATATTATGGCCATTGCCGAGTGAATGCTGTAGCGCTTCCCGACGAGTCGGGTTCGGATCCTCTGTCAACTTCCACGCAGGGTGATGATCTTCTGGTCATCACACTCGCCAGCTGAAATCGGCGCTGCCTTTTCGAGGTAGTAAAGGAGCAGTGGCCCGTGGGGGGATCGAACCCACGACCTTCGCGTTATTAGCACGACGCTCTAACCAACTGAGCTAACGGGCCTCGGCAGATGCAGTTGCTCAGCCCTACGCTGGAAACAGGTGGCATGAAGCCATACACCATTTCTATGGTCGTCGTGTGTCTGCTTCCCTAGTCTATATTCTGCTGACGGTCACGAAACAGTAGCTATATTGCGAGCAGGACGGGAAACGGCCGCTCGGACAGCTCAAACCTGTCACGATTCGTGTGGAAAAAATTCCGTTCCGGTACCGGGAATCGAACCCGGGCCTCCTGGGTGAAAGCCAGGTATCCTAGCCACTAGACCACACCGGATGCGGCCGTTTCGTTCGACCGTTCGTACGGTCGCTTGTCGCATTTCGTGTCGAGTGCCGCGTCGGCGCCCCTCTCTCTTTGCGAGCATCTTTGCACATAGTGACTGGCAAGGCGCGCACCTCAAACGTCGCAGAGCAATGCTTTTGGCTTCATGCTCTGCTGGGAGAAGAGGAAAAGGGAAGCTGTAAGTAGCAATAACAGGAAGTAAACATTTTCCCGCTGAAGCGTTGAAACGTTGTGGATAACAAACAAGAAATACGTTGGCGCCCTAGCAACAGCACCACCATCAGTCACAGAAAATTAAATGCCCCGGGTGAGGATCGAACTCACGACCTTAAGATTATGAGACTTACGCGCTGCCTACTGCGCTACCGAGGCACGGGTGCACCGCTTGTCCTGCAAACTGGGTAAATGCCGTACCCAATATTAGACGTAGAGACACTGTACTTCCTGGATAACGTGTTCTGTTGCTACACGTGCACTGCCGGCCCAGTTGATTGCGGTGCTGCTGCAGCTGTTGCAACGATAGGCAGCACTCCTTGTCGTTAAAGTTCAGAGCCTCGGAGGCACCCGGACCCGGCAACTTGTGAGGCCAGGCCGACGCTAGTCTGTAGAACATGATGCGAGCGTCCTAGTGGGGACCCGCGAGTGCTGCGTTCTCGGTCCTTCTCAAGGGAAATCCAGCTACACATTCTTGTGGATCGTGCATCTCAAGCGCTCAAGCCACGCGGCAGCATCATCGCGGGAAAAGCAAAATGATGCATCGGCCGGGAATCGAACCCGGGCCGCCCGCGTGGCAGGCGAGCATTCTACCACTGAACCACCGATGCTGGGGCCAGCGGTAACTTGACGCTGCTTCCCGAGCAGATGTCTCAAGGGAAAGTGGGACTGCCGTCAAGCGCCGTAGCATTCTGTGGGAAAGATGCTGCAGACGCTGAATCCTGCACTGCACTGCTTAAAAATGCCGCCAGAACGCGGTCCTCTGCGTACTCTTGCGTCGCCGGCGCCCAACTCTTGCCAAAGGATGCGAAATGTGCGCGGATACGCTGTCCGAATGCGTCTGGATGTGCTCCCCTAGCCTGCCTCGAAATGCGCCTGCCAGTTACGATCACCTTCCGCCGCTGCCGACTGGCGGGAAGCCGACACAGCGCGGACGCGCGGCGCTCGCTTGTGCGGTGGTGGTGTAATGGTCAGCATAGGTGCCTTATAAGCAGTTGATCCGGGTTCGATTCCCGGCCACCGCAGCAGGCTTTTAATTTCGCGTATGAGTACTTTTGCCACGCGCTCTTAAATTATTGTTTTTTCGCCCTCTTACTCGCTGCATACCAGCCCTTAGTGTGTCTCGACTTGTCTCGACTTTGCTCAGCTGACGCGAGAGCTGACGCTCTCAAATCGGCCTTTATCAAAACGACAAGCACGAGAAACGACTGAGAGAGCTAAGGAGAGGCGAGGCGATGGACACACAGCACGCCCCCTTCATTTCACGGTGGCGTCTCCCTGACCGAATCGGGCTGTAGCTCCGAAAACAAAGGAGAAACAAAAATAGGTAGTAAAAGTGCAAATAGTGCCCTGTGTTCCCATGCGCTCACCCGCCCAAGTACTGACAAGGGCCAAAGTTGTTACGCATCGGCAATCGGACATTTTCTTTCATTTTCTCTTTATCGGTTGAGAACCAGTGTATTCAAGATATTATGGCCATTGCCGAGTGAATGCTGTAGCGCTTCCCGACGAGTCGGGTTCGGATCCTCTGTCAACTTCCACGCAGGGTGATGATCTTCTGGTCATCACACTCGCCAGCTGAAATCGGCGCTGCCTTTTCGTAGTAGTAAAGGAGTAGTGGCCCGTGGGGGGATCGAACCCACGACCTTCGCGTTATTAGCACGACGCTCTAACCAACTGAGCTAACGGGCCTCGGCAGATGCAGTTGCTCAGCCCTACGCTGGAAACAGGTGGCATGAAGCCATACACCATTTCTATGGTCGTCGTGTGTCTGCTTCCCTAGTCTATATTCTGCTGACGGTCACGAAACAGTAGCTATATTGCGAGCAGGACGGGAAACGGCCGCTCGGACAGCTCAAACCTGTCACGATTCGTGTGGAAAAAATTCCGTTCCGGTACCGGGAATCGAACCCGGGCCTCCTGGGTGAAAGCCAGGTATCCTAGCCACTAGACCACACCGGATGCGGCCGTTTCGTTCGACCGTTCGTACGGTCGCTTGTCGCATTTCGTGTCGAGTGCCGCGTCGGCGCCCCTCTCTCTTTGCGAGCATCTTTGCACATAGTGACTGGCAAGGCGCGCACCTCAAACGTCGCAGAGCAATGCTTTTGGCTTCATGCTCTGCTGGGAGAAGAGGAAAAGGGAAGCTGTAAGTAGCAATAACAGGAAGTAAACATTTTCCCGCTGAAGCGTTGAAACGTTGTGGATAACAAACAAGAAATACGTTGGCGCCCTAGCAACAGCACCACCATCAGTCACAGAAAATTAAATGCCCCGGGTGAGGATCGAACTCACGACCTTAAGATTATGAGACTTACGCGCTGCCTACTGCGCTACCGAGGCACGGGTGCACCGCTTGTCCTGCAAACTGGGTAAATGCCGTACCCAATATTAGACGTAGAGACACTGTACTTCCTGGATAACGTGTTCTGTTGCTACACGTGCACTGCCGGCCCAGTTGATTGCGGTGCTGCTGCAGCTGTTGCAACGATAGGCAGCACTCCTTGTCGTTAAAGTTCAGAGCCTCGGAGGCACCCGGACCCGGCAACTTGTGAGGCCAGGCCGACGCTAGTCTGTAGAACATGATGCGAGCGTCCTAGTGGGGACCCGCGAGTGCTGCGTTCTCGGTCCTTCTCAAGGGAAATCCAGCTACACATTCTTGTGGATCGTGCATCTCAAGCGCTCAAGCCACGCGGCAGCATCATCGCGGGAAAAGCAAAATGATGCATCGGCCGGGAATCGAACCCGGGCCGCCCGCGTGGCAGGCGAGCATTCTACCACTTTTTTTTTTTTTTTTTTTTAGGGCCTCCCAACTCCCCTTATAGCCCTCCTTACTCTCACCAAAATATGCCTTCTTCGGCGAGCTTCATCGCTATATTTGCTTTACTGTCGAACTTCGTGGAACCGTGGTATAACTTAAAACAAAATCATCTTCTGCTCAGATGGTGTGGTGTCTTCTTCCACAGAAAAAATGGAGAACTAAGAAAAATTTTATCGCGGAATTCGTGGACGGTCTTCTTTCCTCCGCTGGTTCAACTCTTCTGCTCGTAGTTCAACTAAACTCATATTCCACTTAAAAGAAAAATATATTGTCCCTCCTGACTAACGTCAGTCACTCCGATGTAGCAGAGAGTTGTTACAAAACAGGTGGCAACGCAGCACAACAGCACAACATGAGAGTTTATGTCGATGTGTGCATCACACGAAAGAAACAGAAATCACAGGAAAGTAATAAAATGAAATCGCGACAGTCCGGGAACAGGATTTAAGAGATTGGAAAAAAACACTCCTGCAACTATGAATGTTCCACACAAACAGGCTGTATCTTCTAAAATACCCATGAAGTCTTGTGAACAAAATAAAATTCCTCAAAAGTAAAAGGACACTCCTCTCTTGGAGATAAAACCAGAACGACCCGTAGTGTGGGTGTGGCACAAGTCACCAACCATAACGCAAATAAAACAAAGAAAAGAAGGAAAAAGAAATTAAAAATAGAACGCGTCAGCTCAGTAAATCTCAGTTCAAGGTGTTTGCCGCAGTTCCATTTCATAGCCGTAATCCAAGGCCGCCTTCAAAAAATTCGCAAACAATTCGCGAAATTGAACGCAATCCTTCAGTGTCATATACTGGGCCCACAAATAATCTAGGTAAATCACAGTATCAGTGACGGCCATATCGATAAGGGCATAAATCGTATGCCCTAAGATCCAGACAGTGGCGTTATTTTTCGTCCGCGGGAAAGCTTTGAAGTTAGGCACTATCACACGACGAACAGTCACAAGGTGAGGAGGCGTTCTATTAATGTGGGCGACCATTCGTTGACACAACCGCCATACCGTCGACACCGATGCACACTCAAAACGATGTTCCCGTGTGTCCACAGCACCACATCTACCACAGTTGGCAGAGGGAAGGAGATGAATGTCGGCAAGCCGCTGGTTCGTCGCTAGGGTGTTGTTGACGATCTTAAACCAGAGCGCACTCACATCCGACGGCAACACCGGGTTGTTGATGTTTGCCCACACGTTCACCCATTCCACTGTGGGGTTCCGGAACACCAGTTTATGACGCGGAGGTTGTCCAGTCAGGGCAACGTAGAGTCCGCGGGCGGTCCTGTGTCTGTCGGTAGCCGTTGAAAGAGCGTAGCTCCTCGTTAAAAAGTACTCCCGTATGTAGGACATCTTATACGGGATGGCCGCGAGAGAGACGGGCGCCGCTTCAGAGCGTGGGCGGTAGAGCTCCAGGAGTGCCGCGGTGCTTCCTGCCGGAATGTCGGACTGCAGGGTGGCTGTCCGGTGGACGAGCAGAGCGCCGCATTTGCGTGGAACGTCGGTGAAACCGAGGCCGCCCAGCTGCCTGTCGATGACACAGGTCGAAGCCTTGACTTTAAAAATTTCATGCCGCCACAGGAGCCAGTAGACTGCCTGCGAAATCGCCCTCCCGATCGGCTTCGGAACACTAAGCAGTTGGGCGATGTACCACGCATTCGATAAGATGAATGTGTTAATGACAGCCACACGTTGATGTAAGTTGAGGCGGCGACCTGAGTGGCTGCGACATAGGGCCTTCACAGTGCCAAGAACGCGTCTCCAGTTTAAAACTTGCATTTTTTGTGGGCACGCTACAATGTCGAGTCCTAAAATTTTGTGGGTGCGCACAACACGGAACCAGTCCCGTTCAGCAGACAGTCCCCGACGACCCAGTGGTACCAATACAGTTTTCCGCATATTCAGAACGGCGCCAGAGGCACTTTCGTACAATATCAGAACATCACGAACTCTGTCCAAGTCATGTGCCCGCCCCATGAAAAGTCCCACGTCGTCAGCATAGGCAGCACATTTGAGAGAGACGTGACAGAGCTGGACACCTTCAATGATTCGACCGACTGCGCGCAAAAACGGGTCGAGCGCAATGACAAATAGGAGCATTGATAAAGGACAGCCCTGTCTGACGGATCTTGTAATAGGAATGGGCGGCGACTGCCAACCATTGATGACAATTACGGACGTCGCCGACGTTAAAAGATGCCGTATAGCATCGAGAAAGTGGCCGCCGAACCCCAGTTTTGTCATGACGGACAGAAGATAATCGTGCCCGATACGGTCGAATGCATTGGCAAAGTCGATGGAGAGAATGCCAGCGGACAGGTCATTAATGGCTGCGTACGCGACCACGTCTCGGTATGAAGCCGCAGCGTGAAAAATGCTACGGCGTTGCACACCACACGACTGAAAGGGACTGATTATCTTGTCCATGAGCACACTGAGTTTCGTTGCGAGGCATCGTGCCGCCAGTTTATAGTCTGCATTTAAAAGTGTGATAGGGCGTAATGCCTCAACACGGCATGCTGTCGGTGTCTTCGGAATTAATATAATACGCCCTGCAACGAACTTCGAAGGGACAGCAGCACCACGAACAATTTCATTTATCATGATCGTCAATGTCTCACCGAAAATATCCCAATAAGCCAGGTAAAATTCGATGGGAAGGCCATCTGGACCTGGAGACTTCCCTCGACGACACGAACGCAACACGTCTTTCACATCGTCCCGTGACAACATCTCATCCAGTGACTGACGGTCAGATTCGGAGATGACAGTATCCAATTCATCTAACAGAAATGAACGTGCGACATCATCGGCAGCTGTCCGTCCGAACAACCTCTTAAAGTGGTCGGTGACGTGGGGAACGATCTCATGCTTCGCCGTGAGACGAGCACCAGTGTCCGTGATGAGGGTGGTAATGTCTTTCCTCCGCGCCAACCGTTTCTCGCGTGCCAAGTGGTAAAGCGTTGGCACTTCGTCAATGGTCTCACACTGCGGTCGGCTCCTGATCAGAACACCTTGTGCCTTGTGGAGGTGATGCTGGAGTATCTTGCTTTTAATTCTATTCAAACGTGCGCGTAAGTTTTGATCTGGCGCCACGGGCGCATCAAGCGCATCCTGGAGGCACTGCTGATAAAAGGCAATGGTGCGCCTCTCCCAAAATGACGCCTCCCTTGCATACCGCATCGCAACACTGCGCAACTGCGGTTTGGCTAGGTCGACCCACCATTGTAAGACCGAGGCATAGCTTCCCCGTTTTTCAGAACAATACTGCCACACGTTCTGAATCTCGCAACGTAAACCGGCGTCAGAGAGATGACGGGTATTGAGTTTCCAAACACGGGAAGGGGGCGCCTGCCTATGTGCCAGTAATTGCACGTCACACACAACCCCGCAGTGATCGCTAAAAGCGACGGGATGTACCGCAACCCTATGAAGATAGGTTTGAAGCGGCCGCGACACATAAATGCGATCAATTCTGCTGGCACCGTTCGCATAAAAATGTGTGTATTGCGTCGTGGTAGGATGAAAATGACGCCAAACATCGATCAAGTCATTTGTCACAATTAGTTGGGAAAGTTCCGGGCACATGGTAGCCGTGGGAAATTGATCGGCTGCGGCAGTAACACAGTTAAAATCGCCGCCAACTACGACATTGCGGGTCGACGCAAAAAACGGAACCACATCTTGATTAAAAAAAACAGAACGTGCACGTTTATGATCAGTGCCACTCGGCGCGTATATATTAATAAATGTGACATCCTGGATCGTACACGTAAGTAAGCGGCCATTCGGTAAAAATTGAACGTTAGTTGGTTGCAATACAGTTTTATAAAGAACAGCGGTGCCACAAGTACCTTCAACGTTAATGTTATAGATGACATCATAACCAGGGACGTTATTGAAGCGCTTAACAGTAACTTCTTGGAGCAATGCAACGTCATAGCCTCCCAAAGTTAAAAAGTCTATAAAACTTGCTATTTTATGCGCAGCTATGATGCGATTTACATTGAGTGATAAAACTGAGAAGATCTTTAGATGTTGACGAGCGGCGGCCATTTAAAACACAGACACTCAAGCATTAGCAAGAAAAATGAGAAACGGAAGACGCAGATGCAGCGTCTTAAGCACACCAATAAAACTGTCAAGAAGCACTGCAACCCATTACGTAACTCGTGGACAATTCTGTGCAGAAAATTACTGTCAGCGTGCAGGAACAGCGTAACATAACGTCGCAGGTAAACGGGGCACGAATTACAACAGGTCCGCCGAAAGCCGCTAATGGGATCCAGGGTCGTCCTCCTCCTGCTTCCACCAGGGCGTCTCCGTTGGTCGGTCGGTCGGTTGGGCGCGACCACCAGCGGTGTCTGTGTACGTGGCCTCGGCCGCCTGTGTTGTTGCTGTACCGGCGGCCGACGTCGCCGAATGCCTGCGCGTGCGCTGCGGCAGCTGCTCGCTACTTTGCTCGCTTTTGCGCTTCGCAGCATGCGCACCCTGTTCGCGTGCCGTATTTAAGAACACCTTGAGATGTGCTGTTTGTTCCCTTATACGCTCCTGGCGCGCAGAGCTGTCAGAGGCAGGGGGGCACGATGTCTGAACTTCAGTCTCACTGCCACTCTCTGATACAGGGGTGCACGGCAAGTCATCTGACTGCTGACTCCTAGTACCCTTATTTTTATTTTTCTTTGTACGCCCTTTCCTCGGTGCCAGGGGAACCTCTTCAGGCGGCGGAGGCGGTGGTAAGGAGGTGTCCATCTCTTCCGAAATAGCAACTGGTGTATGATCCGAAACATCTGGGACCTCCTTAGCAACTGAATCCGATTCTACCACAGCCGAGGACAAAATGGGAGCGTCCTCCATTCGATCCTGTGGTGCGTCTGCAGTAACATTCACCTCACTTGGTACATCCTCAGCACGAATAGGGTCGGCAGGGCGGGGTTGTGATACAGTGCCCGCTACTATTTCACTCAGTAGTGGCACGAAGTGGCCACCAGTAGCCGCAGCGTCACTACGTGGGAGCTGCACGGGTCGTCTACGGGGACAATCAACACGTAAATGCTCAGTGGAATGACAAATTGAGCATGTGGGTGGCTGGCCGATATAAGTCACTTGAGCCCTACAGCCCGCAATCATTACGTAGGATGGAATGTGTTTCTTCAAGTCAATGCGGACACTACGTACTCCACTATTAACCTGGTACCGGTAGGCACTAGACCACTTTTCGTTAACTACCGACAAGACAACGCCGTACTGAGTGAGAGCACGTGCAATCAAATCATTGCCGCATTCAGGGGGCACATTAAATACTCGAACCGTTCTAACACCATAACCCGAGGGCACAATCTGCACATCACTGACTGTGCCATCGACATGCCTAAATTTACGCACTCCGCCAAATTTTTCAACAAATTTTTCACAGATGTCGCCGGAAAAGAACTTCAAAAATAGCGAATATTGCGCGAAATCCAACTGAAAAGTGTCCACCAGATCTTCCGGGATTTTCAAATCTTCGAATATAAATTCGTGGATTTCAAAAGCGGTGGGCCGCAAAGCATTTCTATCGAACACAAACTGCGCAGTGTTTGCCCTAGTAACTGTCGACATGGTACTCACGTTGAAGAAACTTGAACACGTGGACCTCGAAACACTCGCTGAGCGCCGCCCCGCGATGTAAACAAAGCCGCAACCGCTCCGCTGCTCCGCGCGATGTGCGCGGATACGCTGTCCGAATGCGTCTGGATGTGCTCCCCTAGCCTGCCTCGAAATGCGCCTGCCAGGTACGATCACCTTCCGCCGCTGCCGACTGGCGGGAAGCCGACACAGCGCGGACGCGCGGCGCTCGCTTGTGCGGTGGTGGTGTAATGGTCAGCATAGTTGCCTTCCAAGCAGTTGATCCGGGTTCGATTCCCGGCCACCGCAGCAGGCTTTTAATTTCGCGTATGAGTACTTTTGCCACGCGCTCTTAAATTATTGTTTTTTCGCCCTCTTACTCGCTGCATACCAGCCCTTAGTGTGTCTCGACTTGTCTCGTGTCTCGACTTGTCTCGACTTTGCTCAGCTGACGCGAGAGCTGACGCTCTCAAATCGGCCTTTATCAAAACGACAAGCACGAGAAACGACTGAGAGAGCTAAGGAGAGGCGAGGCGATGGACACACAGCACGCCCCCTTCATTTCACGGTGGCGTCTCCCTGACCGAATCGGGCTGTAGCTCCGAAAACAAAGGAGAAACAAAAATAGGAAGTAAAAGTGCAAATAGTGCCCTGTGTTCCCATGCGCTCACCCGCCCAAGTACTGACAAGGGCCAAAGTTGTTACGCATCGGCAATCGGACATTTTCTTTCATTTTCTCTTTATCGGTTGAGAACCAGTGTATTCAAGATAATATGGCCATTGCCGAGTGAATGCTGTAGCGCTTCCCGACGAGTCGGGTTCGGATCCTCTGTCAACTTCCACGCAGGGTGATGATCTTCTGGTCATCACACTCGCCAGCTGAAATCGGCGCTGCCTTTTCGAGGTAGTAAAGGAGTAGTGGCCCGTGGGGGGATCGAACCCACGACCTTCGCGTTATTAGCACGACGCTCTAACCAACTGAGGTAACGGGCCTCGGCAGATGCAGTTGCTCAGCCCTACGCTGGAAACAGGTGGCATGAAGCCATACACCATTTCTATGGTCGTCGTGTGTCTGCTTCCCTAGTCTATATTCTGCTGACGGTCACGAAACAGTAGCTATATTGCGAGCAGGACGGGAAACGGCCGCTCGGACAGCTCAAACCTGTCACGATTCGTGTGGAAAAAATTCCGTTCCGGTACCGGGAATCGAACCCGGGCCTCCTGGGTGAAAGCCAGGTATCCTAGCCACTAGACCACACCGGATGCGGCCGTTTCGTTCGACCGTTCGTACGGTCGCTTGTCGCATTTCGTGTCGAGTGCCGCGTCGGCGCCCCTCTCTCTTTGCGAGCATCTTTGCACATAGTGACTGGCAAGGCGCGCACCTCAAACGTCGCAGAGCAATGCTTTTGGCTTCATGCTCTGCTGGGAGAAGAGGAAAAGGGAAGCTGTAAGTAGCAATAACAGGAAGTAAACATTTTCCCGCTGAAGCGTTGAAACGTTGTGGATAACAAACAAGAAATACGTTGGCGCCCTAGCAACAGCACCACCATCAGTCACAGAAAATTAAATGCCCCGGGTGAGGATCGAACTCACGACCTTAAGATTATGAGACTTACGCGCTGCCTACTGCGCTACCGAGGCACGGGTGCACCGCTTGTCCTGCAAACTGGGTAAATGCCGTACCCAATATTAGACGTAGAGACACTGTACTTCCTGGATAACGTGTTCTGTTGCTACACGTGCACTGCCGGCCCAGTTGATTGCGGTGCTGCTGCAGCTGTTGCAACGATAGGCAGCACTCCTTGTCGTTAAAGTTCAGAGCCTCGGAGGCACCCGGACCCGGCAACTTGTGAGGCCAGGCCGACGCTAGTCTGTAGAACATGATGCGAGCGTCCTAGTGGGGACCCGCGAGTGCTGCGTTCTCGGTCCTTCTCAAGGGAAATCCAGCTACACATTCTTGTGGATCGTGCATCTCAAGCGCTCAAGCCACGCGGCAGCATCATCGCGGGAAAAGCAAAATGATGCATCGGCCGGGAATCGAACCCGGGCCGCCCGCGTGGCAGGCGAGCATTCTACCACTGAACCACCGATGCTGGGGCCAGCGGTAACTTGACGCTGCTTCCCGAGCAGATGTCTCAAGGGAAAGTGGGACTGCCGTCAAGCGCCGTAGCATTCTGTGGGAAAGATGCTGCAGACGCTGAATCCTGCACTGCACTGCTTAAAAATGCCGCCAGAACGCGGTCCTCTGCGTACTCTTGCGTCGCCGGCGCCCAACTCTTGCCAAAGGATGCGAAATGTGCGCGGATACGCTGTCCGAATGCGTCTGGATGTGCTCCCCTAGCCTGCCTCGAAATGCGCCTGCCAGGTACGATCACCTTCCGTCGCTGCCGACTGGCGGGAAGCCGACACAGCGCGGACGCGCGGCGCTCGCTTGTGCGGTGGTGGTGTAATGGTCAGCATAGTTGCCTTCCAAGCAGTTGATCCGGGTTCGATTCCCGGCCACCGCAGCAGGCTTTTAATTTCGCGTATGAGTACTTTTGCCACGCGCTCTTAAATTATTGTTTTTTCGCCCTCTTACTCGCTGCATACCAGCCCTTAGTATGTCTCGACTTGTCTCGTGTCTCGACTTGTCTCGACTTTGCTCAGCTGACGCGAGAGCTGACGCTCTCAAATCGGCCTTTATCAAAACGACAAGCACGAGAAACGACTGAGAGAGCTAAGGAGAGGCGAGGCGATGGACACACAGCACGCCCCCTTCATTTCACGGTGGCGTCTCCCTGACCGAATCGGGCTGTAGCTCCGAAAACAAAGGAGAAACAAAAATAGGAAGTAAAAGTGCAAATAGTGCCCTGTGTTCCCATGCGCTCACCCGCCCAAGTACTGACAAGGGCCAAAGTTGTTACGCATCGGCAATCGGACATTTTCTTTCATTTTCTCTTTATCGGTTGAGAACCAGTGTATTCAAGATAATATGGCCATTGCCGAGTGAATGCTGTAGCGCTTCCCGACGAGTCGGGTTCGGATCCTCTGTCAACTTCCACGCAGGGTGATGATCTTCTGGTCATCACACTCGCCAGCTGAAATCGGCGCTGCCTTTTCGAGGTAGTAAAGGAGTAGTGGCCCGTGGGGGGATCGAACCCACGACCTTCGCGTTATTAGCACGACGCTCTAACCAACTGAGCTAACGGGCCTCGGCAGATGCAGTTGCTCAGCCCTACGCTGGAAACAGGTGGCATGAAGCCATACACCATTTCTATGGTCGTCGTGTGTCTGCTTCCCTAGTCTATATTCTGCTGACGGTCACGAAACAGTAGCTATATTGCGAGCAGGACGGGAAACGGCCGCTCGGACAGCTCAAACCTGTCACGATTCGTGTGGAAAAAATTCCGTTCCGGTACCGGGAATCGAACCCGGGCCTCCTGGGTGAAAGCCAGGTATCCTAGCCACTAGACCACACCGGATGCGGCCGTTTCGTTCGACCGTTCGTACGGTCGCTTGTCGCATTTCGTGTCGAGTGCCGCGTCGGCGCCCCTCTCTCTTTGCGAGCATCTTTGCACATAGTGACTGGCAAGGCGCGCACCTCAAACGTCGCAGAGCAATGCTTTTGGCTTCATGCTCTGCTGGGAGAAGAGGAAAAGGGAAGCTGTAAGTAGCAATAACAGGAAGTAAACATTTTCCCGCTGAAGCGTTGAAACGTTGTGGATAACAAACAAGAAATACGTTGGCGCCCTAGCAACAGCACCACCATCAGTCACAGAAAATTAAATGCCCCGGGTGAGGATCGAACTCACGACCTTAAGATTATGAGACTTACGCGCTGCCTACTGCGCTACCGAGGCACGGGTGCACCGCTTGTCCTGCAAACTGGGTAAATGCCGTACCCAATATTAGACGTAGAGACACTGTACTTCCTGGATAACGTGTTCTGTTGCTACACGTGCACTGCCGGCCCAGTTGATTGCGGTGCTGCTGCAGCTGTTGCAACGATAGGCAGCACTCCTTGTCGTTAAAGTTCAGAGCCTCGGAGGCACCCGGACCCGGCAACTTGTGAGGCCAGGCCGACGCTAGTCTGTAGAACATGATGCGAGCGTCCTAGTGGGGACCCGCGAGTGCTGCGTTCTCGGTCCTTCTCAAGGGAAATCCAGCTACACATTCTTGTGGATCGTGCATCTCAAGCGCTCAAGCCACGCGGCAGCATCATCGCGGGAAAAGCAAAATGATGCATCGGCCGGGAATCGAACCCGGGCCGCCCGCGTGGCAGGCGAGCATTCTACCACTGAACCACCGATGCTGGGGCCAGCGGTAACTTGACGCTGCTTCCCGAGCAGATGTCTCAAGGGAAAGTGGGACTGCCGTCAAGCGCCGTAGCATTCTGTGGGAAAGATGCTGCAGACGCTGAATCCTGCACTGCACTGCTTAAAAATGCCGCCAGAACGCGGTCCTCTGCGTACTCTTGCGTCGCCGGCGCCCAACTCTTGCCAAAGGATGCGAAATGTGCGCGGATACGCTGTCCGAATGCGTCTGGATGTGCTCCCCTAGCCTGCCTCGAAATGCGCCTGCCAGGTACGATCACCTTCCGTCGCTGCCGACTGGCGGGAAGCCGACACAGCGCGGACGCGCGGCGCTCGCTTGTGCGGTGGTGGTGTAATGGTCAGCATAGTTGCCTTCCAAGCAGTTGATCCGGGTTCGATTCCCGGCCACCGCAGCAGGCTTTTAATTTCGCGTATGAGTACTTTTGCCACGCGCTCTTAAATTATTGTTTTTTCGCCCTCTTACTCGCTGCATACCAGCCCTTAGTATGTCTCGACTTGTCTCGTGTCTCGACTTGTCTCGACTTTGCTCAGCTGACGCGAGAGCTGACGCTCTCAAATCGGCCTTTATCAAAACGACAAGCACGAGAAACGACTGAGAGAGCTAAGGAGAGGCGAGGCGATGGACACACAGCACGCCCCCTTCATTTCACGGTGGCGTCTCCCTGACCGAATCGGGCTGTAGCTCCGAAAACAAAGGAGAAACAAAAATAGGAAGTAAAAGTGCAAATAGTGCCCTGTGTTCCCATGCGCTCACCCGCCCAAGTACTGACAAGGGCCAAAGTTGTTACGCATCGGCAATCGGACATTTTCTTTCATTTTCTCTTTATCGGTTGAGAACCAGTGTATTCAAGATATTATGGCCATTGCCGAGTGAATGCTGTAGCGCTTCCCGACGAGTCGGGTTCGGATCCTCTGTCAACTTCCACGCAGGGTGATGATCTTCTGGTCATCACACTCGCCAGCTGAAATCGGCGCTGCCTTTTCGAGGTAGTAAAGGAGTAGTGGCCCGTGGGGGGATCGAACCCACGACCTTCGCGTTATTAGCACGACGCTCTAACCAACTGAGCTAACGGGCCTCGGCAGATGCAGTTGCTCAGCCCTACGCTGGAAACAGGTGGCATGAAGCCATACACCATTTCTATGGTCGTCGTGTGTCTGCTTCCCTAGTCTATATTCTGCTGACGGTCACGAAACAGTAGCTATATTGCGAGCAGGACGGGAAACGGCCGCTCGGACAGCTCAAACCTGTCACGATTCGTGTGGAAAAAATTCCGTTCCGGTACCGGGAATCGAACCCGGGCCTCCTGGGTGAAAGCCAGGTATCCTAGCCACTAGACCACACCGGATGCGGCCGTTTCGTTCGACCGTTCGTACGGTCGCTTGTCGCATTTCGTGTCGAGTGCCGCGTCGGCGCCCCTCTCTCTTTGCGAGCATCTTTGCACATAGTGACTGGCAAGGCGCGCACCTCAAACGTCGCAGAGCAATGCTTTTGGCTTCATGCTCTGCTGGGAGAAGAGGAAAAGGGAAGCTGTAAGTAGCAATAACAGGAAGTAAACATTTTCCCGCTGAAGCGTTGAAACGTTGTGGATAACAAACAAGAAATACGTTGGCGCCCTAGCAACAGCACCACCATCAGTCACAGAAAATTAAATGCCCCGGGTGAGGATCGAACTCACGACCTTAAGATTATGAGACTTACGCGCTGCCTACTGCGCTACCGAGGCACGGGTGCACCGCTTGTCCTGCAAACTGGGTAAATGCCGTACCCAATATTAGACGTAGAGACACTGTACTTCCTGGATAACGTGTTCTGTTGCTACACGTGCACTGCCGGCCCAGTTGATTGCGGTGCTGCTGCAGCTGTTGCAACGATAGGCAGCACTCCTTGTCGTTAAAGTTCAGAGCCTCGGAGGCACCCGGACCCGGCAACTTGTGAGGCCAGGCCGACGCTAGTCTGTAGAACATGATGCGAGCGTCCTAGTGGGGACCCGCGAGTGCTGCGTTCTCGGTCCTTCTCAAGGGAAATCCAGCTACACATTCTTGTGGATCGTGCATCTCAAGCGCTCAAGCCACGCGGCAGCATCATCGCGGGAAAAGCAAAATGATGCATCGGCCGGGAATCGAACCCGGGCCGCCCGCGTGGCAGGCGAGCATTCTACCACTGAACCACCGATGCTGGGGCCAGCGGTAACTTGACGCTGCTTCCCGAGCAGATGTCTCAAGGGAAAGTGGGACTGCCGTCAAGCGCCGTAGCATTCTGTGGGAAAGATGCTGCAGACGCTGAATCCTGCACTGCACTGCTTAAAAATGCCGCCAGAACGCGGTCCTCTGCGTACTCTTGCGTCGCCGGCGCCCAACTCTTGCCAAAGGATGCGAAATGTGCGCGGATACGCTGTCCGAATGCGTCTGGATGTGCTCCCCTAGCCTGCCTCGAAATGCGCCTGCCAGGTACGATCACCTTCCGCCGCTGCCGACTGGCGGGAAGCCGACACAGCGCGGACGCGCGGCGCTCGCTTGTGCGGTGGTGGTGTAATGGTCAGCATAGGTGCCTTATAAGCAGTTGATCCGGGTTCGATTCCCGGCCACCGCAGCAGGCTTTTAATTTCGCGTATGAGTACTTTTGCCACGCGCTCTTAAATTATTGTTTTTTCGCCCTCTTACTCGCTGCATACCAGCCCTTAGTGTGTCTCGACTTGTCTCGACTTTGCTCAGCTGACGCGAGAGCTGACGCTCTCAAATCGGCCTTTATCAAAACGACAAGCACGAGAAACGACTGAGAGAGCTAAGGAGAGGCGAGGCGATGGACACACAGCACGCCCCCTTCATTTCACGGTGGCGTCTCCCTGACCGAATCGGGCTGTAGCTCCGAAAACAAAGGAGAAACAAAAATAGGTAGTAAAAGTGCAAATAGTGCCCTGTGTTCCCATGCGCTCACCCGCCCAAGTACTGACAAGGGCCAAAGTTGTTACGCATCGGCAATCGGACATTTTCTTTCATTTTCTCTTTATCGGTTGAGAACCAGTGTATTCAAGATATTATGGCCATTGCCGAGTGAATGCTGTAGCGCTTCCCGACGAGTCGGGTTCGGATCCTCTGTCAACTTCCACGCAGGGTGATGATCTTCTGGTCATCACACTCGCCAGCTGAAATCGGCGCTGCCTTTTCGAGGTAGTAAAGGAGTAGTGGCCCGTGGGGGGATCGAACCCACGACCTTCGCGTTATTAGCACGACGCTCTAACCAACTGAGCTAACGGGCCTCGGCAGATGCAGTTGCTCAGCCCTACGCTGGAAACAGGTGGCATGAAGCCATACACCATTTCTATGGTCGTCGTGTGTCTGCTTCCCTAGTCTATATTCTGCTGACGGTCACGAAACAGTAGCTATATTGCGAGCAGGACGGGAAACGGCCGCTCGGACAGCTCAAACCTGTCACGATTCGTGTGGAAAAAATTCCGTTCCGGTACCGGGAATCGAACCCGGGCCTCCTGGGTGAAAGCCAGGTATCCTAGCCACTAGACCACACCGGATGCGGCCGTTTCGTTCGACCGTTCGTACGGTCGCTTGTCGCATTTCGTGTCGAGTGCCGCGTCGGCGCCCCTCTCTCTTTGCGAGCATCTTTGCACATAGTGACTGGCAAGGCGCGCACCTCAAACGTCGCAGAGCAATGCTTTTGGCTTCATGCTCTGCTGGGAGAAGAGGAAAAGGGAAGCTGTAAGTAGCAATAACAGGAAGTAAACATTTTCCCGCTGAAGCGTTGAAACGTTGTGGATAACAAACAAGAAATACGTTGGCGCCCTAGCAACAGCACCACCATCAGTCACAGAAAATTAAATGCCCCGGGTGAGGATCGAACTCACGACCTTAAGATTATGAGACTTACGCGCTGCCTACTGCGCTACCGAGGCACGGGTGCACCGCTTGTCCTGCAAACTGGGTAAATGCCGTACCCAATATTAGACGTAGAGACACTGTACTTCCTGGATAACGTGTTCTGTTGCTACACGTGCACTGCCGGCCCAGTTGATTGCGGTGCTGCTGCAGCTGTTGCAACGATAGGCAGCACTCCTTGTCGTTAAAGTTCAGAGCCTCGGAGGCACCCGGACCCGGCAACTTGTGAGGCCAGGCCGACGCTAGTCTGTAGAACATGATGCGAGCGTCCTAGTGGGGACCCGCGAGTGCTGCGTTCTCGGTCCTTCTCAAGGGAAATCCAGCTACACATTCTTGTGGATCGTGCATCTCAAGCGCTCAAGCCACGCGGCAGCATCATCGCGGGAAAAGCAAAATGATGCATCGGCCGGGAATCGAACCCGGGCCGCCCGCGTGGCAGGCGAGCATTCTACCACTGAACCACCGATGCTGGGGCCAGCGGTAACTTGACGCTGCTTCCCGAGCAGATGTCTCAAGGGAAAGTGGGACTGCCGTCAAGCGCCGTAGCATTCTGTGGGAAAGATGCTGCAGACGCTGAATCCTGCACTGCACTGCTTAAAAATGCCGCCAGAACGCGGTCCTCTGCGTACTCTTGCGTCGCCGGCGCCCAACTCTTGCCAAAGGATGCGAAATGTGCGCGGATACGCTGTCCGAATGCGTCTGGATGTGCTCCCCTAGCCTGCCTCGAAATGCGCCTGCCAGGTACGATCACCTTCCGCCGCTGCCGACTGGCGGGAAGCCGACACAGCGCGGACGCGCGGCGCTCGCTTGTGCGGTGGTGGTGTAATGGTCAGCATAGGTGCCTTATAAGCAGTTGATCCGGGTTCGATTCCCGGCCACCGCAGCAGGCTTTTAATTTCGCGTATGAGTACTTTTGCCACGCGCTCTTAAATTATTGTTTTTTCGCCCTCTTACTCGCTGCATACCAGCCCTTAGTGTGTCTCGACTTGTCTCGACTTTGCTCAGCTGACGCGAGAGCTGACGCTCTCAAATCGGCCTTTATCAAAACGACAAGCACGAGAAACGACTGAGAGAGCTAAGGAGAGGCGAGGCGATGGACACACAGCACGCCCCCTTCATTTCACGGTGGCGTCTCCCTGACCGAATCGGGCTGTAGCTCCGAAAACAAAGGAGAAACAAAAATAGGTAGTAAAAGTGCAAATAGTGCCCTGTGTTCCCATGCGCTCACCCGCCCAAGTACTGACAAGGGCCAAAGTTGTTACGCATCGGCAATCGGACATTTTCTTTCATTTTCTCTTTATCGGTTGAGAACCAGTGTATTCAAGATATTATGGCCATTGCCGAGTGAATGCTGTAGCGCTTCCCGACGAGTCGGGTTCGGATCCTCTGTCAACTTCCACGCAGGGTGATGATCTTCTGGTCATCACACTCGCCAGCTGAAATCGGCGCTGCCTTTTCGAGGTAGTAAAGGAGTAGTGGCCCGTGGGGGGATCGAACCCACGACCTTCGCGTTATTAGCACGACGCTCTAACCAACTGAGCTAACGGGCCTCGGCAGATGCAGTTGCTCAGCCCTACGCTGGAAACAGGTGGCATGAAGCCATACACCATTTCTATGGTCGTCGTGTGTCTGCTTCCCTAGTCTATATTCTGCTGACGGTCACGAAACAGTAGCTATATTGCGAGCAGGACGGGAAACGGCCGCTCGGACAGCTCAAACCTGTCACGATTCGTGTGGAAAAAATTCCGTTCCGGTACCGGGAATCGAACCCGGGCCTCCTGGGTGAAAGCCAGGTATCCTAGCCACTAGACCACACCGGATGCGGCCGTTTCGTTCGACCGTTCGTACGGTCGCTTGTCGCATTTCGTGTCGAGTGCCGCGTCGGCGCCCCTCTCTCTTTGCGAGCATCTTTGCACATAGTGACTGGCAAGGCGCGCACCTCAAACGTCGCAGAGCAATGCTTTTGGCTTCATGCTCTGCTGGGAGAAGAGGAAAAGGGAAGCTGTAAGTAGCAATAACAGGAAGTAAACATTTTCCCGCTGAAGCGTTGAAACGTTGTGGATAACAAACAAGAAATACGTTGGCGCCCTAGCAACAGCACCACCATCAGTCACAGAAAATTAAATGCCCCGGGTGAGGATCGAACTCACGACCTTAAGATTATGAGACTTACGCGCTGCCTACTGCGCTACCGAGGCACGGGTGCACCGCTTGTCCTGCAAACTGGGTAAATGCCGTACCCAATATTAGACGTAGAGACACTGTACTTCCTGGATAACGTGTTCTGTTGCTACACGTGCACTGCCGGCCCAGTTGATTGCGGTGCTGCTGCAGCTGTTGCAACGATAGGCAGCACTCCTTGTCGTTAAAGTTCAGAGCCTCGGAGGCACCCGGACCCGGCAACTTGTGAGGCCAGGCCGACGCTAGTCTGTAGAACATGATGCGAGCGTCCTAGTGGGGACCCGCGAGTGCTGCGTTCTCGGTCCTTCTCAAGGGAAATCCAGCTACACATTCTTGTGGATCGTGCATCTCAAGCGCTCAAGCCACGCGGCAGCATCATCGCGGGAAAAGCAAAATGATGCATCGGCCGGGAATCGAACCCGGGCCGCCCGCGTGGCAGGCGAGCATTCTACCACTGAACCACCGATGCTGGGGCCAGCGGTAACTTGACGCTGCTTCCCGAGCAGATGTCTCAAGGGAAAGTGGGACTGCCGTCAAGCGCCGTAGCATTCTGTGGGAAAGATGCTGCAGACGCTGAATCCTGCACTGCACTGCTTAAAAATGCCGCCAGAACGCGGTCCTCTGCGTACTCTTGCGTCGCCGGCGCCCAACTCTTGCCAAAGGATGCGAAATGTGCGCGGATACGCTGTCCGAATGCGTCTGGATGTGCTCCCCTAGCCTGCCTCGAAATGCGCCTGCCAGGTACGATCACCTTCCGCCGCTGCCGACTGGCGGGAAGCCGACACAGCGCGGACGCGCGGCGCTCGCTTGTGCGGTGGTGGTGTAATGGTCAGCATAGGTGCCTTATAAGCAGTTGATCCGGGTTCGATTCCCGGCCACCGCAGCAGGCTTTTAATTTCGCGTATGAGTACTTTTGCCACGCGCTCTTAAATTATTGTTTTTTCGCCCTCTTACTCGCTGCATACCAGCCCTTAGTGTGTCTCGACTTGTCTCGACTTTGCTCAGCTGACGCGAGAGCTGACGCTCTCAAATCGGCCTTTATCAAAACGACAAGCACGAGAAACGACTGAGAGAGCTAAGGAGAGGCGAGGCGATGGACACACAGCACGCCCCCTTCATTTCACGGTGGCGTCTCCCTGACCGAATCGGGCTGTAGCTCCGAAAACAAAGGAGAAACAAAAATAGGTAGTAAAAGTGCAAATAGTACCCTGTGTTCCCATGCGCTCACCCGCCCAAGTACTGACAAGGGCCAAAGTTGTTACGCATCGGCAATCGGACATTTTCTTTCATTTTCTCTTTATCGGTTGAGAACCAGTGTATTCAAGATATTATGGCCATTGCCGAGTGAATGCTGTAGCGCTTCCCGACGAGTCGGGTTCGGATCCTCTGTCAACTTCCACGCAGGGTGATGATCTTCTGGTCATCACACTCGCCAGCTGAAATCGGCGCTGCCTTTTCGAGGTAGTAAAGGAGTAGTGGCCCGTGGGGGGATCGAACCCACGACCTTCGCGTTATTAGCACGACGCTCTAACCAACTGAGCTAACGGGCCTCGGCAGATGCAGTTGCTCAGCCCTACGCTGGAAACAGGTGGCATGAAGCCATACACCATTTCTATGGTCGTCGTGTGTCTGCTTCCCTAGTCTATATTCTGCTGACGGTCACGAAACAGTAGCTATATTGCGAGCAGGACGGGAAACGGCCGCTCGGACAGCTCAAACCTGTCACGATTCGTGTGGAAAAAATTCCGTTCCGGTACCGGGAATCGAACCCGGGCCTCCTGGGTGAAAGCCAGGTATCCTAGCCACTAGACCACACCGGATGCGGCCGTTTCGTTCGACCGTTCGTACGGTCGCTTGTCGCATTTCGTGTCGAGTGCCGCGTCGGCGCCCCTCTCTCTTTGCGAGCATCTTTGCACATAGTGACTGGCAAGGCGCGCACCTCAAACGTCGCAGAGCAATGCTTTTGGCTTCATGCTCTGCTGGGAGAAGAGGAAAAGGGAAGCTGTAAGTAGCAATAACAGGAAGTAAACATTTTCCCGCTGAAGCGTTGAAACGTTGTGGATAACAAACAAGAAATACGTTGGCGCCCTAGCAACAGCACCACCATCAGTCACAGAAAATTAAATGCCCCGGGTGAGGATCGAACTCACGACCTTAAGATTATGAGACTTACGCGCTGCCTACTGCGCTACCGAGGCACGGGTGCACCGCTTGTCCTGCAAACTGGGTAAATGCCGTACCCAATATTAGACGTAGAGACACTGTACTTCCTGGATAACGTGTTCTGTTGCTACACGTGCACTGCCGGCCCAGTTGATTGCGGTGCTGCTGCAGCTGTTGCAACGATAGGCAGCACTCCTTGTCGTTAAAGTTCAGAGCCTCGGAGGCACCCGGACCCGGCAACTTGTGAGGCCAGGCCGACGCTAGTCTGTAGAACATGATGCGAGCGTCCTAGTGGGGACCCGCGAGTGCTGCGTTCTCGGTCCTTCTCAAGGGAAATCCAGCTACACATTCTTGTGGATCGTGCATCTCAAGCGCTCAAGCCACGCGGCAGCATCATCGCGGGAAAAGCAAAATGATGCATCGGCCGGGAATCGAACCCGGGCCGCCCGCGTGGCAGGCGAGCATTCTACCACTGAACCACCGATGCTGGGGCCAGCGGTAACTTGACGCTGCTTCCCGAGCAGATGTCTCAAGGGAAAGTGGGACTGCCGTCAAGCGCCGTAGCATTCTGTGGGAAAGATGCTGCAGACGCTGAATCCTGCACTGCACTGCTTAAAAATGCCGCCAGAACGCGGTCCTCTGCGTACTCTTGCGTCGCCGGCGCCCAACTCTTGCCAAAGGATGCGAAATGTGCGCGGATACGCTGTCCGAATGCGTCTGGATGTGCTCCCCTAGCCTGCCTCGAAATGCGCCTGCCAGGTACGATCACCTTCCGCCGCTGCCGACTGGCGGGAAGCCGACACAGCGCGGACGCGCGGCGCTCGCTTGTGCGGTGGTGGTGTAATGGTCAGCATAGGTGCCTTATAAGCAGTTGATCCGGGTTCGATTCCCGGCCACCGCAGCAGGCTTTTAATTTCGCGTATGAGTACTTTTGCCACGCGCTCTTAAATTATTGTTTTTTCGCCCTCTTACTCGCTGCATACCAGCCCTTAGTGTGTCTCGACTTGTCTCGACTTTGCTCAGCTGACGCGAGAGCTGACGCTCTCAAATCGGCCTTTATCAAAACGACAAGCACGAGAAACGACTGAGAGAGCTAAGGAGAGGCGAGGCGATGGACACACAGCACGCCCCCTTCATTTCACGGTGGCGTCTCCCTGACCGAATCGGGCTGTAGCTCCGAAAACAAAGGAGAAACAAAAATAGGTAGTAAAAGTGCAAATAGTGCCCTGTGTTCCCATGCGCTCACCCGCCCAAGTACTGACAAGGGCCAAAGTTGTTACGCATCGGCAATCGGACATTTTCTTTCATTTTCTCTTTATCGGTTGAGAACCAGTGTATTCAAGATATTATGGCCATTGCCGAGTGAATGCTGTAGCGCTTCCCGACGAGTCGGGTTCGGATCCTCTGTCAACTTCCACGCAGGGTGATGATCTTCTGGTCATCACACTCGCCAGCTGAAATCGGCGCTGCCTTTTCGTAGTAGTAAAGGAGTAGTGGCCCGTGGGGGGATCGAACCCACGACCTTCGCGTTATTAGCACGACGCTCTAACCAACTGAGCTAACGGGCCTCGGCAGATGCAGTTGCTCAGCCCTACGCTGGAAACAGGTGGCATGAAGCCATACACCATTTCTATGGTCGTCGTGTGTCTGCTTCCCTAGTCTATATTCTGCTGACGGTCACGAAACAGTAGCTATATTGCGAGCAGGACGGGAAACGGCCGCTCGGACAGCTCAAACCTGTCACGATTCGTGTGGAAAAAATTCCGTTCCGGTACCGGGAATCGAACCCGGGCCTCCTGGGTGAAAGCCAGGTATCCTAGCCACTAGACCACACCGGATGCGGCCGTTTCGTTCGACCGTTCGTACGGTCGCTTGTCGCATTTCGTGTCGAGTGCCGCGTCGGCGCCCCTCTCTCTTTGCGAGCATCTTTGCACATAGTGACTGGCAAGGCGCGCACCTCAAACGTCGCAGAGCAATGCTTTTGGCTTCATGCTCTGCTGGGAGAAGAGGAAAAGGGAAGCTGTAAGTAGCAATAACAGGAAGTAAACATTTTCCCGCTGAAGCGTTGAAACGTTGTGGATAACAAACAAGAAATACGTTGGCGCCCTAGCAACAGCACCACCATCAGTCACAGAAAATTAAATGCCCCGGGTGAGGATCGAACTCACGACCTTAAGATTATGAGACTTACGCGCTGCCTACTGCGCTACCGAGGCACGGGTGCACCGCTTGTCCTGCAAACTGGGTAAATGCCGTACCCAATATTAGACGTAGAGACACTGTACTTCCTGGATAACGTGTTCTGTTGCTACACGTGCACTGCCGGCCCAGTTGATTGCGGTGCTGCTGCAGCTGTTGCAACGATAGGCAGCACTCCTTGTCGTTAAAGTTCAGAGCCTCGGAGGCACCCGGACCCGGCAACTTGTGAGGCCAGGCCGACGCTAGTCTGTAGAACATGATGCGAGCGTCCTAGTGGGGACCCGCGAGTGCTGCGTTCTCGGTCCTTCTCAAGGGAAATCCAGCTACACATTCTTGTGGATCGTGCATCTCAAGCGCTCAAGCCACGCGGCAGCATCATCGCGGGAAAAGCAAAACGATGCATCGGCCGGGAATCGAACCCGGGCCGCCCGCGTGGCAGGCGAGCATTCTACCACTGAACCACCGATGCTGGGGCCAGCGGTAACTTGACGCTGCTTCCCGAGCAGATGTCTCAAGGGAAAGTGGGACTGCCGTCAAGCGCCGTAGCATTCTGTGGGAAAGATGCTGCAGACGCTGAATCCTGCACTGCACTGCTTAAAAATGCCGCCAGAACGCGGTCCTCTGCGTACTCTTGCGTCGCCGGCGCCCAACTCTTGCCAAAGGATGCGAAATGTGCGCGGATACGCTGTCCGAATGCGTCTGGATGTGCTCCCCTAGCCTGCCTCGAAATGCGCCTGCCAGGTACGATCACCTTCCGCCGCTGCCGACTGGCGGGAAGCCGACACAGCGCGGACGCGCGGCGCTCGCTTGTGCGGTGGTGGTGTAATGGTCAGCATAGTTGCCTTCCAAGCAGTTGATCCGGGTTCGATTCCCGGCCACCGCAGCAGGCTTTTAATTTCGCGTATGAGTACTTTTGCCACGCGCTCTTAAATTATTGTTTTTTCGCCCTCTTACTCGCTGCATACCAGCCCTTAGTGTGTCTCGACTTGTCTCGACTTTGCTCAGCTGACGCGAGAGCTGACGCTCTCAAATCGGCCTTTATCAAAACGACAAGCACGAGAAACGACTGAGAGAGCTAAGGAGAGGCGAGGCGATGGACACACAGCACGCCCCCTTCATTTCACGGTGGCGTCTCCCTGACCGAATCGGGCTGTAGCTCCGAAAACAAAGGAGAAACAAAAATAGGAAGTAAAAGTGCAAATAGTGCCCTGTGTTCCCATGCGCTCACCCGCCCAAGTACTGACAAGGGCCAAAGTTGGTACGCATCGGCAATCGGACATTTTCTTTCATTTTCTCTTTATCGGTTGAGAACCAGTGTATTCAAGATATTATGGCCATTGCCGAGTGAATGCTGTAGCGCTTCCCGACGAGTCGGGTTCGGATCCTCTGTCAACTTCCACGCAGGGTGATGATCTTCTGGTCATCACACTCGCCAGCTGAAATCGGCGCTGCCTTTTCGAGGTAGTAAAGGAGTAGTGGCCCGTGGGGGGATCGAACCCACGACCTTCGCGTTATTAGCACGACGCTCTAACCAACTGAGCTAACGGGCCTCGGCAGATGCAGTTGCCCAGCCCTACGCTGGAAACAGGTGGCATGAAGCCATACACCATTTCTATGGTCGTCGTGTGTCTGCTTCCCTAGTCTATATTCTGCTGACGGTCACGAAACAGTAGCTATATTGCGAGCAGGACGGGAAACGGCCGCTCGGACAGCTCAAACCTGTCACGATTCGTGTGGAAAAAATTCCGTTCCGGTACCGGGAATCGAACCCGGGCCTCCTGGGTGAAAGCCAGGTATCCTAGCCACTAGACCACACCGGATGCGGCCGTTTCGTTCGACCGTTCGTACGGTCGCTTGTCGCATTTCGTGTCGAGTGCCGCGTCGGCGCCCCTCTCTCTTTGCGAGCATCTTTGCACATAGTGACTGGCAAGGCGCGCACCTCAAACGTCGCAGAGCAATGCTTTTGGCTTCATGCTCTGCTGGGAGAAGAGGAAAAGGGAAGCTGTAAGTAGCAGTAACAGGAAGTAAACATTTTCCCGCTGAAGCGTTGAAACGTTGTGGATAACAAACAAGAAATACGTTGGCGCCCTAGCAACAGCACCACCATCAGTCACAGAAAATTAAATGCCCCGGGTGAGGATCGAACTCACGACCTTAAGATTATGAGACTTACGCGCTGCCTACTGCGCTACCGAGGCACGGGTGCACCGCTTGTCCTGCAAACTGGGTAAATGCCGTACCCAATATTAGACGTAGAGACACTGTACTTCCTGGATAACGTGTTCTGTTGCTACACGTGCACTGCCGGCCCAGTTGATTGCGGTGCTGCTGCAGCTGTTGCAACGATAGGCAGCACTCCTTGTCGTTAAAGTTCAGAGCCTCGGAGGCACCCGGACCCGGCAACTTGTGAGGCCAGGCCGACGCTAGTCTGTAGAACATGATGCGAGCGTCCTAGTGGGGACCCGCGAGTGCTGCGTTCTCGGTCCTTCTCAAGGGAAATCCAGCTACACATTCTTGTGGATCGTGCATCTCAAGCGCTCAAGCCACGCGGCAGCATCATCGCGGGAAAAGCAAAATGATGCATCGGCCGGGAATCGAACCCGGGCCGCCCGCGTGGCAGGCGAGCATTCTACCACTGAACCACCGATGCTGGGGCCAGCGGTAACTTGACGCTGCTTCCCGAGCAGATGTCTCAAGGGAAAGTGGGACTGCCGTCAAGCGCCGTAGCATTCTGTGGGAAAGATGCTGCAGACGCTGAATCCTGCACTGCACTGCTTAAAAATGCCGCCAGAACGCGGTCCTCTGCGTACTCTTGCGTCGCCGGCGCCCAACTCTTGCCAAAGGATGCGAAATGTGCGCGGATACGCTGTCCGAATGCGTCTGGATGTGCTCCCCTAGCCTGCCTCGAAATGCGCCTGCCAGGTACGATCACCTTCCGCCGCTGCCGACTGGCGGGAAGCCGACACAGCGCGGACGCGCGGCGCTCGCTTGTGCGGTGGTGGTGTAATGGTCAGCATAGGTGCCTTATAAGCAGTTGATCCGGGTTCGATTCCCGGCCACCGCAGCAGGCTTTTAATTTCGCGTATGAGTACTTTTGCCACGCGCTCTTAAATTATTGTTTTTTCGCCCTCTTACTCGCTGCATACCAGCCCTTAGTGTGTCTCGACTTGTCTCGACTTTGCTCAGCTGACGCGAGAGCTGACGCTCTCAAATCGGCCTTTATCAAAACGACAAGCACGAGAAACGACTGAGAGAGCTAAGGAGAGGCGAGGCGATGGACACACAGCACGCCCCCTTCATTTCACGGTGGCGTCTCCCTGACCGAATCGGGCTGTAGCTCCGAAAACAAAGGAGAAACAAAAATAGGTAGTAAAAGTGCAAATAGTGCCCTGTGTTCCCATGCGCTCACCCGCCCAAGTACTGACAAGGGCCAAAGTTGTTACGCATCGGCAATCGGACATTTTCTTTCATTTTCTCTTTATCGGTTGAGAACCAGTGTATTCAAGATATTATGGCCATTGCCGAGTGAATGCTGTAGCGCTTCCCGACGAGTCGGGTTCGGATCCTCTGTCAACTTCCACGCAGGGTGATGATCTTCTGGTCATCACACTCGCCAGCTGAAATCGGCGCTGCCTTTTCGTAGTAGTAAAGGAGTAGTGGCCCGTGGGGGGATCGAACCCACGACCTTCGCGTTATTAGCACGACGCTCTAACCAACTGAGCTAACGGGCCTCGGCAGATGCAGTTGCTCAGCCCTACGCTGGAAACAGGTGGCATGAAGCCATACACCATTTCTATGGTCGTCGTGTGTCTGCTTCCCTAGTCTATATTCTGCTGACGGTCACGAAACAGTAGCTATATTGCGAGCAGGACGGGAAACGGCCGCTCGGACAGCTCAAACCTGTCACGATTCGTGTGGAAAAAATTCCGTTCCGGTACCGGGAATCGAACCCGGGCCTCCTGGGTGAAAGCCAGGTATCCTAGCCACTAGACCACACCGGATGCGGCCGTTTCGTTCGACCGTTCGTACGGTCGCTTGTCGCATTTCGTGTCGAGTGCCGCGTCGGCGCCCCTCTCTCTTTGCGAGCATCTTTGCACATAGTGACTGGCAAGGCGCGCACCTCAAACGTCGCAGAGCAATGCTTTTGGCTTCATGCTCTGCTGGGAGAAGAGGAAAAGGGAAGCTGTAAGTAGCAATAACAGGAAGTAAACATTTTCCCGCTGAAGCGTTGAAACGTTGTGGATAACAAACAAGAAATACGTTGGCGCCCTAGCAACAGCACCACCATCAGTCACAGAAAATTAAATGCCCCGGGTGAGGATCGAACTCACGACCTTAAGATTATGAGACTTACGCGCTGCCTACTGCGCTACCGAGGCACGGGTGCACCGCTTGTCCTGCAAACTGGGTAAATGCCGTACCCAATATTAGACGTAGAGACACTGTACTTCCTGGATAACGTGTTCTGTTGCTACACGTGCACTGCCGGCCCAGTTGATTGCGGTGCTGCTGCAGCTGTTGCAACGATAGGCAGCACTCCTTGTCGTTAAAGTTCAGAGCCTCGGAGGCACCCGGACCCGGCAACTTGTGAGGCCAGGCCGACGCTAGTCTGTAGAACATGATGCGAGCGTCCTAGTGGGGACCCGCGAGTGCTGCGTTCTCGGTCCTTCTCAAGGGAAATCCAGCTACACATTCTTGTGGATCGTGCATCTCAAGCGCTCAAGCCACGCGGCAGCATCATCGCGGGAAAAGCAAAACGATGCATCGGCCGGGAATCGAACCCGGGCCGCCCGCGTGGCAGGCGAGCATTCTACCACTGAACCACCGATGCTGGGGCCAGCGGTAACTTGACGCTGCTTCCCGAGCAGATGTCTCAAGGGAAAGTGGGACTGCCGTCAAGCGCCGTAGCATTCTGTGGGAAAGATGCTGCAGACGCTGAATCCTGCACTGCACTGCTTAAAAATGCCGCCAGAACGCGGTCCTCTGCGTACTCTTGCGTCGCCGGCGCCCAACTCTTGCCAAAGGATGCGAAATGTGCGCGGATACGCTGTCCGAATGCGTCTGGATGTGCTCCCCTAGCCTGCCTCGAAATGCGCCTGCCAGGTACGATCACCTTCCGCCGCTGCCGACTGGCGGGAAGCCGACACAGCGCGGACGCGCGGCGCTCGCTTGTGCGGTGGTGGTGTAATGGTCAGCATAGTTGCCTTCCAAGCAGTTGATCCGGGTTCGATTCCCGGCCACCGCAGCAGGCTTTTAATTTCGCGTATGAGTACTTTTGCCACGCGCTCTTAAATTATTGTTTTTTCGCCCTCTTACTCGCTGCATACCAGCCCTTAGTGTGTCTCGACTTGTCTCGACTTTGCTCAGCTGACGCGAGAGCTGACGCTCTCAAATCGGCCTTTATCAAAACGACAAGCACGAGAAACGACTGAGAGAGCTAAGGAGAGGCGAGGCGATGGACACACAGCACGCCCCCTTCATTTCACGGTGGCGTCTCCCTGACCGAATCGGGCTGTAGCTCCGAAAACAAAGGAGAAACAAAAATAGGAAGTAAAAGTGCAAATAGTGCCCTGTGTTCCCATGCGCTCACCCGCCCAAGTACTGACAAGGGCCAAAGTTGGTACGCATCGGCAATCGGACATTTTCTTTCATTTTCTCTTTATCGGTTGAGAACCAGTGTATTCAAGATATTATGGCCATTGCCGAGTGAATGCTGTAGCGCTTCCCGACGAGTCGGGTTCGGATCCTCTGTCAACTTCCACGCAGGGTGATGATCTTCTGGTCATCACACTCGCCAGCTGAAATCGGCGCTGCCTTTTCGAGGTAGTAAAGGAGTAGTGGCCCGTGGGGGGATCGAACCCACGACCTTCGCGTTATTAGCACGACGCTCTAACCAACTGAGCTAACGGGCCTCGGCAGATGCAGTTGCCCAGCCCTACGCTGGAAACAGGTGGCATGAAGCCATACACCATTTCTATGGTCGTCGTGTGTCTGCTTCCCTAGTCTATATTCTGCTGACGGTCACGAAACAGTAGCTATATTGCGAGCAGGACGGGAAACGGCCGCTCGGACAGCTCAAACCTGTCACGATTCGTGTGGAAAAAATTCCGTTCCGGTACCGGGAATCGAACCCGGGCCTCCTGGGTGAAAGCCAGGTATCCTAGCCACTAGACCACACCGGATGCGGCCGTTTCGTTCGACCGTTCGTACGGTCGCTTGTCGCATTTCGTGTCGAGTGCCGCGTCGGCGCCCCTCTCTCTTTGCGAGCATCTTTGCACATAGTGACTGGCAAGGCGCGCACCTCAAACGTCGCAGAGCAATGCTTTTGGCTTCATGCTCTGCTGGGAGAAGAGGAAAAGGGAAGCTGTAAGTAGCAGTAACAGGAAGTAAACATTTTCCCGCTGAAGCGTTGAAACGTTGTGGATAACAAACAAGAAATACGTTGGCGCCCTAGCAACAGCACCACCATCAGTCACAGAAAATTAAATGCCCCGGGTGAGGATCGAACTCACGACCTTAAGATTATGAGACTTACGCGCTGCCTACTGCGCTACCGAGGCACGGGTGCACCGCTTGTCCTGCAAACTGGGTAAATGCCGTACCCAATATTAGACGTAGAGACACTGTACTTCCTGGATAACGTGTTCTGTTGCTACACGTGCACTGCCGGCCCAGTTGATTGCGGTGCTGCTGCAGCTGTTGCAACGATAGGCAGCACTCCTTGTCGTTAAAGTTCAGAGCCTCGGAGGCACCCGGACCCGGCAACTTGTGAGGCCAGGCCGACGCTAGTCTGTAGAACATGATGCGAGCGTCCTAGTGGGGACCCGCGAGTGCTGCGTTCTCGGTCCTTCTCAAGGGAAATCCAGCTACACATTCTTGTGGATCGTGCATCTCAAGCGCTCAAGCCACGCGGCAGCATCATCGCGGGAAAAGCAAAATGATGCATCGGCCGGGAATCGAACCCGGGCCGCCCGCGTGGCAGGCGAGCATTCTACCACTGAACCACCGATGCTGGGGCCAGCGGTAACTTGACGCTGCTTCCCGAGCAGATGTCTCAAGGGAAAGTGGGACTGCCGTCAAGCGCCGTAGCATTCTGTGGGAAAGATGCTGCAGACGCTGAATCCTGCACTGCACTGCTTAAAAATGCCGCCAGAACGCGGTCCTCTGCGTACTCTTGCGTCGCCGGCGCCCAACTCTTGCCAAAGGATGCGAAATGTGCGCGGATACGCTGTCCGAATGCGTCTGGATGTGCTCCCCTAGCCTGCCTCGAAATGCGCCTGCCAGGTACGATCACCTTCCGCCGCTGCCGACTGGCGGGAAGCCGACACAGCGCGGACGCGCGGCGCTCGCTTGTGCGGTGGTGGTGTAATGGTCAGCATAGGTGCCTTATAAGCAGTTGATCCGGGTTCGATTCCCGGCCACCGCAGCAGGCTTTTAATTTCGCGTATGAGTACTTTTGCCACGCGCTCTTAAATTATTGTTTTTTCGCCCTCTTACTCGCTGCATACCAGCCCTTAGTGTGTCTCGACTTGTCTCGACTTTGCTCAGCTGACGCGAGAGCTGACGCTCTCAAATCGGCCTTTATCAAAACGACAAGCACGAGAAACGACTGAGAGAGCTAAGGAGAGGCGAGGCGATGGACACACAGCACGCCCCCTTCATTTCACGGTGGCGTCTCCCTGACCGAATCGGGCTGTAGCTCCGAAAACAAAGGAGAAACAAAAATAGGTAGTAAAAGTGCAAATAGTGCCCTGTGTTCCCATGCGCTCACCCGCCCAAGTACTGACAAGGGCCAAAGTTGTTACGCATCGGCAATCGGACATTTTCTTTCATTTTCTCTTTATCGGTTGAGAACCAGTGTATTCAAGATATTATGGCCATTGCCGAGTGAATGCTGTAGCGCTTCCCGACGAGTCGGGTTCGGATCCTCTGTCAACTTCCACGCAGGGTGATGATCTTCTGGTCATCACACTCGCCAGCTGAAATCGGCGCTGCCTTTTCGTAGTAGTAAAGGAGTAGTGGCCCGTGGGGTGATCGAACCCACGACCTTCGCGTTATTAGCACGACGCTCTAACCAACTGAGCTAACGGGCCTCGGCAGATGCAGTTGCTCAGCCCTACGCTGGAAACAGGTGGCATGAAGCCATACACCATTTCTATGGTCGTCGTGTGTCTGCTTCCCTAGTCTATATTCTGCTGACGGTCACGAAACAGTAGCTATATTGCGAGCAGGACGGGAAACGGCCGCTCGGACAGCTCAAACCTGTCACGATTCGTGTGGAAAAAATTCCGTTCCGGTACCGGGAATCGAACCCGGGCCTCCTGGGTGAAAGCCAGGTATCCTAGCCACTAGACCACACCGGATGCGGCCGTTTCGTTCGACCGTTCGTACGGTCGCTTGTCGCATTTCGTGTCGAGTGCCGCGTCGGCGCCCCTCTCTCTTTGCGAGCATCTTTGCACATAGTGACTGGCAAGGCGCGCACCTCAAACGTCGCAGAGCAATGCTTTTGGCTTCATGCTCTGCTGGGAGAAGAGGAAAAGGGAAGCTGTAAGTAGCAATAACAGGAAGTAAACATTTTCCCGCTGAAGCGTTGAAACGTTGTGGATAACAAACAAGAAATACGTTGGCGCCCTAGCAACAGCACCACCATCAGTCACAGAAAATTAAATGCCCCGGGTGAGGATCGAACTCACGACCTTAAGATTATGAGACTTACGCGCTGCCTACTGCGCTACCGAGGCACGGGTGCACCGCTTGTCCTGCAAACTGGGTAAATGCCGTACCCAATATTAGACGTAGAGACACTGTACTTCCTGGATAACGTGTTCTGTTGCTACACGTGCACTGCCGGCCCAGTTGATTGCGGTGCTGCTGCAGCTGTTGCAACGATAGGCAGCACTCCTTGTCGTTAAAGTTCAGAGCCTCGGAGGCACCCGGACCCGGCAACTTGTGAGGCCAGGCCGACGCTAGTCTGTAGAACATGATGCGAGCGTCCTAGTGGGGACCCGCGAGTGCTGCGTTCTCGGTCCTTCTCAAGGGAAATCCAGCTACACATTCTTGTGGATCGTGCATCTCAAGCGCTCAAGCCACGCGGCAGCATCATCGCGGGAAAAGCAAAACGATGCATCGGCCGGGAATCGAACCCGGGCCGCCCGCGTGGCAGGCGAGCATTCTACCACTGAACCACCGATGCTGGGGCCAGCGGTAACTTGACGCTGCTTCCCGAGCAGATGTCTCAAGGGAAAGTGGGACTGCCGTCAAGCGCCGTAGCATTCTGTGGGAAAGATGCTGCAGACGCTGAATCCTGCACTGCACTGCTTAAAAATGCCGCCAGAACGCGGTCCTCTGCGTACTCTTGCGTCGCCGGCGCCCAACTCTTGCCAAAGGATGCGAAATGTGCGCGGATACGCTGTCCGAATGCGTCTGGATGTGCTCCCCTAGCCTGCCTCGAAATGCGCCTGCCAGGTACGATCACCTTCCGCCGCTGCCGACTGGCGGGAAGCCGACACAGCGCGGACGCGCGGCGCTCGCTTGTGCGGTGGTGGTGTAATGGTCAGCATAGGTGCCTTATAAGCAGTTGATCCGGGTTCGATTCCCGGCCACCGCAGCAGGCTTTTAATTTCGCGTATGAGTACTTTTGCCACGCGCTCTTAAATTATTGTTTTTTCGCCCTCTTACTCGCTGCATACCAGCCCTTAGTGTGTCTCGACTTGTCTCGACTTTGCTCAGCTGACGCGAGAGCTGACGCTCTCAAATCGGCCTTTATCAAAACGACAAGCACGAGAAACGACTGAGAGAGCTAAGGAGAGGCGAGGCGATGGACACACAGCACGCCCCCTTCATTTCACGGTGGCGTCTCCCTGACCGAATCGGGCTGTAGCTCCGAAAACAAAGGAGAAACAAAAATAGGTAGTAAAAGTGCAAATAGTGCCCTGTGTTCCCATGCGCTCACCCGCCCAAGTACTGACAAGGGCCAAAGTTGTTACGCATCGGCAATCGGACATTTTCTTTCATTTTCTCTTTATCGGTTGAGAACCAGTGTATTCAAGATATTATGGCCATTGCCGAGTGAATGCTGTAGCGCTTCCCGACGAGTCGGGTTCGGATCCTCTGTCAACTTCCACGCAGGGTGATGATCTTCTGGTCATCACACTCGCCAGCTGAAATCGGCGCTGCCTTTTCGAGGTAGTAAAGGAGTAGTGGCCCGTGGGGGGATCGAACCCACGACCTTCGCGTTATTAGCACGACGCTCTAACCAACTGAGCTAACGGGCCTCGGCAGATGCAGTTGCTCAGCCCTACGCTGGAAACAGGTGGCATGAAGCCATACACCATTTCTATGGTCGTCGTGTGTCTGCTTCCCTAGTCTATATTCTGCTGACGGTCACGAAACAGTAGCTATATTGCGAGCAGGACGGGAAACGGCCGCTCGGACAGCTCAAACCTGTCACGATTCGTGTGGAAAAAATTCCGTTCCGGTATCGGGAATCGAACCCGGGCCTCCTGGGTGAAAGCCAGGTATCCTAGCCACTAGACCACACCGGATGCGGCCGTTTCGTTCGACCGTTCGTACGGTCGCTTGTCGCATTTCGTGTCGAGTGCCGCGTCGGCGCCCCTCTCTCTTTGCGAGCATCTTTGCACATAGTGACTGGCAAGGCGCGCACCTCAAACGTCGCAGAGCAATGCTTTTGGCTTCATGCTCTGCTGGGAGAAGAGGAAAAGGGAAGCTGTAAGTAGCAATAACAGGAAGTAAACATTTTCCCGCTGAAGCGTTGAAACGTTGTGGATAACAAACAAGAAATACGTTGGCGCCCTAGCAACAGCACCACCATCAGTCACAGAAAATTAAATGCCCCGGGTGAGGATCGAACTCACGACCTTAAGATTATGAGACTTACGCGCTGCCTACTGCGCTACCGAGGCACGGGTGCACCGTTTGTCCTGCAAACTGGGTAAATGCCGTACCCAATATTAGACGTAGAGACACTGTACTTCCTGGATAACGTGTTCTGTTGCTACACGTGCACTGCCGGCCCAGTTGATTGCGGTGCTGCTGCAGCTGTTGCAACGATAGGCAGCACTCCTTGTCGTTAAAGTTCAGAGCCTCGGAGGCACCCGGACCCGGCAACTTGTGAGGCCAGGCCGACGCTAGTCTGTAGAACATGATGCGAGCGTCCTAGTGGGGACCCGCGAGTGCTGCGTTCTCGGTCCTTCTCAAGGGAAATCCAGCTACACATTCTTGTGGATCGTGCATCTCAAGCGCTCAAGCCACGCGGCAGCATCATCGCGGGAAAAGCAAAATGATGCATCGGCCGGGAATCGAACCCGGGCCGCCCGCGTGGCAGGCGAGCATTCTACCACTGAACCACCGATGCTGGGGCCAGCGGTAACTTGACGCTGCTTCCCGAGCAGATGTCTCAAGGGAAAGTGGGACTGCCGTCAAGCGCCGTAGCATTCTGTGGGAAAGATGCTGCAGACGCTGAATCCTGCACTGCACTGCTTAAAAATGCCGCCAGAACGCGGTCCTCTGCGTACTCTTGCGTCGCCGGCGCCCAACTCTTGCCAAAGGATGCGAAATGTGCGCGGATACGCTGTCCGAATGCGTCTGGATGTGCTCCCCTAGCCTGCCTCGAAATGCGCCTGCCAGGTACGATCACCTTCCGCCGCTGCCGACTGGCGGGAAGCCGACACAGCGCGGACGCGCGGCGCTCGCTTGTGCGGTGGTGGTGTAATGGTCAGCATAGGTGCCTTCCAAGCAGTTGATCCGGGTTCGATTCCCGGCCACCGCAGCAGGCTTTTAATTTCGCGTATGAGTACTTTTGCCACGCGCTCTTAAATTATTGTTTTTTCGCCCTCTTACTCGCTGCATACCAGCCCTTAGTGTGTCTCGACTTGTCTCGACTTTGCTCAGCTGACGCGAGAGCTGACGCTCTCAAATCGGCCTTTATCAAAACGACAAGCACGAGAAACGACTGAGAGAGCTAAGGAGAGGCGAGGCGATGGACACACAGCACGCCCACTTCATTTCACGGTGGCGTCTCCCTGACCGAATCGGGCTGTAGCTCCGAAAACAAAGGAGAAACAAAAATAGGTAGTAAAAGTGCAAATAGTGCCCTGTGTTCCCATGCGCTCACCCGCCCAAGTACTGACAAGGGCCAAAGTTGTTACGCATCGGCAATCGGACATTTTCTTTCATTTTCTCTTTATCGGTTGAGAACCAGTGTATTCAAGATATTATGGCCATTGCCGAGTGAATGCTGTAGCGCTTCCCGACGAGTCGGGTTCGGATCCTCTGTCAACTTCCACGCAGGGTGATGATCTTCTGGTCATCACACTCGCCAGCTGAAATCGGCGCTGCCTTTTCGTAGTAGTAAAGGAGTAGTGGCCCGTGGGGGGATCGAACCCACGACCTTCGCGTTATTAGCACGACGCTCTAACCAACTGAGCTAACGGGCCTCGGCAGATGCAGTTGCTCAGCCCTACGCTGGAAACAGGTGGCATGAAGCCATACACCATTTCTATGGTCGTCGTGTGTCTGCTTCCCTAGTCTATATTCTGCTGACGGTCACGAAACAGTAGCTATATTGCGAGCAGGACGGGAAACGGCCGCTCGGACAGCTCAAACCTGTCACGATTCGTGTGGAAAAAATTCCGTTCCGGTATCGGGAATCGAACCCGGGCCTCCTGGGTGAAAGCCAGGTATCCTAGCCACTAGACCACACCGGATGCGGCCGTTTCGTTCGACCGTTCGTACGGTCGCTTGTCGCATTTCGTGTCGAGTGCCGCGTCGGCGCCCCTCTCTCTTTGCGAGCATCTTTGCACATAGTGACTGGCAAGGCGCGCACCTCAAACGTCGCAGAGCAATGCTTTTGGCTTCATGCTCTGCTGGGAGAAGAGGAAAAGGGAAGCTGTAAGTAGCAATAACAGGAAGTAAACATTTTCCCGCTGAAGCGTTGAAACGTTGTGGATAACAAACAAGAAATACGTTGGCGCCCTAGCAACAGCACCACCATCAGTCACAGAAAATTAAATGCCCCGGGTGAGGATCGAACTCACGACCTTAAGATTATGAGACTTACGCGCTGCCTACTGCGCTACCGAGGCACGGGTGCACCGCTTGTCCTGCAAACTGGGTAAATGCCGTACCCAATATTAGACGTAGAGACACTGTACTTCCTGGATAACGTGTTCTGTTGCTACACGTGCACTGCCGGCCCAGTTGATTGCGGTGCTGCTGCAGCTGTTGCAAAGATAGGCAGCACTCCTTGTCGTTAAAGTTCAGAGCCTCGGAGGCACCCGGACCCGGCAACTTGTGAGGCCAGGCCGACGCTAGTCTGTAGAACATGATGCGAGCGTCCTAGTGGGGACCCGCGAGTGCTGCGTTCTCGGTCCTTCTCAAGGGAAATCCAGCTACACATTCTTGTGGATCGTGCATCTCAAGCGCTCAAGCCACGCGGCAGCATCATCGCGGGAAAAGCAAAATGATGCATCGGCCGGGAATCGAACCCGGGCCGCCCGCGTGGCAGGCGAGCATTCTACCACTGAACCACCGATGCTGGGGCCAGCGGTAACTTGACGCTGCTTCCCGAGCAGATGTCTCAAGGGAAAGTGGGACTGCCGTCAAGCGCCGTAGCATTCTGTGGGAAAGATGCTGCAGACGCTGAATCCTGCACTGCACTGCTTAAAAATGCCGCCAGAACGCGGTCCTCTGCGTACTCTTGCGTCGCCGGCGCCCAACTCTTGCCAAAGGATGCGAAATGTGCGCGGATACGCTGTCCGAATGCGTCTGGATGTGCTCCCCTAGCCTGCCTCGAAATGCGCCTGCCAGGTACGATCACCTTCCGCCGCTGCCGACTGGCGGGAAGCCGACACAGCGCGGACGCGCGGCGCTCGCTTGTGCGGTGGTGGTGTAATGGTCAGCATAGGTGCCTTCCAAGCAGTTGATCCGGGTTCGATTCCCGGCCACCGCAGCAGGCTTTTAATTTCGCGTATGAGTACTTTTGCCACGCGCTCTTAAATTATTGTTTTTTCGCCCTCTTACTCGCTGCATACCAGCCCTTAGTGTGTCTCGACTTGTCTCGACTTTGCTCAGCTGACGCGAGAGCTGACGCTCTCAAATCGGCCTTTATCAAAACGACAAGCACGAGAAACGACTGAGAGAGCTAAGGAGAGGCGAGGCGATGGACACACAGCACGCCCACTTCATTTCACGGTGGCGTCTCCCTGACCGAATCGGGCTGTAGCTCCGAAAACAAAGGAGAAACAAAAATAGGTAGTAAAAGTGCAAATAGTGCCCTGTGTTCCCATGCGCTCACCCGCCCAAGTACTGACAAGGGCCAAAGTTGTTACGCATCGGCAATCGGACATTTTCTTTCATTTTCTCTTTATCGGTTGAGAACCAGTGTATTCAAGATATTATGGCCATTGCCGAGTGAATGCTGTAGCGCTTCCCGACGAGTCGGGTTCGGATCCTCTGTCAACTTCCACGCAGGGTGATGATCTTCTGGTCATCACACTCGCCAGCTGAAATCGGCGCTGCCTTTTCGTAGTAGTAAAGGAGTAGTGGCCCGTGGGGTGATCGAACCCACGACCTTCGCGTTATTAGCACGACGCTCTAACCAACTGAGCTAACGGGCCTCGGCAGATGCAGTTGCTCAGCCCTACGCTGGAAACAGGTGGCATGAAGCCATACACCATTTCTATGGTCGTCGTGTGTCTGCTTCCCTAGTCTATATTCTGCTGACGGTCACGAAACAGTAGCTATATTGCGAGCAGGACGGGAAACGGCCGCTCGGACAGCTCAAACCTGTCACGATTCGTGTGGAAAAAATTCCGTTCCGGTATCGGGAATCGAACCCGGGCCTCCTGGGTGAAAGCCAGGTATCCTAGCCACTAGACCACACCGGATGCGGCCGTTTCGTTCGACCGTTCGTACGGTCGCTTGTCGCATTTCGTGTCGAGTGCCGCGTCGGCGCCCCTCTCTCTTTGCGAGCATCTTTGCACATAGTGACTGGCAAGGCGCGCACCTCAAACGTCGCAGAGCAATGCTTTTGGCTTCATGCTCTGCTGGGAGAAGAGGAAAAGGGAAGCTGTAAGTAGCAATAACAGGAAGTAAACATTTTCCCGCTGAAGCGTTGAAACGTTGTGGATAACAAACAAGAAATACGTTGGCGCCCTAGCAACAGCACCACCATCAGTCACAGAAAATTAAATGCCCCGGGTGAGGATCGAACTCACGACCTTAAGATTATGAGACTTACGCGCTGCCTACTGCGCTACCGAGGCACGGGTGCACCGCTTGTCCTGCAAACTGGGTAAATGCCGTACCCAATATTAGACGTAGAGACACTGTACTTCCTGGATAACGTGTTCTGTTGCTACACGTGCACTGCCGGCCCAGTTGATTGCGGTGCTGCTGCAGCTGTTGCAACGATAGGCAGCACTCCTTGTCGTTAAAGTTCAGAGCCTCGGAGGCACCCGGACCCGGCAACTTGTGAGGCCAGGCCGACGCTAGTCTGTAGAACATGATGCGAGCGTCCTAGTGGGGACCCGCGAGTGCTGCGTTCTCGGTCCTTCTCAAGGGAAATCCAGCTACACATTCTTGTGGATCGTGCATCTCAAGCGCTCAAGCCACGCGGCAGCATCATCGCGGGAAAAGCAAAATGATGCATCGGCCGGGAATCGAACCCGGGCCGCCCGCGTGGCAGGCGAGCATTCTACCACTGAACCACCGATGCTGGGGCCAGCGGTAACTTGACGCTGCTTCCCGAGCAGATGTCTCAAGGGAAAGTGGGACTGCCGTCAAGCGCCGTAGCATTCTGTGGGAAAGATGCTGCAGACGCTGAATCCTGCACTGCACTGCTTAAAAATGCCGCCAGAACGCGGTCCTCTGCGTACTCTTGCGTCGCCGGCGCCCAACTCTTGCCAAAGGATGCGAAATGTGCGCGGATACGCTGTCCGAATGCGTCTGGATGTGCTCCCCTAGCCTGCCTCGAAATGCGCCTGCCAGGTACGATCACCTTCCGCCGCTGCCGACTGGCGGGAAGCCGACACAGCGCGGACGCGCGGCGCTCGCTTGTGCGGTGGTGGTGTAATGGTCAGCATAGGTGCCTTCCAAGCAGTTGATCCGGGTTCGATTCCCGGCCACCGCAGCAGGCTTTTAATTTCGCGTATGAGTACTTTTGCCACGCGCTCTTAAATTATTGTTTTTTCGCCCTCTTACTCGCTGCATACCAGCCCTTAGTGTGTCTCGACTTGTCTCGACTTTGCTCAGCTGACGCGAGAGCTGACGCTCTCAAATCGGCCTTTATCAAAACGACAAGCACGAGAAACGACTGAGAGAGCTAAGGAGAGGCGAGGCGATGGACACACAGCACGCCCCCTTCATTTCACGGTGGCGTCTCCCTGACCGAATCGGGCTGTAGCTCCGAAAACAAAGGAGAAACAAAAATAGGAAGTAAAAGTGCAAATAGTGCCCTGTGTTCCCATGCGCTCACCCGCCCAAGTACTGACAAGGGCCAAAGTTGTTACGCATCGGCAATCGGACATTTTCTTTCATTTTCTCTTTATCGGTTGAGAACCAGTGTATTCAAGATATTATGGCCATTGCCGAGTGAATGCTGTAGCGCTTCCCGACGAGTCGGGTTCGGATCCTCTGTCAACTTCCACGCAGGGTGATGATCTTCTGGTCATCACACTCGCCAGCTGAAATCGGCGCTGCCTTTTCGAGGTAGTAAAGGAGTAGTGGCCCGTGGGGGGATCGAACCCACGACCTTCGCGTTATTAGCACGACGCTCTAACCAACTGAGCTAACGGGCCTCGGCAGATGCAGTTGCTCAGCCCTACGCTGGAAACAGGTGGCATGAAGCCATACACCATTTCTATGGTCGTCGTGTGTCTGCTTCCCTAGTCTATATTCTGCTGACGGTCACGAAACAGTAGCTATATTGCGAGCAGGACGGGAAACGGCCGCTCGGACAGCTCAAACCTGTCACGATTCGTGTGGAAAAAATTCCGTTCCGGTACCGGGAATCGAACCCGGGCCTCCTGGGTGAAAGCCAGGTATGCTAGCCCCTAGACCACACCGGATGCGGCCGTTTCGTTCGACCGTTCGTACGGTCGCTTGTCGCATTTCGTGTCGAGTGCCGCGTCGGCGCCCCTCTCTCTTTGCGAGCATCTTTGCACATAGTGACTGGCAAGGCGCGCACCTCAAACGTCGCAGAGCAATGCTTTTGGCTTCATGCTCTGCTGGGAGAAGAGGAAAAGGGAAGCTGTAAGTAGCAATAACAGGAAGTAAACATTTTCCCGCTGAAGCGTTGAAACGTTGTGGATAACAAACAAGAAATACGTTGGCGCCCTAGCAACAGCACCACCATCAGTCACAGAAAATTAAATGCCCCGGGTGAGGATCGAACTCACGACCTTAAGATTATGAGACTTACGCGCTGCCTACTGCGCTACCGAGGCACGGGTGCACCGCTTGTCCTGCAAACTGGGTAAATGCCGTACCCAATATTAGACGTAGAGACACTGTACTTCCTGGATAACGTGTTCTGTTGCTACACGTGCACTGCCGGCCCAGTTGATTGCGGTGCTGCTGCAGCTGTTGCAACGATAGGCAGCACTCCTTGTCGTTAAAGTTCAGAGCCTCGGAGGCACCCGGACCCGGCAACTTGTGAGGCCAGGCCGACGCTAGTCTGTAGAACATGATGCGAGCGTCCTAGTGGGGACCCGCGAGTGCTGCGTTCTAGGTCCTTCTCAAGGGAAATCCAGCTACACATTCTTGTGGATCGTGCATCTCAAGCGCTCAAGCCACGCGGCAGCATCATCGCGGGAAAAGCAAAATGATGCATCGGCCGGGAATCGAACCCGGGCCGCCCGCGTGGCAGGCGAGCATTCTACCACTGAACCACCGATGCTGGGGCCAGCGGTAACTTGACGCTGCTTCCCGAGCAGATGTCTCAAGGGAAAGTGGGACTGCCGTCAAGCGCCGTAGCATTCTGTGGGAAAGATGCTGCAGACGCTGAATCCTGCACTGCACTGCTTAAAAATGCCGCCAGAACGCGGTCCTCTGCGTACTCTTGCGTCGCCGGCGCCCAACTCTTGCCAAAGGATGCGAAATGTGCGCGGATACGCTGTCCGAATGCGTCTGGATGTGCTCCCCTAGCCTGCCTCGAAATGCGCCTGCCAGGTACGATCACCTTCCGCCGCTGCCGACTGGCGGGAAGCCGACACAGCGCGGACGCGCGGCGCTCGCTTGTGCGGTGGTGGTGTAATGGTCAGCATAGGTGCCTTCCAAGCAGTTGATCCGGGTTCGATTCCCGGCCACCGCAGCAGGCTTTTAATTTCGCGTATGAGTACTTTTGCCACGCGCTCTTAAATTATTGTTTTTTCGCCCTCTTACTCGCTGCATACCAGCCCTTAGTGTGTCTCGACTTGTCTCGACTTTGCTCAGCTGACGCGAGAGCTGACGCTCTCAAATCGGCCTTTATCAAAACGACAAGCACGAGAAACGACTGAGAGAGCTAAGGAGAGGCGAGGCGATGGACACACAGCACGCCCACTTCATTTCACGGTGGCGTCTCCCTGACCGAATCGGGCTGTAGCTCCGAAAACAAAGGAGAAACAAAAATAGGTAGTAAAAGTGCAAATAGTGCCCTGTGTTCCCATGCGCTCACCCGCCCAAGTACTGACAAGGGCCAAAGTTGTTACGCATCGGCAATCGGACATTTTCTTTCATTTTCTCTTTATCGGTTGAGAACCAGTGTATTCAAGATATTATGGCCATTGCCGAGTGAATGCTGTAGCGCTTCCCGACGAGTCGGGTTCGGATCCTCTGTCAACTTCCACGCAGGGTGATGATCTTCTGGTCATCACACTCGCCAGCTGAAATCGGCGCTGCCTTTTCGTAGTAGTAAAGGAGTAGTGGCCCGTGGGGGGATCGAACCCACGACCTTCGCGTTATTAGCACGACGCTCTAACCAACTGAGCTAACGGGCCTCGGCAGATGCAGTTGCTCAGCCCTACGCTGGAAACAGGTGGCATGAAGCCATACACCATTTCTATGGTCGTCGTGTGTCTGCTTCCCTAGTCTATATTCTGCTGACGGTCACGAAACAGTAGCTATATTGCGAGCAGGACGGGAAACGGCCGCTCGGACAGCTCAAACCTGTCACGATTCGTGTGGAAAAAATTCCGTTCCGGTATCGGGAATCGAACCCGGGCCTCCTGGGTGAAAGCCAGGTATCCTAGCCACTAGACCACACCGGATGCGGCCGTTTCGTTCGACCGTTCGTACGGTCGCTTGTCGCATTTCGTGTCGAGTGCCGCGTCGGCGCCCCTCTCTCTTTGCGAGCATCTTTGCACATAGTGACTGGCAAGGCGCGCACCTCAAACGTCGCAGAGCAATGCTTTTGGCTTCATGCTCTGCTGGGAGAAGAGGAAAAGGGAAGCTGTAAGTAGCAATAACAGGAAGTAAACATTTTCCCGCTGAAGCGTTGAAACGTTGTGGATAACAAACAAGAAATACGTTGGCGCCCTAGCAACAGCACCACCATCAGTCACAGAAAATTAAATGCCCCGGGTGAGGATCGAACTCACGACCTTAAGATTATGAGACTTACGCGCTGCCTACTGCGCTACCGAGGCACGGGTGCACCGCTTGTCCTGCAAACTGGGTAAATGCCGTACCCAATATTAGACGTAGAGACACTGTACTTCCTGGATAACGTGTTCTGTTGCTACACGTGCACTGCCGGCCCAGTTGATTGCGGTGCTGCTGCAGCTGTTGCAAAGATAGGCAGCACTCCTTGTCGTTAAAGTTCAGAGCCTCGGAGGCACCCGGACCCGGCAACTTGTGAGGCCAGGCCGACGCTAGTCTGTAGAACATGATGCGAGCGTCCTAGTGGGGACCCGCGAGTGCTGCGTTCTCGGTCCTTCTCAAGGGAAATCCAGCTACACATTCTTGTGGATCGTGCATCTCAAGCGCTCAAGCCACGCGGCAGCATCATCGCGGGAAAAGCAAAATGATGCATCGGCCGGGAATCGAACCCGGGCCGCCCGCGTGGCAGGCGAGCATTCTACCACTGAACCACCGATGCTGGGGCCAGCGGTAACTTGACGCTGCTTCCCGAGCAGATGTCTCAAGGGAAAGTGGGACTGCCGTCAAGCGCCGTAGCATTCTGTGGGAAAGATGCTGCAGACGCTGAATCCTGCACTGCACTGCTTAAAAATGCCGCCAGAACGCGGTCCTCTGCGTACTCTTGCGTCGCCGGCGCCCAACTCTTGCCAAAGGATGCGAAATGTGCGCGGATACGCTGTCCGAATGCGTCTGGATGTGCTCCCCTAGCCTGCCTCGAAATGCGCCTGCCAGGTACGATCACCTTCCGCCGCTGCCGACTGGCGGGAAGCCGACACAGCGCGGACGCGCGGCGCTCGCTTGTGCGGTGGTGGTGTAATGGTCAGCATAGGTGCCTTCCAAGCAGTTGATCCGGGTTCGATTCCCGGCCACCGCAGCAGGCTTTTAATTTCGCGTATGAGTACTTTTGCCACGCGCTCTTAAATTATTGTTTTTTCGCCCTCTTACTCGCTGCATACCAGCCCTTAGTGTGTCTCGACTTGTCTCGACTTTGCTCAGCTGACGCGAGAGCTGACGCTCTCAAATCGGCCTTTATCAAAACGACAAGCACGAGAAACGACTGAGAGAGCTAAGGAGAGGCGAGGCGATGGACACACAGCACGCCCACTTCATTTCACGGTGGCGTCTCCCTGACCGAATCGGGCTGTAGCTCCGAAAACAAAGGAGAAACAAAAATAGGTAGTAAAAGTGCAAATAGTGCCCTGTGTTCCCATGCGCTCACCCGCCCAAGTACTGACAAGGGCCAAAGTTGTTACGCATCGGCAATCGGACATTTTCTTTCATTTTCTCTTTATCGGTTGAGAACCAGTGTATTCAAGATATTATGGCCATTGCCGAGTGAATGCTGTAGCGCTTCCCGACGAGTCGGGTTCGGATCCTCTGTCAACTTCCACGCAGGGTGATGATCTTCTGGTCATCACACTCGCCAGCTGAAATCGGCGCTGCCTTTTCGTAGTAGTAAAGGAGTAGTGGCCCGTGGGGTGATCGAACCCACGACCTTCGCGTTATTAGCACGACGCTCTAACCAACTGAGCTAACGGGCCTCGGCAGATGCAGTTGCTCAGCCCTACGCTGGAAACAGGTGGCATGAAGCCATACACCATTTCTATGGTCGTCGTGTGTCTGCTTCCCTAGTCTATATTCTGCTGACGGTCACGAAACAGTAGCTATATTGCGAGCAGGACGGGAAACGGCCGCTCGGACAGCTCAAACCTGTCACGATTCGTGTGGAAAAAATTCCGTTCCGGTATCGGGAATCGAACCCGGGCCTCCTGGGTGAAAGCCAGGTATCCTAGCCACTAGACCACACCGGATGCGGCCGTTTCGTTCGACCGTTCGTACGGTCGCTTGTCGCATTTCGTGTCGAGTGCCGCGTCGGCGCCCCTCTCTCTTTGCGAGCATCTTTGCACATAGTGACTGGCAAGGCGCGCACCTCAAACGTCGCAGAGCAATGCTTTTGGCTTCATGCTCTGCTGGGAGAAGAGGAAAAGGGAAGCTGTAAGTAGCAATAACAGGAAGTAAACATTTTCCCGCTGAAGCGTTGAAACGTTGTGGATAACAAACAAGAAATACGTTGGCGCCCTAGCAACAGCACCACCATCAGTCACAGAAAATTAAATGCCCCGGGTGAGGATCGAACTCACGACCTTAAGATTATGAGACTTACGCGCTGCCTACTGCGCTACCGAGGCACGGGTGCACCGCTTGTCCTGCAAACTGGGTAAATGCCGTACCCAATATTAGACGTAGAGACACTGTACTTCCTGGATAACGTGTTCTGTTGCTACACGTGCACTGCCGGCCCAGTTGATTGCGGTGCTGCTGCAGCTGTTGCAACGATAGGCAGCACTCCTTGTCGTTAAAGTTCAGAGCCTCGGAGGCACCCGGACCCGGCAACTTGTGAGGCCAGGCCGACGCTAGTCTGTAGAACATGATGCGAGCGTCCTAGTGGGGACCCGCGAGTGCTGCGTTCTCGGTCCTTCTCAAGGGAAATCCAGCTACACATTCTTGTGGATCGTGCATCTCAAGCGCTCAAGCCACGCGGCAGCATCATCGCGGGAAAAGCAAAATGATGCATCGGCCGGGAATCGAACCCGGGCCGCCCGCGTGGCAGGCGAGCATTCTACCACTGAACCACCGATGCTGGGGCCAGCGGTAACTTGACGCTGCTTCCCGAGCAGATGTCTCAAGGGAAAGTGGGACTGCCGTCAAGCGCCGTAGCATTCTGTGGGAAAGATGCTGCAGACGCTGAATCCTGCACTGCACTGCTTAAAAATGCCGCCAGAACGCGGTCCTCTGCGTACTCTTGCGTCGCCGGCGCCCAACTCTTGCCAAAGGATGCGAAATGTGCGCGGATACGCTGTCCGAATGCGTCTGGATGTGCTCCCCTAGCCTGCCTCGAAATGCGCCTGCCAGGTACGATCACCTTCCGCCGCTGCCGACTGGCGGGAAGCCGACACAGCGCGGACGCGCGGCGCTCGCTTGTGCGGTGGTGGTGTAATGGTCAGCATAGGTGCCTTCCAAGCAGTTGATCCGGGTTCGATTCCCGGCCACCGCAGCAGGCTTTTAATTTCGCGTATGAGTACTTTTGCCACGCGCTCTTAAATTATTGTTTTTTCGCCCTCTTACTCGCTGCATACCAGCCCTTAGTGTGTCTCGACTTGTCTCGACTTTGCTCAGCTGACGCGAGAGCTGACGCTCTCAAATCGGCCTTTATCAAAACGACAAGCACGAGAAACGACTGAGAGAGCTAAGGAGAGGCGAGGCGATGGACACACAGCACGCCCCCTTCATTTCACGGTGGCGTCTCCCTGACCGAATCGGGCTGTAGCTCCGAAAACAAAGGAGAAACAAAAATAGGAAGTAAAAGTGCAAATAGTGCCCTGTGTTCCCATGCGCTCACCCGCCCAAGTACTGACAAGGGCCAAAGTTGTTACGCATCGGCAATCGGACATTTTCTTTCATTTTCTCTTTATCGGTTGAGAACCAGTGTATTCAAGATATTATGGCCATTGCCGAGTGAATGCTGTAGCGCTTCCCGACGAGTCGGGTTCGGATCCTCTGTCAACTTCCACGCAGGGTGATGATCTTCTGGTCATCACACTCGCCAGCTGAAATCGGCGCTGCCTTTTCGAGGTAGTAAAGGAGTAGTGGCCCGTGGGGGGATCGAACCCACGACCTTCGCGTTATTAGCACGACGCTCTAACCAACTGAGCTAACGGGCCTCGGCAGATGCAGTTGCTCAGCCCTACGCTGGAAACAGGTGGCATGAAGCCATACACCATTTCTATGGTCGTCGTGTGTCTGCTTCCCTAGTCTATATTCTGCTGACGGTCACGAAACAGTAGCTATATTGCGAGCAGGACGGGAAACGGCCGCTCGGACAGCTCAAACCTGTCACGATTCGTGTGGAAAAAATTCCGTTCCGGTACCGGGAATCGAACCCGGGCCTCCTGGGTGAAAGCCAGGTATGCTAGCCCCTAGACCACACCGGATGCGGCCGTTTCGTTCGACCGTTCGTACGGTCGCTTGTCGCATTTCGTGTCGAGTGCCGCGTCGGCGCCCCTCTCTCTTTGCGAGCATCTTTGCACATAGTGACTGGCAAGGCGCGCACCTCAAACGTCGCAGAGCAATGCTTTTGGCTTCATGCTCTGCTGGGAGAAGAGGAAAAGGGAAGCTGTAAGTAGCAATAACAGGAAGTAAACATTTTCCCGCTGAAGCGTTGAAACGTTGTGGATAACAAACAAGAAATACGTTGGCGCCCTAGCAACAGCACCACCATCAGTCACAGAAAATTAAATGCCCCGGGTGAGGATCGAACTCACGACCTTAAGATTATGAGACTTACGCGCTGCCTACTGCGCTACCGAGGCACGGGTGCACCGCTTGTCCTGCAAACTGGGTAAATGCCGTACCCAATATTAGACGTAGAGACACTGTACTTCCTGGATAACGTGTTCTGTTGCTACACGTGCACTGCCGGCCCAGTTGATTGCGGTGCTGCTGCAGCTGTTGCAACGATAGGCAGCACTCCTTGTCGTTAAAGTTCAGAGCCTCGGAGGCACCCGGACCCGGCAACTTGTGAGGCCAGGCCGACGCTAGTCTGTAGAACATGATGCGAGCGTCCTAGTGGGGACCCGCGAGTGCTGCGTTCTAGGTCCTTCTCAAGGGAAATCCAGCTACACATTCTTGTGGATCGTGCATCTCAAGCGCTCAAGCCACGCGGCAGCATCATCGCGGGAAAAGCAAAATGATGCATCGGCCGGGAATCGAACCCGGGCCGCCCGCGTGGCAGGCGAGCATTCTACCACTGAACCACCGATGCTGGGGCCAGCGGTAACTTGACGCTGCTTCCCGAGCAGATGTCTCAAGGGAAAGTGGGACTGCCGTCAAGCGCCGTAGCATTCTGTGGGAAAGATGCTGCAGACGCTGAATCCTGCACTGCACTGCTTAAAAATGCCGCCAGAACGCGGTCCTCTGCGTACTCTTGCGTCGCCGGCGCCCAACTCTTGCCAAAGGATGCGAAATGTGCGCGGATACGCTGTCCGAATGCGTCTGGATGTGCTCCCCTAGCCTGCCTCGAAATGCGCCTGCCAGGTACGATCACCTTCCGCCGCTGCCGACTGGCGGGAAGCCGACACAGCGCGGACGCGCGGCGCTCGCTTGTGCGGTGGTGGTGTAATGGTCAGCATAGGTGCCTTCCAAGCAGTTGATCCGGGTTCGATTCCCGGCCACCGCAGCAGGCTTTTAATTTCGCGTATGAGTACTTTTGCCACGCGCTCTTAAATTATTGTTTTTTCGCCCTCTTACTCGCTGCATACCAGCCCTTAGTGTGTCTCGACTTGTCTCGACTTTGCTCAGCTGACGCGAGAGCTGACGCTCTCAAATCGGCCTTTATCAAAACGACAAGCACGAGAAACGACTGAGAGAGCTAAGGAGAGGCGAGGCGATGGACACACAGCACGCCCACTTCATTTCACGGTGGCGTCTCCCTGACCGAATCGGGCTGTAGCTCCGAAAACAAAGGAGAAACAAAAATAGGTAGTAAAAGTGCAAATAGTGCCCTGTGTTCCCATGCGCTCACCCGCCCAAGTACTGACAAGGGCCAAAGTTGTTACGCATCGGCAATCGGACATTTTCTTTCATTTTCTCTTTATCGGTTGAGAACCAGTGTATTCAAGATATTATGGCCATTGCCGAGTGAATGCTGTAGCGCTTCCCGACGAGTCGGGTTCGGATCCTCTGTCAACTTCCACGCAGGGTGATGATCTTCTGGTCATCACACTCGCCAGCTGAAATCGGCGCTGCCTTTTCGTAGTAGTAAAGGAGTAGTGGCCCGTGGGGGGATCGAACCCACGACCTTCGCGTTATTAGCACGACGCTCTAACCAACTGAGCTAACGGGCCTCGGCAGATGCAGTTGCTCAGCCCTACGCTGGAAACAGGTGGCATGAAGCCATACACCATTTCTATGGTCGTCGTGTGTCTGCTTCCCTAGTCTATATTCTGCTGACGGTCACGAAACAGTAGCTATATTGCGAGCAGGACGGGAAACGGCCGCTCGGACAGCTCAAACCTGTCACGATTCGTGTGGAAAAAATTCCGTTCCGGTATCGGGAATCGAACCCGGGCCTCCTGGGTGAAAGCCAGGTATCCTAGCCACTAGACCACACCGGATGCGGCCGTTTCGTTCGACCGTTCGTACGGTCGCTTGTCGCATTTCGTGTCGAGTGCCGCGTCGGCGCCCCTCTCTCTTTGCGAGCATCTTTGCACATAGTGACTGGCAAGGCGCGCACCTCAAACGTCGCAGAGCAATGCTTTTGGCTTCATGCTCTGCTGGGAGAAGAGGAAAAGGGAAGCTGTAAGTAGCAATAACAGGAAGTAAACATTTTCCCGCTGAAGCGTTGAAACGTTGTGGATAACAAACAAGAAATACGTTGGCGCCCTAGCAACAGCACCACCATCAGTCACAGAAAATTAAATGCCCCGGGTGAGGATCGAACTCACGACCTTAAGATTATGAGACTTACGCGCTGCCTACTGCGCTACCGAGGCACGGGTGCACCGCTTGTCCTGCAAACTGGGTAAATGCCGTACCCAATATTAGACGTAGAGACACTGTACTTCCTGGATAACGTGTTCTGTTGCTACACGTGCACTGCCGGCCCAGTTGATTGCGGTGCTGCTGCAGCTGTTGCAACGATAGGCAGCACTCCTTGTCGTTAAAGTTCAGAGCCTCGGAGGCACCCGGACCCGGCAACTTGTGAGGCCAGGCCGACGCTAGTCTGTAGAACATGATGCGAGCGTCCTAGTGGGGACCCGCGAGTGCTGCGTTCTCGGTCCTTCTCAAGGGAAATCCAGCTACACATTCTTGTGGATCGTGCATCTCAAGCGCTCAAGCCACGCGGCAGCATCATCGCGGGAAAAGCAAAATGATGCATCGGCCGGGAATCGAACCCGGGCCGCCCGCGTGGCAGGCGAGCATTCTACCACTGAACCACCGATGCTGGGGCCAGCGGTAACTTGACGCTGCTTCCCGAGCAGATGTCTCAAGGGAAAGTGGGACTGCCGTCAAGCGCCGTAGCATTCTGTGGGAAAGATGCTGCAGACGCTGAATCCTGCACTGCACTGCTTAAAAATGCCGCCAGAACGCGGTCCTCTGCGTACTCTTGCGTCGCCGGCGCCCAACTCTTGCCAAAGGATGCGAAATGTGCGCGGATACGCTGTCCGAATGCGTCTGGATGTGCTCCCCTAGCCTGCCTCGAAATGCGCCTGCCAGGTACGATCACCTTCCGCCGCTGCCGACTGGCGGGAAGCCGACACAGCGCGGACGCGCGGCGCTCGCTTGTGCGGTGGTGGTGTAATGGTCAGCATAGGTGCCTTCCAAGCAGTTGATCCGGGTTCGATTCCCGGCCACCGCAGCAGGCTTTTAATTTCGCGTATGAGTACTTTTGCCACGCGCTCTTAAATTATTGTTTTTTCGCCCTCTTACTCGCTGCATACCAGCCCTTAGTGTGTCTCGACTTGTCTCGACTTTGCTCAGCTGACGCGAGAGCTGACGCTCTCAAATCGGCCTTTATCAAAACGACAAGCACGAGAAACGACTGAGAGAGCTAAGGAGAGGCGAGGCGATGGACACACAGCACGCCCCCTTCATTTCACGGTGGCGTCTCCCTGACCGAATCGGGCTGTAGCTCCGAAAACAAAGGAGAAACAAAAATAGGTAGTAAAAGTGCAAATAGTGCCCTGTGTTCCCATGCGCTCACCCGCCCAAGTACTGACAAGGGCCAAAGTTGTTACGCATCGGCAATCGGACATTTTCTTTCATTTTCTCTTTATCGGTTGAGAACCAGTGTATTCAAGATATTATGGCCATTGCCGAGTGAATGCTGTAGCGCTTCCCGACGAGTCGGGTTCGGATCCTCTGTCAACTTCCACGCAGGGTGATGATCTTCTGGTCATCACACTCGCCAGCTGAAATCGGCGCTGCCTTTTCGTAGTAGTAAAGGAGTAGTGGCCCGTGGGGGGATCGAACCCACGACCTTCGCGTTATTAGCACGACGCTCTAACCAACTGAGCTAACGGGCCTCGGCAGATGCAGTTGCTCAGCCCTACGCTGGAAACAGGTGGCATGAAGCCATACACCATTTCTATGGTCGTCGTGTGTCTGCTTCCCTAGTCTATATTCTGCTGACGGTCACGAAACAGTAGCTATATTGCGAGCAGGACGGGAAACGGCCGCTCGGACAGCTCAAACCTGTCACGATTCGTGTGGAAAAAATTCCGTTCCGGTATCGGGAATCGAACCCGGGCCTCCTGGGTGAAAGCCAGGTATCCTAGCCACTAGACCACACCGGATGCGGCCGTTTCGTTCGACCGTTCGTACGGTCGCTTGTCGCATTTCGTGTCGAGTGCCGCGTCGGCGCCCCTCTCTCTTTGCGAGCATCTTTGCACATAGTGACTGGCAAGGCGCGCACCTCAAACGTCGCAGAGCAATGCTTTTGGCTTCATGCTCTGCTGGGAGAAGAGGAAAAGGGAAGCTGTAAGTAGCAATAACAGGAAGTAAACATTTTCCCGCTGAAGCGTTGAAACGTTGTGGATAACAAACAAGAAATACGTTGGCGCCCTAGCAACAGCACCACCATCAGTCACAGAAAATTAAATGCCCCGGGTGAGGATCGAACTCACGACCTTAAGATTATGAGACTTACGCGCTGCCTACTGCGCTACCGAGGCACGGGTGCACCGCTTGTCCTGCAAACTGGGTAAATGCCGTACCCAATATTAGACGTAGAGACACTGTACTTCCTGGATAACGTGTTCTGTTGCTACACGTGCACTGCCGGCCCAGTTGATTGCGGTGCTGCTGCAGCTGTTGCAAAGATAGGCAGCACTCCTTGTCGTTAAAGTTCAGAGCCTCGGAGGCACCCGGACCCGGCAACTTGTGAGGCCAGGCCGACGCTAGTCTGTAGAACATGATGCGAGCGTCCTAGTGGGGACCCGCGAGTGCTGCGTTCTCGGTCCTTCTCAAGGGAAATCCAGCTACACATTCTTGTGGATCGTGCATCTCAAGCGCTCAAGCCACGCGGCAGCATCATCGCGGGAAAAGCAAAATGATGCATCGGCCGGGAATCGAACCCGGGCCGCCCGCGTGGCAGGCGAGCATTCTACCACTGAACCACCGATGCTGGGGCCAGCGGTAACTTGACGCTGCTTCCCGAGCAGATGTCTCAAGGGAAAGTGGGACTGCCGTCAAGCGCCGTAGCATTCTGTGGGAAAGATGCTGCAGACGCTGAATCCTGCACTGCACTGCTTAAAAATGCCGCCAGAACGCGGTCCTCTGCGTACTCTTGCGTCGCCGGCGCCCAACTCTTGCCAAAGGATGCGAAATGTGCGCGGATACGCTGTCCGAATGCGTCTGGATGTGCTCCCCTAGCCTGCCTCGAAATGCGCCTGCCAGGTACGATCACCTTCCGCCGCTGCCGACTGGCGGGAAGCCGACACAGCGCGGACGCGCGGCGCTCGCTTGTGCGGTGGTGGTGTAATGGTCAGCATAGGTGCCTTCCAAGCAGTTGATCCGGGTTCGATTCCCGGCCACCGCAGCAGGCTTTTAATTTCGCGTATGAGTACTTTTGCCACGCGCTCTTAAATTATTGTTTTTTCGCCCTCTTACTCGCTGCATACCAGCCCTTAGTGTGTCTCGACTTGTCTCGACTTTGCTCAGCTGACGCGAGAGCTGACGCTCTCAAATCGGCCTTTATCAAAACGACAAGCACGAGAAACGACTGAGAGAGCTAAGGAGAGGCGAGGCGATGGACACACAGCACGCCCACTTCATTTCACGGTGGCGTCTCCCTGACCGAATCGGGCTGTAGCTCCGAAAACAAAGGAGAAACAAAAATAGGTAGTAAAAGTGCAAATAGTGCCCTGTGTTCCCATGCGCTCACCCGCCCAAGTACTGACAAGGGCCAAAGTTGTTACGCATCGGCAATCGGACATTTTCTTTCATTTTCTCTTTATCGGTTGAGAACCAGTGTATTCAAGATATTATGGCCATTGCCGAGTGAATGCTGTAGCGCTTCCCGACGAGTCGGGTTCGGATCCTCTGTCAACTTCCACGCAGGGTGATGATCTTCTGGTCATCACACTCGCCAGCTGAAATCGGCGCTGCCTTTTCGTAGTAGTAAAGGAGTAGTGGCCCGTGGGGGGATCGAACCCACGACCTTCGCGTTATTAGCACGACGCTCTAACCAACTGAGCTAACGGGCCTCGGCAGATGCAGTTGCTCAGCCCTACGCTGGAAACAGGTGGCATGAAGCCATACACCATTTCTATGGTCGTCGTGTGTCTGCTTCCCTAGTCTATATTCTGCTGACGGTCACGAAACAGTAGCTATATTGCGAGCAGGACGGGAAACGGCCGCTCGGACAGCTCAAACCTGTCACGATTCGTGTGGAAAAAATTCCGTTCCGGTATCGGGAATCGAACCCGGGCCTCCTGGGTGAAAGCCAGGTATCCTAGCCACTAGACCACACCGGATGCGGCCGTTTCGTTCGACCGTTCGTACGGTCGCTTGTCGCATTTCGTGTCGAGTGCCGCGTCGGCGCCCCTCTCTCTTTGCGAGCATCTTTGCACATAGTGACTGGCAAGGCGCGCACCTCAAACGTCGCAGAGCAATGCTTTTGGCTTCATGCTCTGCTGGGAGAAGAGGAAAAGGGAAGCTGTAAGTAGCAATAACAGGAAGTAAACATTTTCCCGCTGAAGCGTTGAAACGTTGTGGATAACAAACAAGAAATACGTTGGCGCCCTAGCAACAGCACCACCATCAGTCACAGAAAATTAAATGCCCCGGGTGAGGATCGAACTCACGACCTTAAGATTATGAGACTTACGCGCTGCCTACTGCGCTACCGAGGCACGGGTGCACCGCTTGTCCTGCAAACTGGGTAAATGCCGTACCCAATATTAGACGTAGAGACACTGTACTTCCTGGATAACGTGTTCTGTTGCTACACGTGCACTGCCGGCCCAGTTGATTGCGGTGCTGCTGCAGCTGTTGCAACGATAGGCAGCACTCCTTGTCGTTAAAGTTCAGAGCCTCGGAGGCACCCGGACCCGGCAACTTGTGAGGCCAGGCCGACGCTAGTCTGTAGAACATGATGCGAGCGTCCTAGTGGGGACCCGCGAGTGCTGCGTTCTCGGTCCTTCTCAAGGGAAATCCAGCTACACATTCTTGTGGATCGTGCATCTCAAGCGCTCAAGCCACGCGGCAGCATCATCGCGGGAAAAGCAAAATGATGCATCGGCCGGGAATCGAACCCGGGCCGCCCGCGTGGCAGGCGAGCATTCTACCACTGAACCACCGATGCTGGGGCCAGCGGTAACTTGACGCTGCTTCCCGAGCAGATGTCTCAAGGGAAAGTGGGACTGCCGTCAAGCGCCGTAGCATTCTGTGGGAAAGATGCTGCAGACGCTGAATCCTGCACTGCACTGCTTAAAAATGCCGCCAGAACGCGGTCCTCTGCGTACTCTTGCGTCGCCGGCGCCCAACTCTTGCCAAAGGATGCGAAATGTGCGCGGATACGCTGTCCGAATGCGTCTGGATGTGCTCCCCTAGCCTGCCTCGAAATGCGCCTGCCAGGTACGATCACCTTCCGCCGCTGCCGACTGGCGGGAAGCCGACACAGCGCGGACGCGCGGCGCTCGCTTGTGCGGTGGTGGTGTAATGGTCAGCATAGGTGCCTTCCAAGCAGTTGATCCGGGTTCGATTCCCGGCCACCGCAGCAGGCTTTTAATTTCGCGTATGAGTACTTTTGCCACGCGCTCTTAAATTATTGTTTTTTCGCCCTCTTACTCGCTGCATACCAGCCCTTAGTGTGTCTCGACTTGTCTCGACTTTGCTCAGCTGACGCGAGAGCTGACGCTCTCAAATCGGCCTTTATCAAAACGACAAGCACGAGAAACGACTGAGAGAGCTAAGGAGAGGCGAGGCGATGGACACACAGCACGCCCCCTTCATTTCACGGTGGCGTCTCCCTGACCGAATCGGGCTGTAGCTCCGAAAACAAAGGAGAAACAAAAATAGGAAGTAAAAGTGCAAATAGTGCCCTGTGTTCCCATGCGCTCACCCGCCCAAGTACTGACAAGGGCCAAAGTTGTTACGCATCGGCAATCGGACATTTTCTTTCATTTTCTCTTTATCGGTTGAGAACCAGTGTATTCAAGATATTATGGCCATTGCCGAGTGAATGCTGTAGCGCTTCCCGACGAGTCGGGTTCGGATCCTCTGTCAACTTCCACGCAGGGTGATGATCTTCTGGTCATCACACTCGCCAGCTGAAATCGGCGCTGCCTTTTCGAGGTAGTAAAGGAGTAGTGGCCCGTGGGGGGATCGAACCCACGACCTTCGCGTTATTAGCACGACGCTCTAACCAACTGAGCTAACGGGCCTCGGCAGATGCAGTTGCTCAGCCCTACGCTGGAAACAGGTGGCATGAAGCCATACACCATTTCTATGGTCGTCGTGTGTCTGCTTCCCTAGTCTATATTCTGCTGACGGTCACGAAACAGTAGCTATATTGCGAGCAGGACGGGAAACGGCCGCTCGGACAGCTCAAACCTGTCACGATTCGTGTGGAAAAAATTCCGTTCCGGTACCGGGAATCGAACCCGGGCCTCCTGGGTGAAAGCCAGGTATGCTAGCCCCTAGACCACACCGGATGCGGCCGTTTCGTTCGACCGTTCGTACGGTCGCTTGTCGCATTTCGTGTCGAGTGCCGCGTCGGCGCCCCTCTCTCTTTGCGAGCATCTTTGCACATAGTGACTGGCAAGGCGCGCACCTCAAACGTCGCAGAGCAATGCTTTTGGCTTCATGCTCTGCTGGGAGAAGAGGAAAAGGGAAGCTGTAAGTAGCAATAACAGGAAGTAAACATTTTCCCGCTGAAGCGTTGAAACGTTGTGGATAACAAACAAGAAATACGTTGGCGCCCTAGCAACAGCACCACCATCAGTCACAGAAAATTAAATGCCCCGGGTGAGGATCGAACTCACGACCTTAAGATTATGAGACTTACGCGCTGCCTACTGCGCTACCGAGGCACGGGTGCACCGCTTGTCCTGCAAACTGGGTAAATGCCGTACCCAATATTAGACGTAGAGACACTGTACTTCCTGGATAACGTGTTCTGTTGCTACACGTGCACTGCCGGCCCAGTTGATTGCGGTGCTGCTGCAGCTGTTGCAACGATAGGCAGCACTCCTTGTCGTTAAAGTTCAGAGCCTCGGAGGCACCCGGACCCGGCAACTTGTGAGGCCAGGCCGACGCTAGTCTGTAGAACATGATGCGAGCGTCCTAGTGGGGACCCGCGAGTGCTGCGTTCTAGGTCCTTCTCAAGGGAAATCCAGCTACACATTCTTGTGGATCGTGCATCTCAAGCGCTCAAGCCACGCGGCAGCATCATCGCGGGAAAAGCAAAATGATGCATCGGCCGGGAATCGAACCCGGGCCGCCCGCGTGGCAGGCGAGCATTCTACCACTGAACCACCGATGCTGGGGCCAGCGGTAACTTGACGCTGCTTCCCGAGCAGATGTCTCAAGGGAAAGTGGGACTGCCGTCAAGCGCCGTAGCATTCTGTGGGAAAGATGCTGCAGACGCTGAATCCTGCACTGCACTGCTTAAAAATGCCGCCAGAACGCGGTCCTCTGCGTACTCTTGCGTCGCCGGCGCCCAACTCTTGCCAAAGGATGCGAAATGTGCGCGGATACGCTGTCCGAATGCGTCTGGATGTGCTCCCCTAGCCTGCCTCGAAATGCGCCTGCCAGGTACGATCACCTTCCGCCGCTGCCGACTGGCGGGAAGCCGACACAGCGCGGACGCGCGGCGCTCGCTTGTGCGGTGGTGGTGTAATGGTCAGCATAGGTGCCTTCCAAGCAGTTGATCCGGGTTCGATTCCCGGCCACCGCAGCAGGCTTTTAATTTCGCGTATGAGTACTTTTGCCACGCGCTCTTAAATTATTGTTTTTTCGCCCTCTTACTCGCTGCATACCAGCCCTTAGTGTGTCTCGACTTGTCTCGACTTTGCTCAGCTGACGCGAGAGCTGACGCTCTCAAATCGGCCTTTATCAAAACGACAAGCACGAGAAACGACTGAGAGAGCTAAGGAGAGGCGAGGCGATGGACACACAGCACGCCCACTTCATTTCACGGTGGCGTCTCCCTGACCGAATCGGGCTGTAGCTCCGAAAACAAAGGAGAAACAAAAATAGGTAGTAAAAGTGCAAATAGTGCCCTGTGTTCCCATGCGCTCACCCGCCCAAGTACTGACAAGGGCCAAAGTTGTTACGCATCGGCAATCGGACATTTTCTTTCATTTTCTCTTTATCGGTTGAGAACCAGTGTATTCAAGATATTATGGCCATTGCCGAGTGAATGCTGTAGCGCTTCCCGACGAGTCGGGTTCGGATCCTCTGTCAACTTCCACGCAGGGTGATGATCTTCTGGTCATCACACTCGCCAGCTGAAATCGGCGCTGCCTTTTCGTAGTAGTAAAGGAGTAGTGGCCCGTGGGGGGATCGAACCCACGACCTTCGCGTTATTAGCACGACGCTCTAACCAACTGAGCTAACGGGCCTCGGCAGATGCAGTTGCTCAGCCCTACGCTGGAAACAGGTGGCATGAAGCCATACACCATTTCTATGGTCGTCGTGTGTCTGCTTCCCTAGTCTATATTCTGCTGACGGTCACGAAACAGTAGCTATATTGCGAGCAGGACGGGAAACGGCCGCTCGGACAGCTCAAACCTGTCACGATTCGTGTGGAAAAAATTCCGTTCCGGTATCGGGAATCGAACCCGGGCCTCCTGGGTGAAAGCCAGGTATCCTAGCCACTAGACCACACCGGATGCGGCCGTTTCGTTCGACCGTTCGTACGGTCGCTTGTCGCATTTCGTGTCGAGTGCCGCGTCGGCGCCCCTCTCTCTTTGCGAGCATCTTTGCACATAGTGACTGGCAAGGCGCGCACCTCAAACGTCGCAGAGCAATGCTTTTGGCTTCATGCTCTGCTGGGAGAAGAGGAAAAGGGAAGCTGTAAGTAGCAATAACAGGAAGTAAACATTTTCCCGCTGAAGCGTTGAAACGTTGTGGATAACAAACAAGAAATACGTTGGCGCCCTAGCAACAGCACCACCATCAGTCACAGAAAATTAAATGCCCCGGGTGAGGATCGAACTCACGACCTTAAGATTATGAGACTTACGCGCTGCCTACTGCGCTACCGAGGCACGGGTGCACCGCTTGTCCTGCAAACTGGGTAAATGCCGTACCCAATATTAGACGTAGAGACACTGTACTTCCTGGATAACGTGTTCTGTTGCTACACGTGCACTGCCGGCCCAGTTGATTGCGGTGCTGCTGCAGCTGTTGCAACGATAGGCAGCACTCCTTGTCGTTAAAGTTCAGAGCCTCGGAGGCACCCGGACCCGGCAACTTGTGAGGCCAGGCCGACGCTAGTCTGTAGAACATGATGCGAGCGTCCTAGTGGGGACCCGCGAGTGCTGCGTTCTCGGTCCTTCTCAAGGGAAATCCAGCTACACATTCTTGTGGATCGTGCATCTCAAGCGCTCAAGCCACGCGGCAGCATCATCGCGGGAAAAGCAAAATGATGCATCGGCCGGGAATCGAACCCGGGCCGCCCGCGTGGCAGGCGAGCATTCTACCACTGAACCACCGATGCTGGGGCCAGCGGTAACTTGACGCTGCTTCCCGAGCAGATGTCTCAAGGGAAAGTGGGACTGCCGTCAAGCGCCGTAGCATTCTGTGGGAAAGATGCTGCAGACGCTGAATCCTGCACTGCACTGCTTAAAAATGCCGCCAGAACGCGGTCCTCTGCGTACTCTTGCGTCGCCGGCGCCCAACTCTTGCCAAAGGATGCGAAATGTGCGCGGATACGCTGTCCGAATGCGTCTGGATGTGCTCCCCTAGCCTGCCTCGAAATGCGCCTGCCAGGTACGATCACCTTCCGCCGCTGCCGACTGGCGGGAAGCCGACACAGCGCGGACGCGCGGCGCTCGCTTGTGCGGTGGTGGTGTAATGGTCAGCATAGGTGCCTTCCAAGCAGTTGATCCGGGTTCGATTCCCGGCCACCGCAGCAGGCTTTTAATTTCGCGTATGAGTACTTTTGCCACGCGCTCTTAAATTATTGTTTTTTCGCCCTCTTACTCGCTGCATACCAGCCCTTAGTGTGTCTCGACTTGTCTCGACTTTGCTCAGCTGACGCGAGAGCTGACGCTCTCAAATCGGCCTTTATCAAAACGACAAGCACGAGAAACGACTGAGAGAGCTAAGGAGAGGCGAGGCGATGGACACACAGCACGCCCCCTTCATTTCACAGTGGCGTCTCCCTGACCGAATCGGGCTGTAGCTCCGAAAACAAAGGAGAAACAAAAATAGGAAGTAAAAGTGCAAATAGTGCCCTGTGTTCCCATGCGCTCACCCGCCCAAGTACTGACAAGGGCCAAAGTTGTTACGCATCGGCAATCGGACATTTTCTTTCATTTTCTCTTTATCGGTTGAGAACCAGTGTATTCAAGATATTATGGCCATTGCCGAGTGAATGCTGTAGCGCTTCCCGACGAGTCGGGTTCGGATCCTCTGTCAACTTCCACGCAGGGTGATGATCTTCTGGTCATCACACTCGCCAGCTGAAATCGGCGCTGCCTTTTCGAGGTAGTAAAGGAGTAGTGGCCCGTGGGGGGATCGAACCCACGACCTTCGCGTTATTAGCACGACGCTCTAACCAACTGAGCTAACGGGCCTCGGCAGATGCAGTTGCTCAGCCCTACGCTGGAAACAGGTGGCATGAAGCCATACACCATTTCTCTGGTCGTCGTGTGTCTGCTTCCCTAGTCTATATTCTGCTGACGGTCACGAAACAGTAGCTATATTGCGAGCAGGACGGGAAACGGCCGCTCGGACAGCTCAAACCTGTCACGATTCGTGTGGAAAAAATTCCGTTCCGGTACCGGGAATCGAACCCGGGCCTCCTGGGTGAAAGCCAGGTATCCTAGCCCCTAGACCACACCGGATGCGGCCGTTTCGTTCGACCGTTCGTACGGTCGCTTGTCGCATTTCGTGTCGAGTGCCGCGTCGGCGCCCCTCTCTCTTTGCGAGCATCTTTGCACATAGTGACTGGCAAGGCGCGCACCTCAAACGTCGCAGAGCAATGCTTTTGGCTTCATGCTCTGCTGGGAGAAGAGGAAAAGGGAAGCTGTAAGTAGCAATAACAGGAAGTAAACATTTTCCCGCTGAAGCGTTGAAACGTTGTGGATAACAAACAAGAAATACGTTGGCGCCCTAGCAACAGCACCACCATCAGTCACAGAAAATTAAATGCCCCGGGTGAGGATCGAACTCACGACCTTAAGATTATGAGACTTACGCGCTGCCTACTGCGCTACCGAGGCACGGGTGCACCGTTTGTCCTGCAAACTGGGTAAATGCCGTACCCAATATTAGACGTAGAGACACTGTACTTCCTGGATAACGTGTTCTGTTGCTACACGTGCACTGCCGGCCCAGTTGATTGCGGTGCTGCTGCAGCTGTTGCAACGATAGGCAGCACTCCTTGTCGTTAAAGTTCAGAGCCTCGGAGGCACCCGGACCCGGCAACTTGTGAGGCCAGGCCGACGCTAGTCTGTAGAACATGATGCGAGCGTCCTAGTGGGGACCCGCGAGTGCTGCGTTCTCGGTCCTTCTCAAGGGAAATCCAGCTACACATTCTTGTGGATCGTGCATCTCAAGCGCTCAAGCCACGCGGCAGCATCATCGCGGGAAAAGCAAAATGATGCATCGGCCGGGAATCGAACCCGGGCCGCCCGCGTGGCAGGCGAGCATTCTACCACTGAACCACCGATGCTGGGGCCAGCGGTAACTTGACGCTGCTTCCCGAGCAGATGTCTCAAGGGAAAGTGGGACTGCCGTCAAGCGCCGTAGCATTCTGTGGGAAAGATGCTGCAGACGCTGAATCCTGCACTGCACTGCTTAAAAATGCCGCCAGAACGCGGTCCTCTGCGTACTCTTGCGTCGCCGGCGCCCAACTCTTGCCAAAGGATGCGAAATGTGCGCGGATACGCTGTCCGAATGCGTCTGGATGTGCTCCCCTAGCCTGCCTCGAAATGCGCCTGCCAGGTACGATCACCTTCCGCCGCTGCCGACTGGCGGGAAGCCGACACAGCGCGGACGCGCGGCGCTCGCTTGTGCGGTGGTGGTGTAATGGTCAGCATAGGTGCCTTCCAAGCAGTTGATCCGGGTTCGATTCCCGGCCACCGCAGCAGGCTTTTAATTTCGCGTATGAGTACTTTTGCCACGCGCTCTTAAATTATTGTTTTTTCGCCCTCTTACTCGCTGCATACCAGCCCTTAGTGTGTCTCGACTTGTCTCGACTTTGCTCAGCTGACGCGAGAGCTGACGCTCTCAAATCGGCCTTTATCAAAACGACAAGCACGAGAAACGACTGAGAGAGCTAAGGAGAGGCGAGGCGATGGACACACAGCACGCCCCCTTCATTTCACGGTGGCGTCTCCCTGACCGAATCGGGCTGTAGCTCCGAAAACAAAGGAGAAACAAAAATAGGAAGTAAAAGTGCAAATAGTGCCCTGTGTTCCCATGCGCTCACCCGCCCAAGTACTGACAAGGGCCAAAGTTGTTACGCATCGGCAATCGGACATTTTCTTTCATATTCTCTTTATCGGTTGAGAACCAGTGTATTCAAGATATTATGGCCATTGCCGAGTGAATGCTGTAGCGCTTCCCGACGAGTCGGGTTCAGATCCTCTGTCAACTTCCACGCAGGGTGATGATCTTCTGGTCATCACACTCGCCAGCTGAAATCGGCGCTGCCTTTTCGAGGTAGTAAAGGAGTAGTGGCCCGTGGGGGGATCGAACCCACGACCTTCGCGTTATTAGCACGACGCTCTAACCAACTGAGCTAACGGGCCTCGGCAGATGCAGTTGCTCAGCCCTACGCTGGAAACAGGTGGCATGAAGCCATACACCATTTCTATGGTCGTCGTGTGTCTGCTTCCCTAGTCTATATTCTGCTGACGGTCACGAAACAGTAGCTATATTGCGAGCAGGACGGGAAACGGCCGCTCGGACAGCTCAAACCTGTCACGATTCGTGTGGAAAAAATTCCGTTCCGGTACCGGGAATCGAACCCGGGCCTCCTGGGTGAAAGCCAGGTATCCTAGCCCCCTTTTTTTTTTTTTTTTTTTTTTTTTTTTTTACAGTACTGAAATTAAAATCCTAAAACATGACTATATAATGTAGACTGCTGACTGAAATAAAGATTAAAACACGAAAACTTCAGACCTGGTGTAGAGAAGAAACATATATAAAGGCGGGAAATCCAGAAACAGTATAAAAGAAAATGGCTCACACAGGTGACCTTAGCCAACACCCTCTCTTTCAAATGTCAGGCTAAGCATATTGGCAAAATCATCTCGGAGTCCTGGCAATCGCAAGCGCTGCCAGTAAGCAGTAAGCATGTACTGCCGAAACGCTAGGTGTCCATCCTCTTCATGACAACTGTTGACAAAATGTACGAAATGGCCAATCAACCACATGACGGTATGGAGCTTCGTCCGCGGAAAAAAGGAAGAATCGGGCCGGACGATGATGTCAATAGTATAAGCGGCTTCAGCAGACCTAGTGACAAAAGCAAGTTGTTTCCTGAGCCAACGCCAATTAGCAAGGTGCCCACAGCAGGTGAATCGATGTTCAAGGGTATCCAGGAGACCACACCGAGTACAGGTGTCCGTGTCAGAAAGACCAATACGGTGCAGTCGTACATTGGTGGGAACCAAATTATTTATTACCCTATACCACGTGGACGCCACGGCCATAGAGTGGATCGGCAGACTAACGTTCTTCCAGACGTTCCTCCAGGACACAGATGGAGACGCCAGTTCTATTGGATTGGGACCGGCCAGCCCCTCCCAGCGGGCAATCAAGCCCTTGGTCGTTGGCACCGGTCGCCGCAAGAAGACGTCACCGAGGTAACTCACCGCAATGTAAAATTCCCGAATGTGTTTCAACTTAAAATTTAGGCGTCCGACATCGACAGGTGGAGCAAGGCTCGCCGGACGCACAACAGTAAAAAGCCTGGATGTAATTGAAGTCACTTCTTGCGTAACAATTAGAGTCGTTCGGCGGACGTACAAAGCAGACGCCTTGCGAGTAATGTCAGAGAGGCCCAAGCCTCCGGAGAGACGCGGTTTCGTCATTACCTCGTAACGTAACTTGAATAGATGGCCCATCCATATAAACCTGCTAGACAATTGGCGCAACCTTTTCGCCACCATCATGGGAAGTGGAAACAGCTGAGCAACATAATAAGCTTTACATAGAACGTAGGTGTCTAAAATTCTGACTTTTTGCAAAATGGTAGCAGAGCGCTGCTCATGGACCATCAGAGCCCCCTGTATCTTCTCGGTGACAGATTTCCAATTGAGAGCCGCCATTTTTAGAGGACACCGATCAATGATAATCCCCAAGGACGTATGGCGATCGACAAAAGTGGCCCAAGGGACGTCAGCATCGCGAAATCCTCGAATATCAAGGAACTTACATTTACCCTGATTGAGACGCGCTCCAGAGACACGACAGTATGCATCAACCGCCCCTTTCAACAACGGGATATCATCACGTTGACAGAGGAGAACAACGACATCATCCGCATATGCCTTAACAGAGAGCTTCCCACCAGAGAGGGACATACCCTGAAGCTTGAGAGCAATAGTCCGAAGCAGCGGTTCCAGGGACAATACGAATAAAGACATAGAGAGCGGACTACCCTGAGGCACTCCGCGGCGGATAGCAATGGGCGGCGTCAGCTGCCCATTGACTGACACCCGAGCTGTTATTCCCCTATACAAATTGCCAAGAACACCACGTGATGAAGCGTTAAAACCTATTGTACCTAAAACACGATCTAAAAACACATGACTGACGTGATCAAAAGCCTTATAAAAATCAAGGAAGGCAAAGGCACAATGTACGTTTGTAACCGCCGCAACCGAGACAACATCCCGATATTCGGCTACTGGTGTCAGAATAGATCTATCATGAAAACAACATTGATGTGCACCAATCACACCCCGAAGCAGAGAAGACAACCGGCTATTGAGCGCTCTAGCAGCTGTCTTATAGTCAAAATTCAGCAATGTGAGCGGACGAAGATTGGCAGCAGATAAACGACCAGAGGACTTCGGGATTAAAACAATTTTCCCTACTTTAAAATCGGCAGGCACATCCATCCCCCTGACAATCTCATTTAAAATCTGCGTAAAAATGCCACCCAAAAGAGGCCAAAAACGGAGATAAAATTCTTTAGGCAGGCCGTCTGGACCCGGCGATTTACTGGACGGAGAGCGAGCAATAAAATCGAAAACATCATCTACCTGGAACTCCCGGAGAAATTCGCCGTTCGCGTCAGGCGCGATCGTCGCAGTTAGATCCCCAAAGACATCATCCGAAAGAGACTCACCAGAATCATCGGCAGAATATAGACTAGTGTAATACTGATGAAGAGCACGAACCATTTCCTCCTGTGCAATAAGCTGTCGCCCATCATCCACCGTAAGAGAAGAGATGAAGGAGCGACGACGACGAGTCTGATGCCGTAGCAGGTGGTACAAGGATGTCAGTTCACCTTCAACAAGAGAGTGAGGTTTCGACTTAACTCGCAGACCATCCATCTGTCGTCGTTTAAGGCTCAAGAGCTTGGCTTTAATACGACGAACATCATGGATCCGCAGTGGAGAGGTACCCGCCGCGTCATATAGTTCACGCAGGACAGAGTAGTAATATTCATACGTGTTCTTAAAATCACGCGTCCTAGCAGCACAGTAGAAAATCAAAGTCTGACGAATCTTGGGCTTGGCAAACGCAGTCCACCAAACCAGCAAGGAGGGGTATCGCGGGACAGAGCGAAGACATCGCTCCCACACGCCACTTATAACATCATCCATAGCACTGTCGGCAAGGTGGGAAACATTTAACATCCACTGGGAACGATAAAGTTTTGCAGGTTGGCGACTAAGATTTACAGTTGCAGTAAAAGCACAATGGTCAGAAAAACTAGTAGGAATAACATCGACAGAAAGAATTTTATCACATAAAAAATCAGATAAATAGAATCTGTCGAGTCTACTGCATGAGGACGCGGTAAAAAACGTATATTTCACCAGGGTTGGATATTTGTGTTCCCAAACATCACGCAGACGCATCGTACGAACTAAGTCATGTAAATCACGGCAATAATTAAAATTGGGGGACTGGTCTGCAGGGCGTAAAACACAATTAAAATCGCCTCCGAGCAGGAGACTCCGAGGACTCTGGCGCAAAAGATAAATAAGCTCTTCTTTATAAAAGCGCGATCGAGCCACAGTGTGACCCGAACCAGAGGGGGCATACAAAACAACGAGGCGGAGATCAAAAAGACGACAACCAATCCCACGGCCAGAGTCAAGGAATTCAATGTCAGTAATAGGAATGCCCTCTCGAAAGAAAAGAGCAGTTCCTGTTGAATATTCCGGCGCGACATTAAAAACAGTTTGAAATCCAGGTAGAGAGAGATCAGAAAACAACACTTCCTGCAAAAACACTACGTCCGCACAGGCGTCGTAAATAAACTGCAGCAAAGAGGCAATGCGAACGTCGGACTCAATACGGTTAACATTTAAGGTAAGAAAGGTGTATGCTTGAACCATAGAGAGAAAAGCGAGAAAACAAATCACCTACACCGACGCACCAGCGTCACAGTCCATAGCAGGGGTGACAGAGGCATCCGAGGGAGGGGGACTGCTACCCCGTTCCGCGGATCCCTTACGTTTCGGTTTTTTACGAACAGCATTAACGTTCGGCTGAACGCGTAACTTGCGTCGGCTGACGGGCAAGGAAACTTCAGCCGCCGGTGACGTAGGAGGGTCAAGTTCTGTATCCGACACCACCCGCGCCGGTCCACATGCGGGATCCGGGGTCGCGGGGGAAACATCCGACAAAACGGAATGGTCAACACCTGCACTAGCTTCCGGCAAACATGGACTGCACGGAGGCGAAACGTGAGCAGGAAGGTCCGAGGCCGCAGAGTTGGAAGGAAGCGGAGCAGCTCCGCTGGCAGAGGTATGGGGCAGCGAAGCAGGAAGTTGTCGCGGCTCCACTTGTTGTGACATCGAAGTCGGTTCGGAAGACGGCGCCAACAGGCCCGACCGACGACCCGACTCGAGAGAAGCTGCGTCGGAGGCCGGAGGGGCGCCAGCAGCCGCCACCGGAACCGCTACCTCAGGAGGGCAGGGAGCAGCTACAGTACGCAGTGGCTCGGAGGATGCCGGTCGCTCGGACTGGGGCATCTCAGGGAGATCCTCATCCGTACTATTTCCATCGTGTGGGCGACGCCTCTTATTATTCAAAAGTGGCACACTCACCTGAGGGACAGACGGAACAACATCAGATTTAGCACGCAAAGGAGGAAATTCTGTATCAGGGGTGCGCAAAACCTGTGGAGGGGCGCTACTACCACTGGACTGTGCTACACCAAGAGCAGAACCACCTGCAACGAGGTCAGCGACCGTTAACTTGCGACGCTGTTCGAGAGAATTTTTTAAAACAAAAACTCTCCGCGGACAGTCGGTACGCACGTGACCACTTTCATTGCACAAAAAACAGGTGCCCACCTGACCACTATATGTTACATGGACACGATATCCACCGATCTGCAGGTGAGATGGAATATTCTGCTTAACGTGCATTTCGACTGAACGAATACCACTGTAACATTGCAGGCGATGTTGGCTTGACCAGCGTTCAAGGCGAATGCCCTTTACATCACCATACTTCTGTAGACCCTCCTTAAGATAGACATTATCCACCTCCGGTGGAAGGTGTAAACACGAACATTGGTATACGTGATGGAAGCATTGGAAAGCAGCACGGTACTTACAGAATCATCCCGATGCCGAAAGAGAACTTGATGACCATATTTAGAAAGAATTTTATCAACCTGAAGTGGGTCCATAAACTTAACAAAGAAAACATACAGTTCGGTATCAAAATAAGCAGTGTGCACCTGATCCGAATGAACACCAAAGGTATCTACCAACCAATCATGAATCTCAAGAGAACTAGGTTGCACATGGCGGGTTGACTTGTCAAAAGCAAAACTAACTGTAGCCTGACGAGGAATAACCTGGGACGACATTTTCAAAATAGGCGGTCGAAACCGCTACACACAACACACTGAAATAAGGACAGAAAGTAACACAAGGTACGAAACAACGACGGAGAAACACTCACAGAAGTTGCAACACAACACGTAAACAACGATAGTCCACTATACGTAACGCTACGGCGGAGCGGAAGACTAGGCACGTCCACACTGCACGGCGTCTAAAGCGGAACTGTGCCACACCGGATGCGGCCGTTTCGTTCGACCGTTCGTACGGTCGCTTGTCGCATTTCGTGTCGAGTGCCGCGTCGGCGCCCCTCTCTCTTTGCGAGCATCTTTGCACATAGTGACTGGCAAGGCGCGCACCTCAAACGTCGCAGAGCAATGCTTTTGGCTTCATGCTCTGCTGGGAGAAGAGGAAAAGGGAAGCTGTAAGTAGCAATAACAGGAAGTAAACATTTTCCCGCTGAAGCGTTGAAACGTTGTGGATAACAAACAAGAAATACGTTGGCGCCCTAGCAACAGCACCACCATCAGTCACAGAAAATTAAATGCCCCGGGTGAGGATCGAACTCACGACCTTAAGATTATGAGACTTACGCGCTGCCTACTGCGCTACCGAGGCACGGGTGCACCGCTTGTCCTGCAAACTGGGTAAATGCCGTACCCAATATTAGACGTAGAGACACTGTACTTCCTGGATAACGTGTTCTGTTGCTACACGTGCACTGCCGGCCCAGTTGATTGCGGTGCTGCTGCAGCTGTTGCAACGATAGGCAGCACTCCTTGTCGTTAAAGTTCAGAGCCTCGGAGGCACCCGGACCCGGCAACTTGTGAGGCCAGGCCGACGCTAGTCTGTAGAACATGATGCGAGCGTCCTAGTGGGGACCCGCGAGTGCTGCGTTCTCGGTCCTTCTCAAGGGAAATCCAGCTACACATTCTTGTGGATCGTGCATCTCAAGCGCTCAAGCCACGCGGCAGCATCATCGCGGGAAAAGCAAAATGATGCATCGGCCGGGAATCGAACCCGGGCCGCCCGCGTGGCAGGCGAGCATTCTACCACTGAACCACCGATGCTGGGGCCAGCGGTAACTCGACGCTGGTTCCCGAGCAGATGTCTCAAGGGAAAGTGGGACTGCCGTCAAGCGCCGTAGCATTCTGTGGGAAAGATGCTGCAGACGCTGAATCCTGCACTGCACTGCTTAAAAATGCCGCCAGAACGCGGTCCTCTGCGTACTCTTGCGTCGCCGGCGCCCAACTCTTGCCAAAGGATGCGAAATGTGCGCGGATACGCTGTCCGAATGCGTCTGGATGTGCTCCCCTAGCCTGCCTCGAAATGCGCCTGCCAGGTACGATCACCTTCCGCCGCTGCCGACTGGCGGGAAGCCGACACAGCGCGGACGCGCGGCGCTCGCTTGTGCGGTGGTGGTGTAATGGTCAGCATAGGTGCCTTCCAAGCAGTTGATCCGGGTTCGATTCCCGGCCACCGCAGCAGGCTTTTAATTTCGCGTATGAGTACTTTTGCCACGCGCTCTTAAATTATTGTTTTTTCGCCCTCTTACTCGCTGCATACCAGCCCTTAGTGTGTCTCGACTTGTCTCGACTTTGCTCAGCTGACGCGAGAGCTGACGCTCTCAAATCGGCCTTTATCAAAACGACAAGCACGAGAAACGACTGAGAGAGCTAAGGAGAGGCGAGGCGATGGACACACAGCACGCCCCCTTCATTTCACGGTGGCGTCTCCCTGACCGAATCGGGCTGTAGCTCCGAAAACAAAGGAGAAACAAAAATAGGAAGTAAAAGTGCAAATAGTGCCCTGTGTTCCCATGCGCTCACCCGCCCAAGTACTGACAAGGGCCAAAGTTGTTACGCATCGGCAATCGGACATTTTCTTTCATTTTCTCTTTATCGGTTGAGAACCAGTGTATTCAAGATATTATGGCCATTGCCGAGTGAATGCTGTAGCGCTTCCCGACGAGTCGGGTTCGGATCCTCTGTCAACTTCCACGCAGGGTGATGATCTTCTGGTCATCACACTCGCCAGCTGAAATCGGCGCTGCCTTTTCGAGGTAGTAAAGGAGTAGTGGCCCGTGGGGGGATCGAACCCACGACCTTCGCGTTATTAGCACGACGCTCTAACCAACTGAGCTAACGGGCCTCGGCAGATGCAGTTGCTCAGCCCTACGCTGGAAACAGGTGGCATGAAGCCATACACCATTTCTATGGTCGTCGTGTGTCTGCTTCCCTAGTCTATATTCTGCTGACGGTCACGAAACAGTAGCTATATTGCGAGCAGGACGGGGAACGGCCGCTCGGACAGCTCAAACCTGTCACGATTCGTGTGGAAAAAATTCCGTTCCGGTACCGGGAATCGAACCCGGGCCTCCTGGGTGAAAGCCAGGTATCCTAGCCCCTAGACCACACCGGATGCGGCCGTTTCGTTCGACCGTTCGTACGGTCGCTTGTCGCATTTCGTGTCGAGTGCCGCGTCGGCGCCCCTCTCTCTTTGCGAGCATCTTTGCACATAGTGACTGGCAAGGCGCGCACCTCAAACGTCGCAGAGCAATGCTTTTGGCTTCATGCTCTGCTGGGAGAAGAGGAAAAGGGAAGCTGTAAGTAGCAATAACAGGAAGTAAACATTTTCCCGCTGAAGCGTTGAAACGTTGTGGATAACAAACAAGAAATACGTTGGCGCCCTAGCAACAGCACCACCATCAGTCACAGAAAATTAAATGCCCCGGGTGAGGATCGAACTCACGACCTTAAGATTATGAGACTTACGCGCTGCCTACTGCGCTACCGAGGCACGGGTGCACCGTTTGTCCTGCAAACTGGGTAAATGCCGTACCCAATATTAGACGTAGAGACACTGTACTTCCTGGATAACGTGTTCTGTTGCTACACGTGCACTGCCGGCCCAGTTGATTGCGGTGCTGCTGCAGCTGTTGCAACGATAGGCAGCACTCCTTGTCGTTAAAGTTCAGAGCCTCGGAGGCACCCGGACCCGGCAACTTGTGAGGCCAGGCCGACGCTAGTCTGTAGAACATGATGCGAGCGTCCTAGTGGGGACCCGCGAGTGCTGCGTTCTCGGTCCTTCTCAAGGGAAATCCAGCTACACATTCTTGTGGATCGTGCATCTCAAGCGCTCAAGCCACGCGGCAGCATCATCGCGGGAAAAGCAAAATGATGCATCGGCCGGGAATCGAACCCGGGCCGCCCGCGTGGCAGGCGAGCATTCTACCACTTTTTTTTTTTTTTTTTTTAATATCATTTTGTTCGGTTTTTTTCGTTGTGTCTGCTCTGGGCGGACGCCGTAAGACATCCATTTATGTTCGTTGTTGATCGATTGACTCAGTTTTTTTATTACAGAGGGCACGTAGCCCTCTGACCGAACACGCTGAGCTACCGTGCCGGCTGAACCACCGATGCTGGGGCCAGCGGTAACTTGACGCTGGTTCCCGAGCAGATGTCTCAAGGGAAAGTGGGACTGCCGTCAAGCGCCGTAGCATTCTGTGGGAAAGATGCTGCAGACGCTGAATCCTGCACTGCACTGCTTAAAAATGCCGCCAGAACGCGGTCCTCTGCGTACTCTTGCGTCGCCGGCGCCCAACTCTTGCCAAAGGATGCGAAATGTGCGCGGATACGCTGTCCGAATGCGTCTGGATGTGCTCCCCTAGCCTGCCTCGAAATGCGCCTGCCAGGTACGATCACCTTCCGCCGCTGCCGACTGGCGGGAAGCCGACACAGCGCGGACGCGCGGCGCTCGCTTGTGCGGTGGTGGTGTAATGGTCAGCATAGGTGCCTTCCAAGCAGTTGATCCGGGTTCGATTCCCGGCCACCGCAGCAGGCTTTTAATTTCGCGTATGAGTACTTTTGCCACGCGCTCTTAAATTATTGTTTTTTTTCGCCCTCTTACTCGCTGCATACCAGCCCTTAGTGTGTCTCGACTTGTCTCGACTTTGCTCAGCTGACGCGAGAGCTGACGCTCTCAAATCGGCCTTTATCAAAACGACAAGCACGAGAAACGACTGAGAGAGCTAAGGAGAGGCGAGGCGATGGACACACAGCACGCCCCCTTCATTTCACGGTGGCGTCTCCCTGACCGAATCGGGCTGTAGCTCCGAAAACAAAGGAGAAACAAAAATAGGAAGTAAAAGTGCAAATAGTGCCCTGTGTTCCCATGCGCTCACCCGCCCAAGTACTGACAAGGGCCAAAGTTGTTACGCATCGGCAATCGGACATTTTCTTTCATTTTCTCTTTATCGGTTGAGAACCAGTGTATTCAAGATATTATGGCCATTGCCGAGTGAATGCTGTAGCGCTTCCCGACGAGTCGGGTTCGGATCCTCTGTCAACTTCCACGCAGGGTGATGATCTTCTGGTCATCACACTCGCCAGCTGAAATCGGCGCTGCCTTTTCGAGGTAGTAAAGGAGTAGTGGCCCGTGGGGGGATCGAACCCACGACCTTCGCGTTATTAGCACGACGCTCTAACCAACTGAGCTAACGGGCCTCGGCAGATGCAGTTGCTCAGCCCTACGCTGGAAACAGGTGGCATGAAGCCATACACCATTTCTATGGTCGTCGTGTGTCTGCTTCCCTAGTCTATATTCTGCTGACGGTCACGAAACAGTAGCTATATTGCGAGCAGGACGGGGAACGGCCGCTCGGACAGCTCAAACCTGTCACGATTCGTGTGGAAAAAATTCCGTTCCGGTACCGGGAATCGAACCCGGGCCTCCTGGGTGAAAGCCAGGTATCCTAGCCCCTAGACCACACCGGATGCGGCCGTTTCGTTCGACCGTTCGTACGGTCGCTTGTCGCATTTCGTGTCGAGTGCCGCGTCGGCGCCCCTCTCTCTTTGCGAGCATCTTTGCACATAGTGACTGGCAAGGCGCGCACCTCAAACGTCGCAGAGCAATGCTTTTGGCTTCATGCTCTGCTGGGAGAAGAGGAAAAGGGAAGCTGTAAGTAGCAATAACAGGAAGTAAACATTTTCCCGCTGAAGCGTTGAAACGTTGTGGATAACAAACAAGAAATACGTTGGCGCCCTAGCAACAGCACCACCATCAGTCACAGAAAATTAAATGCCCCGGGTGAGGATCGAACTCACGACCTTAAGATTATGAGACTTACGCGCTGCCTACTGCGCTACCGAGGCACGGGTGCACCGTTTGTCCTGCAAACTGGGTAAATGCCGTACCCAATATTAGACGTAGAGACACTGTACTTCCTGGATAACGTGTTCTGTTGCTACACGTGCACTGCCGGCCCAGTTGATTGCGGTGCTGCTGCAGCTGTTGCAACGATAGGCAGCACTCCTTGTCGTTAAAGTTCAGAGCCTCGGAGGCACCCGGACCCGGCAACTTGTGAGGCCAGGCCGACGCTAGTCTGTAGAACATGATGCGAGCGTCCTAGTGGGGACCCGCGAGTGCTGCGTTCTCGGTCCTTCTCAAGGGAAATCCAGCTACACATTCTTGTGGATCGTGCATCTCAAGCGCTCAAGCCACGCGGCAGCATCATCGCGGGAAAAGCAAAACGATGCATCGGCCGGGAATCGAACCCGGGCCGCCCGCGTGGCAGGCGAGCATTCTACCACTGAACCACCGATGCTGGGGCCAGCGGTAACTTGACGCTGGTTCCCGAGCAGATGTCTCAAGGGAAAGTGGGACTGCCGTCAAGCGCCGTAGCATTCTGTGGGAAAGATGCTGCAGACGCTGAATCCTGCACTGCACTGCTTAAAAATGCCGCCAGAACGCGGTCCTCTGCGTACTCTTGCGTCGCCGGCGCCCAACTCTTGCCAAAGGATGCGAAATGTGCGCGGATACGCTGTCCGAATGCGTCTGGATGTGCTCCCCTAGCCTGCCTCGAAATGCGCCTGCCAGGTACGATCACCTTCCGCCGCTGCCGACTGGCGGGAAGCCGACACAGCGCGGACGCGCGGCGCTCGCTTGTGCGGTGGTGGTGTAATGGTCAGCATAGGTGCCTTCCAAGCAGTTGATCCGGGTTCGATTCCCGGCCACCGCAGCAGGCTTTTAATTTCGCGTATGAGTACTTTTGCCACGCGCTCTTAAATTATTGTTTTTTCGCCCTCTTACTCGCTGCATACCAGCCCTTAGTGTGTCTCGACTTTGCTCAGCTGACGCGAGAGCTGACGCTCTCAAATCGGCCTTTATCAAAACGACAAGCACGAGAAACGACTGAGAGAGCTAAGGAGAGGCGAGGCGATGGACACACAGCACGCCCCCTTCATTTCACGGTGGCGTCTCCCTGACCGAATCGGGCTGTAGCTCCGAAAACAAAGGAGAAACAAAAATAGGAAGTAAAAGTGCAAATAGTGCCCTGTGTTCCCATGCGCTCACCCGCCCAAGTACTGACAAGGGCCAAAGTTGTTACGCATCGGCAATCGGACATTTTCTTTCATTTTCTCTTTATCGGTTGAGAACCAGTGTATTCAAGATATTATGGCCATTGCCGAGTGAATGCTGTAGCGCTTCCCGACGAGTCGGGTTCGGATCCTCTGTCAACTTCCACGCAGGGTGATGATCTTCTGGTCATCACACTCGCCAGCTGAAATCGGCGCTGCCTTTTCGTAGTAGTAAAGGAGTAGTGGCCCGTGGGGGGATCGAACCCACGACCTTCGCGTTATTAGCACGACGCTCTAACCAACTGAGCTAACGGGCCTCGGCAGATGCAGTTGCTCAGCCCTACGCTGGAAACAGGTGGCATGAAGCCACACACCATTTCTATGGTCGTCGTGTGTCTGCTTCCCTAGTCTATATTCTGCTGACGGTCACGAAACAGTAGCTATATTGCGAGCAGGACGGCAAACGGCTGCTCGGACAGCTCAAACTTGCCACGATTCGTGTGGAAAAAATTCCGTTCCGGTACCGGGAATCGAACCCGGGCCTCCTGGGTGAAAGCCAGGTATCCTAGCCACTTTTTTTTTTTTTTTTAAATATTTTCAGCCACTGACGTGCGATCAGTTTGCACAAAACGCTAGGGCTCGTCCGGGATTTGAACCCGGGACCTCCTGCACCCTAAGCAGGAATCATACCCCTTTTTTTTTTTTTTTTTTTTACAGCATTCTTTTAAGTCCAAAGGGAACACACACAGACACACACACACACACACACACACACACACACACACACACACACACAGACACACATACACACACCTTAAATAAAAAGAAGATATAATTGGTTTCTAATGCAAACAGCAAAGGGTGGATTTGTACCTCAATTTTGATATACTGGGAGTGCATAATAAATTCATATTTTTTTTCATTGTGTAAAGTTAGAGGTGACAGTGAGATTCAGGTCTGCGGAAGCAAAGTGGGCAGGGGTCGAAGCCCGAGGCCTGGCCACGATGACTCCACCGTCCTGTTTCCGAAAGGCACCTGTACAAGGGCGTAGTATTATCCCCTACTGTCTCGGTTCGTGGTCGCTCGTTTGTTTTTCTTGAGTGCCCTAAAGGTCCACGAAAACTTCAGTCCTGGATGTAGAGAAGAAACATACACCAAGGCGGTAAATCCCGAAACAGTATAAAAGAAAATGGCTCACACAGGTGTCCTTAGCCAACACCCTCTCTTTCAAATGTCAGGCTAAGCATATTTGCAAAATCATCACGGAGGCCTGGCAATCGCAAGCGCTGCCAGTAAGCAGTAAGCATGTACTGCCGAAACGCTAGGTGTCCATCGTCTTCATGACAACTGAAGACAAAATGTACGAAATGTCCAATCAACCACATGACTGTATGGAGCTTCGTTCGCGGAAAAAAGGAGGAATCGGGCCGGACGATGATGTCAATAGTATAAGCGGCTTCAGCAGACCTAGTGACAAAAGCAAGTTGTTTCCTGAGCCAACGCCAATTGGCAAGGTGCCCACAGCAGGTGAATCGATGTTCAAGGGTATCCAGGAGACCACACCGAGTACAGGTGTCCGTGTCAGAAAGACCAATACGGTGCAGTCGTACATTGGTGGGAACCAAATTATTTATTACCCTATACCACGTGGACGCCACGGCCATAGAGTGTATCGGCAGACTAACATTCTTCCAGACGTTCCTCCAGGACACAGATGGAGACGCCAGTTCTATTGGATTGGGACCGGCCAGCCCCTCCCAGCGGGCAATCAAGCCCTTGGTCGTTGGCACCGGTCGCCGCAAGAAGACGTCACCGAGGTAACTCACCGCAATGTAAAACTCCCGAATGTGTTTCAGCTTAATATTTAGGCGTCCGACATCGACAGGTGGAGCAAGGCTCGCCGGACGCACAACAGTAAAAAGCCTGGATGTAATTGAAGTCACTTCTTGCGTAACAATTAGAGTCGTTCGGCGGACGTACAAAGCAGACGCCTTGCGAGTAATGTCAGAGAGGCCCAAGCCTCCGGAGATACGCGGTTTCGTCATAACCTCGTAACGTAACTTGAATAGATGGCCCTTCCATATAAACCTGCTAGACAATTGGCGCAACCTTTTCGCCACCATCATGGGAAGTGGGAACAGCTGAGCAACATAATAAGCTTTACATAGAACGTAGGTGTCTAAAATTCTGACTTTTTGCAAAATGGTAGCAGAGCGCTGCTCATGGACCATCAGAGCCCCCTGTATCTTCTCGGTGACAGATTTCCAATTGAGAGCCGCCATTTTTAGAGGACACCGATCAATGATAATCCCCAAGGACGTATGGCGATCGACAAAAGTGGCCCAAGGGACATCAGCATCGCGAAATCCTCGAATATCAAGGAACTTACATTTACCCTGATTGAGACGCGCTCCAGAGACACGACAGTATGCATCAACTGCCCCTTTCAACAACCGGATATCATCACGTTGACGGAGGAGAACAACGACATCATCCGCATATGCCTTAACAGAGAGCTTCCCACCAGAGAGGGACATACCCTGAAGCTTGAGAGCAATAGTCCGAAGCAGCGGTTCCAGGGACAATACGAATAAAGACATAGAGAGCGGACTACCCTGAGGCACTCCGCGGCGGATAGCAATGGGCGGCGTCAGCTGCCCATTGACTGACACCCGAGCTGTTATTCCCCTATACAAATTGCCAAGAACACCACGTGATGAAGCGTTAAAACCTATTGTACCTAAAACATGATCTAAAAACACATGACCGACGTGATCAAAAGCCTTGTAAAAATCAAGGAAGGCAAAGGCACAATGTACGTTTGTAACCGCCGCAACCGAGACAACATCCCGATATTCGGCTACTGGTGTCAGAATAGATCTATCATGAAAACAACATTGATGTGCACCAATCACACCCCGAAGCAGAGAAGACAACCGGCTATTGAGCGCTCTAGCAGCTGTCTTGTAGTCAAAGTTCAGCAATGTGAGCGGACGAAGATTGGCAGCAGATAAACGACCAGAGGACTTCGGAATTAAAACAATTTTCCCTACTTTAAAATCGGCAGGCACATCAACCCCCCTGACAATCTCATTTAAAATCTGCGTAAAAATGCCACCCAAAAGAGGCCAAAAACGGAGATAAAATTCTTTAGGCAGGCCGTCTGGACCCGGCGATTTACTGGACGGAGAGCGAGCAATAAAATCGAAAACATCATCTACCTGGAACTCCCGGAGAAATTCGCCGTTCGCGTCAGGCGCGATCGTCGCAGTTAGATCCCCAAGGACATCACCCGAAAGAGACTCACCAGAATCATCGGCAGAATATAGACTAGTATAATACTGATGAAGAGCACGAACCATTTCCTCCTGTGCAATAAGCTGTCGTCCATCATCCACCGTAAGAGAAGAGATGAAGGAGCGACGACGACGAGTCTGATGCCGTAGCAGGTGGTACAAGGATGTCAGTTCACCTTCAACAAGAGAGTGAGGTTTCGACTTAACTCGCAGACCATCCATCTGTCGTCGTTTAAGGCTCAAGAGCTTGGCTTTAATACGACGAACATCATGGATCCGCAGAGGAGAGGTACCCGCCGCGTCATATAGTTCACGCAGGACAGAGTAGTAATATTCATACGTGTTCTTAAAATCACGCGCCCTTGCAGCACAGTAAAAAATCAAAGTCTGACGAATCTTGGGCTTGGCAAACGCAGTCCACCAAACCAGCAAGGAGGGGTATCGCGGGACAGAGCGAAGACATCGCTCCCACACGCCACTTATAACATCATCCATAGCACTGTCGGCAAGGTGGGAAACATTTAACATCCACTGGGAACGATAAAGTTTTGCAGGTTGGTGACTAAGATTTACAGTTGCAGTAAAAGCACAATGGTCAGAAAAACTAGTAGGAATAACATCGACAGAAAGAATTTTATCACATAAAAAATCAGATAAATAGAATCTGTCGAGTCTACTGCATGAGGACCCGGTAAAAAACGTATATTTCACCAGGGTTGGATATTTGTGTTCCCAAACATCACGCAGATGGATCGTACGAACTAAGTCATGTAAATCACGGCAATAATTAAAATTGGGGGACTGGTCTGCAGGGCGTAAAACACAATTAAAATCGCCTCCGAGCAGGAGACTCCGAGGACTCTGGCGCAAAAGATAAATAAGCTCTTCTTTATAAAAGCGCGATCGAGCCACAGTGTGACCCGAACCAGAGGGGGCATACAAAACAACGAGGCGGAGATCAAAAAGACGACAACCAATCCCACGGCCAGAGTCAAGGAATTCAATGTCAGTAATAGGAATGCCCTCTCGAAAGAAAAGAGCAGTTCCTGTTGAATATTCCGGCGCGACATTAAAAGCAGTTTGAAATCCAGGTAGAGAGAGATCAGAAAACAACACTTCCTGCAAAAACACTACGTCCGCACAGGCGTCGTAAATAAACTGCCGCAAAGAGGCAATGCGAACGTCGGACTCAATACGGTTAACATTTAAGGTAAGAAAGGTGTATGCTTGAACCATAGACAGAAAAGCGAGAAAACAAATCACCTACACCGACGCACCAGCGTCACAGTCCATACCAGGGGTGACGGAGGCATCCGAGGGAGGGGGACTGCTACCCCGTTCCGCGGATCCCTTACGTTTCGGTTTTTTACGAACAGCATTAACGTTCGGCTGAACGCGTAACTTGCGTCGGCTGACGGGCAAGGAAGCTTCAGCCGCCGGTGACGTAGGGGGGTCAAGTTCTGTATCCGACACCACCCGCGCCGGTCCACATGCGGGATCCGGGGTCGCGGCGGAAACATCCGACGAAACGGAATGGTCAACACCTGCACTAGCTTCCGGCAAACATGGACTGCACGGAGGCGAAACGTGAGCAGGAAGGTCCGAGGCCGCAGAGTTGGAAGGAAGCGGAGCAGCTCCGCTGGCAGAGGTATGAGGCAGCGAAGCAGGAAGTTGTCGCGGCTCCACTTGTTGTGACATCGAAGTCGGTTTGGAAGACGGCGCCAACAGGCCCGACCGACGACCCGACTCGAGAGAAGCTGCGTCGGAGGCCGGAGGGGGGCCAGCAGCCGCCACCGGAACCGCTACCTCAGGAGGGCAGGGAGCAGCTACAGTACACAGTGGCTCGGAGGATGCCGGTCGCTCGGACTGGGGCATCTCAGGGAGATCCTCATCCGTACTGTTTCCATCGTGTGGGCGACGCCTCTTATTATTCAAAAGTGGCACACCCACCTGAGGGACAGACGGAACAACATCAGATTTAGCACGCAAAGGAGGAAATTCTGTGTCAGGGGTGCGCAAAACCTGTGGCGGGGCGCTACTACCACTGGACTGTGCTACACCAAGAGCAGAACCACCTGCAACGAGGTCAGCGACCGTTAACTTGCGACGCTGTTCGAGAGAATTTTTTAAAACAAAAACCCTCCGCGGACAGTCAGTACGCACGTGACCACTTTCATTGCACAAAAAACAGGTGCCAACCTGACCACTATATGTTACATGGACACGATATCCACCGATCTGCAGGTGAGATGGAATATTCTGCTTAATGTGCATTTCGACTGAACGAATACCACTGTAACATTGCAGGCGATGTTGGCTTGACCAGCGTTCAAGGCGAATGCTCTTTACATCACCATACTTTTGTAGACCCTCCTTAAGATAGACATTATCCACCTCCGGTGGAAGGTTGTAAACACGAACATTGGTATACGTGATGGAAGCATTGGAAAGCAGAACGGTACTTACAGAATCATCCCGATGCCGAAAGAGAACTTGATGACCATATTTAGAAAGAATTTTATCAACCTGAAGTGGGTCCATGAACTTAACAAAGAAAACATACAGTTCGGTATCAAAATAAGCAGTGTGCACCTGATCCGAATGAACACCAAAGGTATCTACCAACCAATCATGAATCTCAAGGGAACTAGGTTACACATTGCGGGTTGACTTGTCGAAAGTAAAACTAACTGTAGCCTGACGAGGAATAACCTGGGACGACATTTTCAAAATAGGCGGTCGAAACCGCTACACACAACACACTGAAATAAGGACAGAAAGTAACACAAGGTACGAAACAACGACGGAGAAACACTCACAGAAGTTGCAACACAACACGTAAACAACGATAGTCCACTATACGTAACGCTACGGCGGAGCGGAAGACTAGGCACGTCCACACTGCACGGCGTCTAAAGCGGAACTAACCACTAGACCACACCGGATGTGGCCGTTTCGTTCGACCGTTCGTACGGTCGCTTGTCGCATTTCGTGTCGAGTGCCGCGTCGGCGCCCCTCTCTCTTTGCGAGCATCTTTGCACATACTGACTGGCAAGGCGCGCACCTCAAACGTCGCAGAGCAATGCTTTTGGCTTCATGCTCTGCTGGGAGAAGAGGAAAAGGGAAGCTGTAAGTAGCAATAACAGGAAGTAAACATTTTCCCGCTGAAGCGTTGAAACGTTGTGGATAACAAACAAGAAATACGTTGGCGCCCTAGCAACAGCACCACCATCAGTCACAGAAAATTAAATGCCCCGGGTGAGGATCGAACTCACGACCTTAAGATTATGAGACTTACGCGCTGCCTTGTGAGGCCAGGCCGACGCTAGTCTGTAGAACATGATGCGAGCGTCCTAGTGGGGACCCGCGAGTGCTGCGTTCTCGGTCCTTCTCAAGGGAAATCCAGCTACACATTCTTGTGGATCGTGCATCTCAAGCGCTCAAGCCACGCGGCAGCATCATCGCGGGAAAAGCAAAATGATGCCTCGGCCGGGATTCGAACCCGGGCCGCCCGCGTGGCAGGCGAGCATTCTACCACTGAACCACCGATGCTGCGGCCAGCGGTAACTTGACGCTGCTTCCCGCCCAGATGTCTCGAGATAACGTGGGACTGCCGTCAAGCGCCGTAGCATTCTGTCGAGAAAATGCTGCAGACGCTGAATCCTGCACTGTACTGCCTAAAAATGCCGCCAGAACGCCGTCCTCTGCGTCCTCTTGCGTCGCCGGCGCCGACTCTTGCCAAAGGGTGCGAAATGTGCATGGATACGCCGTGCGAATGCATCTGCATGTGCTCCCCTAGCCTACCTCGTAATGCGCCTAGGGCTACGATCACCTTCGGCCGCTGCCGACTGGCGGGAAGCCGACACAGCGCGGCGTGGGGGCGCCCGGTTGTGCGGTGGTGGTGTAAAGGTCAGCATAGTTGCCTTGCAAGCAGTTGATCCGGGTTCGATTCCCGGCCACCGCAGCAGGCTTTCAGCTTTGCGTATGAGTACTTTTGCCACGCGCCGTTAAATTAATGTTCTTTCTCCCTCTTACTCGCTGCAGACCAGCCTACAGTGTGTCTCGACTTGTCTCGACTTTGCTCAGCTGACGCGAGAGCTGACGCTCTCCAGTCGGCCTATATCAAAACGACAAGCACGAGAAACGACTGAGAGAGGCAGGGAGAGGCGAGGCGGTGGACACACAGCACGCCCCTTCATTTCACGGTGGCGTCTCCCTCACTGAATCGGTCTGCAGCTGCGAAAACAAAGGAGAAAGAAAAATAGGAAGCAAAATTGCCAACAGTACCCTGTGTTCCCATGCGGTCACCCGCCCAAGCACTGACAAGGGCCAAAGTTGTTACACGTCGGCAATCGGGCATTTTCTTTCATTTTCTCTTTGCCGTATGAGAACCAGCGTATTCAACATATTGTGACCATTGCCGAGCGAATGCTGCAGCGCTTCCCGACGAGTCGGGTTCGGATCCTCTGCCAACGTCCACGCAGGGCGATGATCTTTTGGTCATCACACTCGCCAGCTGAAATCGGCGCTGCCTTTTCGTAGTAGTAAAAGCCTACTGGCCCGTGGGGGGATCGAACCCACGACCTTCGCGTTATTAGCACGACGCTCTAACCAACTGAGCTAACGGGCCTCGACGCGGACGGTTGCTCAGCCCTACGCTGGAATCACGTCGCATGAAGCCACACGCCACTTCTAGGGTCACCGTGTGTCTGCTTCGCCCGTCTATGTTCTGCTGGCGGTCACGAAACAGTAGCTGTACTGCGAGCAGGACGGGAAACGGCAGCACGCACTGCTGAAACTTGAGACGATTCGTGTGGAAAAAATTCCGTTCCGGTACCGGCAATCGAGCCCGGGCCTCCGGGGTGATAGCCAGGCATCCTAGCCACTAGATCTCACCGGATTTGGGCGTCCGTTCGACGGATCGGATGGTCTCTCGCACATTTCGTGCCGAGGCCCGTGTCGGCACCCTTCTCTCTTTGCGAACGTCATTGCGCATACCGGCTGGCAAGGCGCGCACCTCAAAAGTCTCAGAGCAATGCTTTTGGCTTCATGCTCTACTGGGAGAAGAGGAAAAGGAAAGCTGTCAGTATCAATAACAGGAAGTGTAAATTTTCTCTCTGAAGCGTTGAAACGTTGTGGATAACAAACAAGAAATAAGTTCGAGCCCTAGCGACAGCACCACCGTGAGTCACAGAAAATTAAATGCCCCGGGTGAGGATCGAACTCACGACCTTAAAATTATGAGACTTACGCGCTGACTACTGCGCTACCGAGGCACGGGGCGGACCGTTGGTCCTGGGAACTGGGCAAGTAGCGTACCCATTGTTAGACGCAGAGATACTCTACTTGGTGGATAACGTGTTCTGTTGCTACACGTGCATTGCCGGCCCAGTTGATTGTGGTGGTGCTGCAGCTTTTGCAACGATGGGCAGTACTCCCCGTCGTTCAAGTTCATTGCCTCGGAGGCACCTGGACACAGCAACTTGTGAGGCCAGGCCGACGCCAGTCCGCAGAACATGACGCGAGCGTCCGAGTGGGGAACCGCACGTGCTGCGTTCTCGGTTCTTCTCAAGGGAATCCCGCTATACATTCTTGTGGATCGTGCATCTCATGCGCGCAAGCCACACGGCACCGCGGGAAAAGCAAAACGATGCATCGGCCGGGAATCGAACCCGGGCCGCCCGCGTGGCAGGCGAGCATTCTACCACTTTTTTTTTTCTTTTTTTTTTATTTTCTTTTTTTTTTTTTTTTTTTTTTTTTTTTTTCCTTTTTTTTTTTAGGGCCTCCCAACTCCCCTTATAGCCCTCCTTGCTCTCACCAAAATATGCCTTCATCGGCGAGCTTCAACGCTATCATATCGGTTGTGGTATACGCTCGTCGCCGACGGCTGCTCTCGTGGATCATATCGTGAAAATCAAAAAAGAAATGAAAATTCTTCCACAAACTCTAATCTTCCGTCCAGCAATGAAATGCACAATAAAAGACAATGGTCCTCTGCAAACAAAGAAAATGGCAAAATAAAAGATCCATCCTAAAAGATGCCACAGACGACGAGTAACTAAAAGTCGTAGGAAAGTTCGTTCTTATACAAAAAACACACAATTAAGTTCCATGTCCATTCTCGGAGAAAAGGATGCGCGTGGAGAAGACAAATTAAAAACGCACTCCTAAGATCGGAAGAAGAAGGTAGTAAATGGGAATTAAAATAATATTGTCACTTCCATGTGGAAAACGAAATGCACCACTGCCATAAGTCAAATAAAATAAATAAAAGATAATCTTCTTCTTTAGCGCATAATTGTCTCACAGATCCATCAAAACCATCTGGTCAAATCCAAACAAAAATGATTGAAAAAAAAACGAAAAATAAGAGATAGCCTCTTCAGACGTAAATGGAGTTTTCAATGTATCAATTATTGAACATCTTCGCATAACCATGTTTTAACGCCGCACACAGAAAATTGGCAAAAAGTTCGTTATAATGTTTCAGCCGCTGGACATGGGAATGTGCATCCCACAAGTATGCTAAATATGTATATACGTCCTGGACTTGGCAATCCAGAATGGCGAAGACTGTGTGACCTAAGAGCCACACCATGGTATTGTGCTTCGCGCGAGGGAAGGGTTTAAACCCTGGCGCAAGAACATCATTGAGAGTCACGTGCGAGGGTGTCGTCCTGTTGATCAGAGCCACCATGACCCTACACAGTTCCCAGATGGCCGACACAAGGCCACATTGAAAGCGATGCTCCCGTGTGTCTGGAACGCCGCATGCACCACAGTTGGCAGACGGCAGCAGGCGGATGTCCGAGAGACGTTGGTTAGTGGCCACCGTATTGTTAACCAGTTTATACCACTGGGACCGAACGCCGGAGGGCAACACGGAATGATGAATATTCAACCACACTTGCCGCCAGTCGGTCGCGGGGAAACGAAGAGCGAGCTTGTGAGGGGGTGGCCGCCCCACCATTGCCGCATACAGTCGTCGAACATTCCTGTTCCTGTCCAGCGCCGTTTCCAGTACGTAGCTCCGCTGCAGGTAGTAAGCTCTGACGTAGCCGAGTTGATACGGGATGCCCACCACGGACACCGGTGCGCTCTCGGAGGGCGGCCGGTAAGCGACGAGCATGGCCGCCGCCGTTCCATCCGGGCTGTTAGCTTGCAAGGTGGCCATGCGGTGCACCAGCAGCGCCGAACACTTCCTGGAAAAATCGACGAGGCCGAGTCCCCCGAAGGTGGTGTCGAGGACGCACGTTGCCGCCCGAACCTTGAAGATTTCGTGGCGCCACAGGAGCCAGTAAGCGGCCTGCGAAAATGATCGGGCGAGTGGGCGTGGAACGTCCAGGAGCTGTGCCACGTACCAGGCCTTGGAATACACGGCGTTGTTAATTAGGTCGACCTTCTGGAGGAGGGTGAGGCGTCGGCTGGCGTAAGTCTTACAAAGGCCTTTGACATGATTGAGCAGCCGGCGCCAGGTGCGCGCCCGCATCTGTTGGGGATTAGCAGTAACGTCAAGGCCCAAGATAATGTGATGACGGGCTACGCGAAACCAAGTCTGATCGGGATCCACTTCACAATTTCCTAAAGGAATCATTACGGTCTTCCTTGGATTTATCAAGGCACCCGACGCACGCTCATACCTCCTCAATAAGGGCCGGATGTGATGAAAATCGTCGTCGTCGCCGATAAAAACACCTACGTCATCAGCATAAGCGAGACATTTCACAGTGGCAAGATGAATATCCACGCCGCCTATCGTGCGGTCGAGCGCACGCAGCAGTGGGTCCAAAGCAATGACAAAAAGGTACATAGATAAGGGACAGCCCTGTCGCACCGACCTACGAAGAACTATAGGTGGTGTTCTCCATCCATTAATAGTCACCACCGAACTGGCTCCTGTCAGGAAATGGCGAATCACGCAAATGAAGCGGGGGCCAAAGCCCATTCTGTCCATAACGTGCATCAAATAATCGTGGCTCATCCTGTCAAACGCGTTGGCAAAGTCCAGAGAAAGAACACCGGCTGAAAGCCGATGGACGGCCGAGTAAGCGATGATGTCACGATAGGTAGACGCTGCATTGAAAATGGTCCGCCTCTTAACGCCGCAGGATTGAAACGGGCAGATGACTTTGTCCATGACTGCCTGTAACTTCGCTGCAACACATCTGGCCGCCAACTTGTAATCAGCATTCAGCAGCGTAATTGGCCGCAGATCGGTGACACGACACGGACCCCGTTTTTTGGGGATAAGAACAATGTGCCCTGCGAGAAACTGACTCGGGATGACGAAGCCGCGAAGCACTTCGTTCACCAGTACCGTAAACTTGTCCCCTACAATATCCCAGAAAGTAATATAAAATTCTGTAGGAAGACCGTCGGGTCCAGGCGACTTGCCTGTCGTGCTGGCTTTCAAGATCTGTAACACGTCCTGATTAGACACCTCTGCAACCAGCTCTTCACGGTCAGGTTCGGACATGCAGTCGACTAAGTCATGTAATAAAAGTCGCATGGCCTCCCCGTCCACGGTAGTGTCGTGAAAGAGCGAAGTATAATAGTCGGAGATATGACGTACAATTTCGTGCCGCTGCGATAAGACAATCCCCCCATCAGTTTCTAGCGCATCAATATACTTTTTGCGAGCCTGTGTCTTCTCCCGGGCAAGATGATAGAGCGATGGCTCCTCGTCATCGATGTGGCATAACGGACGGCTCCGAACCGTTAAACCCCGCGACCTTTCCCGGTGCAGCCTCAGAATCTGGGTTTTAATTTTGCTCAGGCGGAGTCTAATATTTGCGTCCGGGCCAGCAGGTGCATGGATAGCATCCTGTAAGCACTGCTGATAAAATGCTAAAGTACGCCTGTGCCAGTAACTCGTTTCTCGACTATATAATTGCGCCGCCTTCCGCAAAATTGGTTTGGCATGCGCCACCCACCACTCGATGCAGGACCCGTAAGTATGGAACTTTGTTAAACACTGCTGCCATGCGACACGTATCTCCGCACGGAGCCCTTCGGCACCCAGATGGCCGGTATTGAATTTCCAATATGCCGGAAGAGATTTCGTGCGACAGCACGGCAACCGCAAAACGCACACGTAGCCACAGTGATCACTCACGGCGACAGGCAGAACTTCGACTGCACATAAAGCGCCTGTTAGCTCCCGTGAAACGTAGATCCTATCAATGCGACTGGCCCCCCTAGTAGAAAAGTGCGTATACTGCGTCATAATGGGATGGTAGTGACGCCACGTATCACGCAAGTCCACTGCATTTAAAAGGGTAGTCAGTTCAGCACATTTTGTGGGGGTGGGGTATTGGTCAGCAGAGGCAACAACACAATTAAAATCGCCACCCAATATGATGGGGCGAGCCGTAGCCAAAAAGGGGCATATGTCCGTGGTAAAAAAACGAGCGCGTGTGCGTTTTTGATCAGTCCCCGAGGGCACATAGACGTTGACAAATTGGACTCCCTCAATCACACACGCTAAGATACGACCATTTGGGAGAAGTTGGATGTCCGTAGGCTCTAAAGACGACTTATATAAAATCGCAGTGCCACAATTATTATCACTATTCAGATTGTAAACAACATCATAACCTGGGATATTGCTAAAAACGTCACTAGATACCTCTTGAAGAAGGGCAATACTAAAATTTCCATGAAATAAAACGTCTGTAAAAGCTGCTATCTTGTGCGCCGCTGAGATACCGGCAACGTTTAATGTCAAAACAGAAAACATACCCGTGGGGCGTGATTGCGTTGACATTTTAAGCAGATGGACAATACAGAGCAAGAGAAAAAAACACCAACGAAGTGATAAAATGCCGGACTTACACGTAAACGAACAGCAGCTGGCATAAAAATGGAAATTTCAGTAGGTCTTAAAACACTGTAGTGGTTAGTAGCAATTCTACAAAAACATGGCACGACAATACACTGGACGCAGTACAAGATACAGTAGTTTCCATGTCAAGGACAATGTAGGTCTCCGCACACTCTACTGGCCCCCCTCGTCCTCCTGCTGTTGCCACCACGGGCTGTGACTATCAGGTGGCGGGGGTGGTCGTGCGTCGCCCGCCGACTGGGCGGCTTCCGCCTGGCCGCCGCGCGATGTTACGGCCGGCTGTGACGGCACCGAATATTTGCGCGGGCGCTGTGGTAACTGCTCACTGCCCTGTTCTAATTTGCGCTTAGCAGCAGCAATGTCCTGTTCCTTCCCGGCACTGAGAAATTGTTTCAAGTGAGCAGTGTGTGCTCGAATCTTCTCTGTCCTGGCGGGGCTGCTATTACGGGAGGAACCCTGTGACATTGGCTCACTTTCACTGCCACTCTCCGTGGCTGGCGGATTCGCGAGGGCGGCCGGGTTCGGATCCCTGACCTGTTTACCCTTGCCCCGCTGGCGGCGTTGCTTTTTACTTTCCGCTGAAGGCGTTACAGTTTCGGCAGAAGTTGGCACCGGGAGGGGCGGCGGGGGTAAAGAAGCGTCTGTTGCCTCCACCGATTCCGATTGAACGGGAGCAGTATTAACAGGGAGTACGTCCCGTTCGTCATCAACCCGGTCGGTCGGGGCAGGCGGGTCCTGGACAACCTCCATTTCCTCCTGCCCGACAGTCGTGTTATTATTTTCCGCGACGGACCTGTCTTCGACAGAAGCAACGGCCGACGGTCGCACGGTCGGTCGGTCGGTCGGACCGGTAAAGGATGTTCCTGCTACAATCTCACTCATAAGGGGCACAAATTTATCGCTACCACCCACAACATCTTGGCGCGGTAACTGAACAGGCCGCCGTCGAGGGCAGTCACCCCTTAAATGTTCCGTGGAATGACATACGGCACATGTCGGCGGTTGCCCGATATATGAGATCTGTGCACGAACCCCACCGATTACAAAGTAGGAAGGAATATGTTGTTTCAGGTCCATCCGGACACTACGGACACCACTAGCAACTTTATAACGGTATGCACTAGACCATTTCTCCATCGTAATGTTCAGAACGTCACCAAACCGCGACAAGGCACGAGATAAAACTTGATCAGGGCATTCAGGTGGTACATTAAAAACACGGACAGTTCGAATTCCAAACCCTGACGCCACAATTTGCACATTACTAATACTGCCGTCTGCATGTTTAAAACGGCGACTGCCACCAAATTTAGCAACAAATTTTTCACACAAGTCCCCAGACGTAAATTTCAAGAACAAGCAATACTGAACAAAGTCCAATTGAAAGGTGTCTACGATTTCTTCCGGTATCTTTAAGTCTTCGAATAACCATTCGTGTATTTCAAATGCGGTAGGGCGGACAGCACTTCTATCAAAGACACACTGAACGGTGTTAGCTCTCGAAAATGTCGACATTTTGTTACTTACAAAACTTGAAAGCAGCAATCACGAAGAACGAAGCGCCAAAGTCCCGGCGACGTAAACAAAGCCGCAACCGTCCCGCTGCCCCGCGCGATGCGCACGGATACGCTGTCCGAATGCGTCTGGATGTGCTCCCCTAGCCTGCCTCGAAATGCGCCTGCCAGGTACGATCACCTTCCGCCGCTGCCGACTGGCGGGAAGCCGACACAGCGCGGCGTGGGGGCGCCCGGTTGTGCGGTGGTGGTGTAAAGGTCAGCATAGTTGCCTTGCAAGCAGTTGATCCGGGTTCGATTCCCGGCCACCGCAGCAGGCTTTCAGCTTTGCGGATGAGTACTTTTGCCACGCGCCGTTAAATTAATGTTCTTTCTCCCTCTTACTCGCTGCAGACCAGCCTACAGTGTGTCTCGACTTGTCTCGACTTTGCTCAGCTGACGCGAGAGCTGACGCTCTCCAGTCGGCCTATATCAAAACGACAAGCACGAGAAACGACTGAGAGAGGCAGGGAGAGGCGAGGCGGTGGACACACAGCACGCCCCTTCATTTCACGGTGGCGTCTCCCTCACTGAATCGGTCTGCAGCTGCGAAAACAAAGGAGAAAGAAAAATAGGAAGCAAAATTGCCAACAGTACCCTGTGTTCCCATGCGGTCACCCGCCCAAGCACTGACAAGGGCCAAAGTTGTTACACGTCGGCAATCGGGCATTTTCTTTCATTTTCTCTTTGCCGTATGAGAACCAGCGTATTCAACATATTGTGACCATTGCCGAGCGAATGCTGCAGCGCTTCCCGACGAGTCGGGATCGGATCCTCTGCCAACGTCCACGCAGGGCGATGATCTTTTGGTCATCACACTCGCCAGCTGAAATCGGCGCTGCCTTTTCGTAGTAGTAAAAGCCTACTGGCCCGTGGGGGGATCGAACCCACGACCTTCGCGTTATTAGCACGACGCTCTAACCAACTGAGCTAACGGGCCTCGACGCGGACGGTTGCTCAGCCCTACGCTGGAAACACGTCGCATGAAGCCACACGCCACTTCTAGGGTCACCGTGTGTCTGCTTCGCCCGTCTATGTTCTGCTGGCGGTCACGAAACAGTAGCTGTACTGCGAGCAGGACGGGAAACGGCAGCACGCACTGCTGAAACTTGAGACGATTCGTGTGGAAAAAATTCCGTTCCGGTACCGGCAATCGAGCCCGGGCCTCCGGGGTGATAGCCAGGCATCCTAGCCACTAGATCTCACCGGATTTGGGCGTCCGTTCGACGGATCGGATGGTCTCTCGCACATTTCGTGCCGAGGCCCGTGTCGGCACCCTTCTCTCTTTGCGAACGTCATTGCGCATACCGGCTGGCAAGGCGCGCACCTCAAAAGTCTCAGAGCAATGCTTTTGGCTTCATGCTCTACTGGGAGAAGAGGAAAAGGAAAGCTGTCAGTATCAATAACAGGAAGTGTAAATTTTCTCTCTGAAGCGTTGAAACGTTGTGGATAACAAACAAGAAATAAGTTCGAGCCCTAGCGACAGCACCACCGTGAGTCACAGAAAATTAAATGCCCCGGGTGAGGATCGAACTCACGACCTTAAAATTATGAGACTTACGCGCTACCGAGGCACGGGGCGGACCGTTGGTCCTGGGAACTGGGCAAGTAGCGTACCCATTGTTAGACGCAGAGATACTCTACTTGGTGGATAACGTGTTCTGTTGCTACACGTGCATTGCCGGCCCAGTTGATTGTGGTGGTGCTGCAGCTTTTGCAACGATGGGCAGTACTCCCCGTCGTTCAAGTTCATTGCCTCGGAGGCACCTGGACACAGCAACTTGTGAGGCCAGGCCGACGCCAGTCCGCAGAACATGACGCGAGCGTCCGAGTGGGGAACCGCACGTGCTGCGTTCTCGGTTCTTCTCAAGGGAATCCCGCTATACATTCTTGTGGATCGTGCATCTCAAGCGCGCAAGCCACACGGCACCGCGGGAAAAGCAAAACGATGCATCGGCCGGGAATCGAACCCGGGCCGCCCGCGTGGCAGGCGAGCATTCTACCACTGAACCACCGATGCTCAGACCAGTAGCAACCTTTCGCTGCTTCCCCAGCAGATGTCTCGAGATAACGTGGGACTGCCGTCAAGCGCCGTAGCATTGTGTCGAGAAAATGCTGCAGACGCTGAATCCTGCACTGTACCGCCTAAAAATGCCGCCAGAACGCCGTCCTCTGCGTCCTCTTGCGTCGCCGGCGCCGACTCTTGACAAAGGGTGCGAAATGTGCATGGATACGCCGTGCGAATGCATCTGCATGTGCTCCCCTAGCCTACCTCGTAATGCGCCTAGGGCTACGATCACCTTCGGCCGCTGCCGACTGGCGGGAAGCCGACACAGCGCGGCGTGGGGGCGCCCGGTTGTGCGGTGGTGGTGTAAAGGTCAGCATAGTTGCCTTGCAAGCAGTTGATCCGGGTTCGATTCCCGGCCACCGCAGCAGGCTTTCAGCTTTGCGTATGAGTACTTTTGCCACGCGCCGTTAAATTAATGTTCTTTCTCCCTCTTACTCGCTGCAGACCAGCCTACAGTGTGTCTCGACTTGTCTCGACTTTGCTCAGCTGACGCGAGAGCTGACGCTCTCCAGTCGGCCTATATCAAAACGACAAGCACGAGAAACGACTGAGAGAGGCAGGGAGAGGCGAGGCGGTGGACACACAGCACGCCCCTTCATTTCACGGTGGCGTCTCCCTCACTGAATCGGTCTGCAGCTGCGAAAACAAAGGAGAAAGAAAAATAGGAAGCAAAATTGCCAACAGTACCCTGTGTTCCCATGCGGTCACCCGCCCAAGCACTGACAAGGGCCAAAGTTGTTACACGTCGGCAATCGGGCATTTTCTTTCATTTTCTCTTTGCCGTATGAGAACCAGCGTATTCAACATATTGTGACCATTGCCGAGCGAATGCTGCAGCGCTTCCCGACGAGTCGGGATCGGATCCTCTGCCAACGTCCACGCAGGGCGATGATCTTTTGGTCATCACACTCGCCAGCTGAAATCGGCGCTGCCTTTTCGTAGTAGTAAATGCCTACTGGCCCGTGGGGGGATCGAACCCACGACCTTCGCGTTATTAGCACGACGCTCTAACCAACTGAGCTAACGGGCCTCGACGCGGACGGTTGCTCAGCCCTACGCTGGAAACACGTCGCATGAAGCCACACGCCACTTCTAGGGTCACCGTGTGTCTGCTTCGCCCGTCTATGTTCTGCTGGCGGTCACGAAACAGTAGCTGTACTGCGAGCAGGACGGGAAACGGCAGCACGCACTGCTGAAACTTGAGACGATTCGTGTGGAAAAAATTCCGTTCCGGTACCGGCAATCGAGCCCGGGCCTCCGGGGTGATAGCCAGGCATCCTAGCCACTAGATCTCACCGGATTTGGGCGTCCGTTCGACGGATCGGATGGTCTCTCGCACATTTCGTGCCGAGGCCCGTGTCGGCACCCTTCTCTCTTTGCGAACGTCATTGCGCATACCGGCTGGCAAGGCGCGCACCTCAAAAGTCTCAGAGCAATGCTTTTGGCTTCATGCTCTACTGGGAGAAGAGGAAAAGGAAAGCTGTCAGTATCAATAACAGGAAGTGTAAATTTTCTCTCTGAAGCGTTGAAACGTTGTGGATAACAAACAAGAAATAAGTTCGAGCCCTAGCGACAGCACCACCGTGAGTCACAGAAAATTAAATGCCCCGGGTGAGGATCGAACTCACGACCTTAAAATTATGAGACTTACGCGCTACCGAGGCACGGGGCGGACCGTTGGTCCTGGGAACTGGGCAAGTAGCGTACCCATTGTTAGACGCAGAGATACTCTACTTGGTGGATAACGTGTTCTGTTGCTACACGTGCATTGCCGGCCCAGTTGATTGTGGTGGTGCTGCAGCTTTTGCAACGATGGGCAGTACTCCCCGTCGTTCAAGTTCATTGCCTCGGAGGCACCTGGACACAGCAACTTGTGAGGCCAGGCCGACGCCAGTCCGCAGAACATGACGCGAGCGTCCGAGTGGGGAACCGCACGTGCTGCGTTCTCGGTTCTTCTCAAGGGAATCCCGCTATACATTCTTGTGGATCGTGCATCTCAAGCGCGCAAGCCACACGGCACCGCGGGAAAAGCAAAACGATGCATCGGCCGGGAATCGAACCCGGGCCGCCCGCGTGGCAGGCGAGCATTCTACCACTGAACCACCGATGCTCAGACCAGTAGCAACCTTTCGCTGCTTCCCCAGCAGATGTCTCGAGATAACGTGGGACTGCCGTCAAGCGCCGTAGCATTGTGTCGATAAAATGCTGCAGACGCTGAATCCTGCACTGTACCGCCTAAAAATGCCGCCAGAACGCCGTCCTCTGCGTCCTCTTGCGTCGCCGGCGCCGACTCTTGACAAAGGGTGCGAAATGTGCATGGATACGCCGTGCGAATGCATCTGCATGTGCTCCCCTAGCCTACCTCGTAATGCGCCTAGGGCTACGATCACCTTCGGCCGCTGCCGACTGGCGGGAAGCCGACACAGCGCGGCGTGGGGGCGCCCGGTTGTGCGGTGGTGGTGTAAAGGTCAGCATAGTTGCCTTGCAAGCAGTTGATCCGGGTTCGATTCCCGGCCACCGCAGCAGGCTTTCAGCTTTGCGTATGAGTACTTTTGCCACGCGCCGTTAAATTAATGTTCTTTCTCCCTCTTACTCGCTGCAGACCAGCCTACAGTGTGTCTCGACTTGTCTCGACTTTGCTCAGCTGACGCGAGAGCTGACGCTCTCCAGTCGGCCTATATCAAAACGACAAGCACGAGAAACGACTGAGAGAGGCAGGGAGAGGCGAGGCGGTGGACACACAGCACGCCCCTTCATTTCACGGTGGCGTCTCCCTCACTGAATCGGTCTGCAGCTGCGAAAACAAAGGAGAAAGAAAAATAGGAAGCAAAATTGCCAACAGTACCCTGTGTTCCCATGCGGTCACCCGCCCAAGCACTGACAAGGGCCAAAGTTGTTACACGTCGGCAATCGGGCATTTTCTTTCATTTTCTCTTTGCCGTATGAGAACCAGCGTATTCAACATATTGTGACCATTGCCGAGCGAATGCTGCAGCGCTTCCCGACGAGTCGGGATCGGATCCTCTGCCAACGTCCACGCAGGGCGATGATCTTTTGGTCATCACACTCGCCAGCTGAAATCGGCGCTGCCTTTTCGTAGTAGTAAAAGCCTACTGGCCCGTGGGGGGATCGAACCCACGACCTTCGCGTTATTAGCACGACGCTCTAACCAACTGAGCTAACGGGCCTCGACGCGGATGGTTGCTCAGCCCTACGCTGGAAACACGTCGCATGAAGCCACACGCCACTTCTAGGGTCACCGTGTGTCTGCTTCGCCCGTCTATGTTCTGCTGGCGGTCACGAAACAGTAGCTGTACTGCGAGCAGGACGGGAAACGGCAGCACGCACTGCTGAAACTTGAGACGATTCGTGTGGAAAAAATTCCGTTCCGGTACCGGCAATCGAGCCCGGGCCTCCGGGGTGATAGCCAGGCATCCTAGCCACTAGATCTCACCGGATTTGGGCGTCCGTTCGACGGATCGGATGGTCTCTCGCACATTTCGTGCCGAGGCCCGTGTCGGCACCCTTCTCTCTTTGCGAACGTCATTGCGCATACCGGCTGGCAAGGCGCGCACCTCAAAAGTCTCAGAGCAATGCTTTTGGCTTCATGCTCTACTGGGAGAAGAGGAAAAGGAAAGCTGTCAGTATCAATAACAGGAAGTGTAAATTTTCTCTCTGAAGCGTTGAAACGTTGTGGATAACAAACAAGAAATAAGTTCGAGCCCTAGCGACAGCACCACCGTGAGTCACAGAAAATTAAATGCCCCGGGTGAGGATCGAACTCACGACCTTAAAATTATGAGACTTACGCGCTACCGAGGCACGGGGCGGACCGTTGGTCCTGGGAACTGGGCAAGTAGCGTACCCATTGTTAGACGCAGAGATACTCTACTTGGTGGATAACGTGTTCTGTTGCTACACGTGCATTGCCGGCCCAGTTGATTGTGGTGGTGCTGCAGCTTTTGCAACGATGGGCAGTACTCCCCGTCGTTCAAGTTCATTGCCTCGGAGGCACCTGGACACAGCAACTTGTGAGGCCAGGCCGACGCCAGTCCGCAGAACATGACGCGAGCGTCCGAGTGGGGAACCGCACGTGCTGCGTTCTCGGTTCTTCTCAAGGGAATCCCGCTATACATTCTTGTGGATCGTGCATCTCAAGCGCGCAAGCCACACGGCACCGCGGGAAAAGCAAAACGATGCATCGGCCGGGAATCGAACCCGGGCCGCCCGCGTGGCAGGCGAGCATTCTACCACTGAACCACCGATGCTCAGACCAGTAGCAACCTTTCGCTGCTTCCCCAGCAGATGTCTCGAGATAACGTGGGACTGCCGTCAAGCGCCGTAGCATTGTGTCGATAAAATGCTGCAGACGCTGAATCCTGCACTGTACCGCCTAAAAATGCCGCCAGAACGCCGTCCTCTGCGTCCTCTTGCGTCGCCGGCGCCGACTCTTGACAAAGGGTGCGAAATGTGCATGGATACGCCGTGCGAATGCATCTGCATGTGCTCCCCTAGCCTACCTCGTAATGCGCCTAGGGCTACGATCACCTTCGGCCGCTGCCGACTGGCGGGAAGCCGACACAGCGCGGCGTGGGGGCGCCCGGTTGTGCGGTGGTGGTGTAAAGGTCAGCATAGTTGCCTTGCAAGCAGTTGATCCGGGTTCGATTCCCGGCCACCGCAGCAGGCTTTCAGCTTTGCGTATGAGTACTTTTGCCACGCGCCGTTAAATTAATGTTCTTTCTCCCTCTTACTCGCTGCAGACCAGCCTACAGTGTGTCTCGACTTGTCTCGACTTTGCTCAGCTGACGCGAGAGCTGACGCTCTCCAGTCGGCCTATATCAAAACGACAAGCACGAGAAACGACTGAGAGAGGCAGGGAGAGGCGAGGCGGTGGACACACAGCACGCCCCTTCATTTCACGGTGGCGTCTCCCTCACTGAATCGGTCTGCAGCTGCGAAAACAAAGGAGAAAGAAAAATAGGAAGCAAAATTGCCAACAGTACCCTGTGTTCCCATGCGGTCACCCGCCCAAGCACTGACAAGGGCCAAAGTTGTTACACGTCGGCAATCGGGCATTTTCTTTCATTTTCTCTTTGCCGTATGAGAACCAGCGTATTCAACATATTGTGACCATTGCCGAGCGAATGCTGCAGCGCTTCCCGACGAGTCGGGATCGGATCCTCTGCCAACGTCCACGCAGGGCGATGATCTTTTGGTCATCACACTCGCCAGCTGAAATCGGCGCTGCCTTTTCGTAGTAGTAAAAGCCTACTGGCCCGTGGGGGGATCGAACCCACGACCTTCGCGTTATTAGCACGACGCTCTAACCAACTGAGCTAACGGGCCTCGACGCGGATGGTTGCTCAGCCCTACGCTGGAAACACGTCGCATGAAGCCACACGCCACTTCTAGGGTCACCGTGTGTCTGCTTCGCCCGTCTATGTTCTGCTGGCGGTCACGAAACAGTAGCTGTACTGCGAGCAGGACGGGAAACGGCAGCACGCACTGCTGAAACTTGAGACGATTCGTGTGGAAAAAATTCCGTTCCGGTACCGGCAATCGAGCCCGGGCCTCCGGGGTGATAGCCAGGCATCCTAGCCACTAGATCTCACCGGATTTGGGCGTCCGTTCGACGGATCGGATGGTCTCTCGCACATTTCGTGCCGAGGCCCGTGTCGGCACCCTTCTCTCTTTGCGAACGTCATTGCGCATACCGGCTGGCAAGGCGCGCACCTCAAAAGTCTCAGAGCAATGCTTTTGGCTTCATGCTCTACTGGGAGAAGAGGAAAAGGAAAGCTGTCAGTATCAATAACAGGAAGTGTAAATTTTCTCTCTGAAGCGTTGAAACGTTGTGGATAACAAACAAGAAATAAGTTCGAGCCCTAGCGACAGCACCACCGTGAGTCACAGAAAATTAAATGCCCCGGGTGAGGATCGAACTCACGACCTTAAAATTATGAGACTTACGCGCTACCGAGGCACGGGGCGGACCGTTGGTCCTGGGAACTGGGCAAGTAGCGTACCCATTGTTAGACGCAGAGATACTCTACTTGGTGGATAACGTGTTCTGTTGCTACACGTGCATTGCCGGCCCAGTTGATTGTGGTGGTGCTGCAGCTTTTGCAACGATGGGCAGTACTCCCCGTCGTTCAAGTTCATTGCCTCGGAGGCACCTGGACACAGCAACTTGTGAGGCCAGGCCGACGCCAGTCCGCAGAACATGACGCGAGCGTCCGAGTGGGGAACCGCACGTGCTGCGTTCTCGGTTCTTCTCAAGGGAATCCCGCTATACATTCTTGTGGATCGTGCATCTCAAGCGCGCAAGCCACACGGCACCGCGGGAAAAGCAAAACGATGCATCGGCCGGGAATCGAACCCGGGCCGCCCGCGTGGCAGGCGAGCATTCTACCACTGAACCACCGATGCTCAGACCAGTAGCAACCTTTCGCTGCTTCCCCAGCAGATGTCTCGAGATAACGTGGGACTGCCGTCAAGCGCCGTAGCATTGTGTCGAGAAAATGCTGCAGACGCTGAATCCTGCACTGTACCGCCTAAAAATGCCGCCAGAACGCCGTCCTCTGCGTCCTCTTGCGTCGCCGGCGCCGACTCTTGACAAAGGGTGCGAAATGTGCATGGATACGCCGTGCGAATGCATCTGCATGTGCTCCCCTAGCCTACCTCGTAATGCGCCTAGGGCTACGATCACCTTCGGCCGCTGCCGACTGGCGGGAAGCCGACACAGCGCGGCGTGGGGGCGCCCGGTTGTGCGGTGGTGGTGTAAAGGTCAGCATAGTTGCCTTGCAAGCAGTTGATCCGGGTTCGATTCCCGGCCACCGCAGCAGGCTTTCAGCTTTGCGTATGAGTACTTTTGCCACGCGCCGTTAAATTAATGTTCTTTCTCCCTCTTACTCGCTGCAGACCAGCCTACAGTGTGTCTCGACTTGTCTCGACTTTGCTCAGCTGACGCGAGAGCTGACGCTCTCCAGTCGGCCTATATCAAAACGACAAGCACGAGAAACGACTGAGAGAGGCAGGGAGAGGCGAGGCGGTGGACACACAGCACGCCCCTTCATTTCACGGTGGCGTCTCCCTCACTGAATCGGTCTGCAGCTGCGAAAACAAAGGAGAAAGAAAAATAGGAAGCAAAATTGCCAACAGTACCCTGTGTTCCCATGCGGTCACCCGCCCAAGCACTGACAAGGGCCAAAGTTGTTACACGTCGGCAATCGGGCATTTTCTTTCATTTTCTCTTTGCCGTATGAGAACCAGCGTATTCAACATATTGTGACCATTGCCGAGCGAATGCTGCAGCGCTTCCCGACGAGTCGGGTTCGGATCCTCTGCCAACGTCCGCGCAGGGCGATGATCTTTTGGTCATCACACTCGCCAGCTGAAATCGGCGCTGCCTTTTCGTAGTAGTAAAAGCCTACTGGCCCGTGGGGGGATCGAACCCACGACCTTCGCGTTATTAGCACGACGCTCTAACCAACTTTTTTTTTTTTTTTTTTTTTTTTTTTTTATATATTTTTATTTACTGTTGTGCAATCGTTGCATGGGGCCGTTACTAATAAAACGTCGCCTAAATGCTGTCTGCAAACTTATCGCGCTAAGCTCGTAACACACTATCGAAGACTGCTGGCACACGATGCAACAACAAATTGCACCAGTTGTTACGTCTCATACGTTGGAGCAGAGAATTGACGTGTTTTGTCGACACTCACTGGGCAATTGGAAAATTCGCAAGCATTTCGAATGCAATGTTTCCCACGTTTTCGCTCATTTCGCGGTTCCGTTGAAGACGTTCTTCACCACCTGACACGGAAAAAGGAACGCAGTCGGTAGGGCTTTTTTGATTCTTTTCCTTCAAAGGGAGTTAGTTTTCTAGTGAGTTCCTCTTATGGCATGCACTAGACAACCAGAACTGCTACAGCAGAGAGTCATTTTTGTTGTCAGCTGTAGTTGCATTATCACCAACGCAGAGCAATTCCATTGGCGTCGCATCAAAACGAATACCTGCCGAAACCCGGGATCGAACCAGGGACCTTTAGATCTTCAGTCTAACGCTCTCCCAACTTTTTTTTTTTTTTTTTTTTTGAAGCAGACACTCTACCACTCGAACGAATATATCAATTGAAAAAAATATTAAAGAATATCCACCACACAGCCACTTCAAAAGAAGTACAGTACTGAAATTAAAATCCTAAAACATGACTATATAATGTAGACTGCTTACTGAAATAAAGGTTAAAAAACGAAAACTTCAGTCCTGGTGTAGAGAAGAAACATACATAAAGGCGGCAAATTCAGAAACAGTATAAAAGAAAATGGCTCACACAGGTGACCTTAGCCAACACCCTCTCTATCAAATGTCAGGCTAAGCATATTGGCAAAATCATCTCGGAGGCCTGGCAATCGCAAGCGCTGCCAGTAAGCAGTAAGCATGTACTGCCGAAACGCTAGGTGTCCATCCTCTTCATGACAACTGTTGACAAAATGTACGAAATGGCCAATCAACCACATGACGGTATGGAGCTTCGTCCGCGGAAAAAAGGAAGAATCGGGCCGGACGATGATGTCAATAGTATAAGCGGCTTCAGCAGACCTAGTGACAAAAGCAAGTTGTTTCCTGAGCCAACGCCAATTAGCAAGGTGCCCACAGCAGGTGAATCGATGTTCAAGGGTATCCAGGAGACCACACCGAGTACAGGTGTCCGTGTCAGAAAGACCAATACGGTGCAGTCGTACATTGGTGGGAACCAAATTATTTATTACCCTATACCACGTGGACGCCACGGCCATAGAGTGGATCGGCAGACTAACGTTCTTCCAGACGTTCCTCCAGGACACGGATGGAGACGCCAGTTCTATTGGATTGGGACTGGCCAGCCCCTCCCAGCGGGCAATCAAGCTCTTGGTCGTTGGCACCGGTCGCCGCAAGAAGACGTCACCGAGGTAACTCACCGCAATGTAAAATTCCCGAATGTGTTTCAACTTAAAATTTAGGCGTCCGACATCGACAGGTGGAGCAAGGCTCGCCGGACGCACAACAGTAAAAAGCCTGGATGTAATTGAAGTCACTTCTTGCGTAACAATTAGAGTCGTTCGGCGGACGTACAAAGCAGACGCCTTGCGAGTAATGTCAGAGAGGCCCAAGCCTCCGGAGAGACGCGGTTTCGTCATTACCTCGTAACGTAACTTGAATAGATGGCCCTTCCATATAAACCTGCTAGACAATTGGCGCAACCTTTTCGCCACCATCATGGGAAGTGGGAACAGCTGAGCGACATAATAAGCTTTACATAGGACGTAGGTGTCTAAAATTCGGACTTTTTGCAAAATGGTAGCAGAGCGCTGCTCATGGACCATCAGAGCCCCCTGTATCTTCTCGGTGACATACTTCCAATTGAGAGCCGCCATTTTTAGAGGACACCGATCAATGATAATCCCCAAGGACGTATGGCGATCGACAAAAGTGGCCCAAGGGACGTCAGCATCGCGAAATCCTCGAATATCAAGGAACTTACATTTACCCTGATTGAGACGCGCTCCAGAGACACGACAGTATGCATCAACTGCCCCTTTCAACAACGGGATATCATCTCGTTGACGGAGGAGAACAACGACATCATCCGCATATGCCTTAACCGAGAGCTTCCCACCAGAGAGGGACATACCCTGAAGCTTGAGAGCAATAGTCCGAAGCAGCGGTTCCAGGGACAAAACGAATAAAGACATAGAGAGCGGACTACCCTGAGGCACTCCGCGGCGGATAGCAATGGGCGGCGTCAGCTGCCCATTGACAGACACCCGACCTGTTATTCCCCTGTACAAATTGCCAAGAACACCACGTGATGAAGCGTTAAAACCTATTGTACCTAAAACACGATCTAAAAACACATGACTGACGTGATCAAAAGCCTTATAAAAATCAAGGAAGGCAAAGGCACAATGTACGTTTGTAACCGCCGCAACCGAGACAACATCCCGATATTCGGCTACTGGTGTCAGAATAGATCTATCATGAAAACAACATTGATGTGCACCAATCACACCCCGAAGCAGAGAAGACAGCCGGCTATTGAGCGCTCTAGCAGCTGTCTTATAGTCAAAATTCAGCAATGTGAGCGGACGAAGATTGGCAGCAGATAAACGACCAGAGGACTTCGGAATTAAAACAATTTTCCCTACTTTAAAATCGGCAGGCACATCCATCCCTCTGACAATCTCATTTAAAATCTGCGTAAAAATGCCACCCAAAAGAGGCCAAAAACGGAGATAAAATTCTTTAGGCAGGCCGTCTGGACCCGGCGATTTACTGGACGGAGAGCGAGCAATAAAATCGAAAACATCATCTACCTGGAACTCCCGGAGAAATTCGCCGTTCGCGTCAGGCGCGATCGTCGCAGTTAGATCCCCAAAGACATCATCCGAAAGAGACTCACCAGAATCATCGGCAGAATAGAGACTAGTGTAATACTGATGAAGAGCACGAACCATTTCCTCCTGTGCACTAAGCTGTCGCCCATCATCCACCGTAAGAGAAGAGATGAAGGAGCGACGACGACGAGTCTGATGCCGTAGCAGGTGGTACAAGGATGTCAGTTCACCTTCAACAAGAGAGTGAGGTTTCGACTTAACTCGCAGACCATCCATCTGTCGTCGTTTAAGGCTCAAGAGCTTGGCTTTAATACGACGAACATCATGGATCCGCAGAGGAGAGGTACCCGCCGCGTCATATAGTTCACGCAGGACAGAGTAGTAATATTCATACGTGTTCTTAAAATCACGCGTCCTAGCAGCACAGTAGAAAATCAAAGTCTGACGAATCTTGGGCTTGGCAAACGCAGTCCACCAAACCAGCAAGGAGGGGTATCGCGGGACAGAGCGAAGACATCGCTCCCACACGCCACTTATAACATCATCCATAGCACTGTCGGCAAGGTGGGAAACATTTAACATCCACTGGGAACGATAAAGTTTTGCAGGTTGGCGACTAAGATTTACAGTTGCAGTAAAAGCACAATGGTCAGAAAAACTAGTAGGAATAACATCGACAGAAAGAATTTTATCACATAAAAAATCAGATAAATAGAATCTGTCGAGTCTACTGCATGAGGACGCGGTAAAAAACGTATATTTCACCAGGGTTGGATATTTGTGTTCCCAAACATCACGCAGATGCATCGTACGAACTAAGTCATGTAAATCACGGCAGTAATTAAAATTGGGGGACTGGTCTGCAGGGCGTAAAACACAATTAAAATCGCCTCCGAGCAGGAGACTCCGAGGACTCTGGCGCAAAAGATAAATAAGCTCTTCTTTATAAAAGCGCGATCGAGCCACAGTGTGACCCGAACCAGAGGGGGCATACAAAACAACGAGGCGGAGATCAAAAAGACGACAACCAATCCCACGGCCAGAGTCAAGGAATTCAATGTCAGTAATAGGAATGCCCTCTCGAAAGAAAAGAGCAGTTCCTGTTGAATATTCCGGCGCGACATTAAAAACAGTTTGAAATCCAGGTAGAGAGAGATCAGAAAACAACACTTCCTGCAAAAACACTACGTCCGCACAGGCGTCGTAAATAAACTGCCGCAAAGAGGCAATGCGAACGTCGGACTCAATACGGTTAACATTTAAGGTAAGAAAGGTGTATGCTTGAACCATAGAGAGAAAAGCGAGAAAACAAATCACCTACACCGACGCACCAGCGTCACAGTCCATAGCAGGGGTGACGGAGGCATCCGAGGGAGGGGGACTGCTACCCCGTTCCGCGGATCCCTTACGTTTCGGTTTTTTACGAACAGCATTAACGTTCGGCTGAACGCGTAACTTGCGTCGGCTGACGGGCAAGGAAACTTCAGCCGCCGGTGACGTAGGAGGGTCAAGTTCTGTATCCGACACCACCCGCGCCGGTCCACATGCGGGATCCGGGGTCGCGGGGGAAACATCCGACAAAACGGAATGGTCAACACCTGCACTAGCTTCCGGCAAACATGGACTGCACGGAGGCGAAACGTGAGCAGGAAGGTCCGAGGCCGCAGAGTTGGAAGGAAGCGGAGCAGCTCCGCTGGCAGAGGTATGGGGCAGCGAAGCAGGAAGTTGTCGCGGCTCCACTTGTTGTGACATCGAAGTCGGTTCGGAAGACGGCGCCAACAGGCCCGACCGACGACCCGACTCGAGAGAAGCCGCGTCGGAGGCCGGAGGGGCGCCAGCAGCCGCCACCGGAACCGCTACCTCAGGAGGGCAGGGAGCAGCTACAGTACACAGTGGCTCGGAGGATGCCGGTCGCTCGGACTGGGGCATCTCAGGGAGATCCTCATCCGTACTATTTCCATCGTGTGGGCGACGCCTCTTATTATTCAAAAGTGGCACACCCACCTGAGGGACAGACGGAACAACATCAGATTTAGCACGCAAAGGAGGAAATTCTGTATCAGGGGTGCGCAAAACCTGTGGCGGGGCGCTACTACCACTGGACTGTGCTACACCAAGAGCAGAACCACCTGCAACGAGGTCAGCGACCGTTAACTTGCGACGCTGTTCGAGAGAATTTTTTAAAACAAAAACTCTCCGCGGACAGTCGGTACGCACGTGACCACTTTCATTGCACAAAAAACAGGTGCCAACCTGACCACTATATGTTACATGGACACGATATCCACCGATCTGCAGGTGAGATGGAATATTCTGCTTAACGTGCATTTCGACTGAACGAATACCACTGTAACATTGCAGGCGATGTTGGCTTGACCAGCGTTCAAGGCGAATGCTCTTTACATCACCATACTTCTGTAGACCCTCCTTAAGATAGACATTATCCACCTCCGGCGGAAGGTTGTAAACACGAACATTGGTATACGTGATGGAAGCATTGGAAAGCAGCACGGTACTTACAGAATCATCCCGATGCCGAAAGAGAACTTGATGACCATATTTAGAAAGAATTTTATCAACCTGAAGTGGGTCCATAAACTTAACAAAGAAAACATACAGTTCGGTATAAATATAAGCAGTGTGCACCTGATCCGAATGAACACCAAAGGTATCTACCAACCAATCATGAATCTCAAGAGAACTAGGTTGCACATGGCGGGTTGACTTGTCAAAAGCAAAACTAACTGTAGCCTGACGAGGAATAACCTGGGACGACATTTTCAAAATATGCGGTCGAAACCGCTACACAAAAAACACTGAAATAAGGACAGAAAGTAACACAAGGTACGAAACAACGACGGAGAAATACTCTCAGAAGTTGCAACACAACACGTAACAAAAACGATAGTCCACTATACGTAACGCTACGGCGGAGCGGAAGACTAGGCACGTCCACACTGCACGGCGTCTAAAGCGGAACACCAACTGAGCTAACGGGCCTCCACGCCGACGGTTGCTCAGCCCTACGCTGGAAACACGTGGCATGAAGCCACACGCCACTTCTAGGGTCACCGTGTGTCTGCTTCGCCCGTATATGTTCTGCTGGCGGTCACGAAACAGTAGCTGTACTGCGAGCAGGACGGGAAACGGCAGCACGCACTGCTGAAACTTGAGACGATTCGTGTGGAAAAAATTCCGTTCCGGTACCGGCAATCGAGCCCGGGCCTCCGGGGTGATAGCCAGGCATCCTAGCCACTAGATCTCACCGGATTTGGGCGTCCGTTCGACGGATCGGATGGTCTCTCGCACATTTCGTGCCGAGGCCCGTGTCGGCACCCTTCTCTCTTTGCGAACGTCATTGCGCATACCGGCTGGCAAGGCGCGCACCTCAAAAGTCTCAGAGCAATGCTTTTGGCTTCATGCTCTACTGGGAGAAGAGGAAAAGGAAAGCTGTCAGTATCAATAACAGGAAGTGTAAATTTTCTCACTGAAGCGTTGAAACGTTGTGGATAACAAACAAGAAATAAGTTCGAGCCCTAGCGACAGCACCACCGTGAGTCACAGAAAATTAAATGCCCCGGGTGAGGATCGAACTCACGACCTTAAAATTATGAGACTTACGCGCTGACTACTGCGCTACCGAGGCACGGGGCGGACCGTTGGTCCTGGGAACTGGGCAAGTAGCGTACCCATTGTTAGACGCAGAGATACTCTACTTGGTGGATAACGTGTTCTGTTGCTACACGTGCATTGCCGGCCCAGTTGATTGTGGTGGTGCTGCAGCTTTTGCAACGATGGGCAGTACTCCCCGTCGTTCAAGTTCATTGCCTCGGAGGCACCTGGACACAGCAACTTGTGAGGCCAGGCCGACGCCAGTCCGCAGAACATGACGCGAGCGTCCGAGTGGGGAACCGCACGTGCTGCGTTCTCGGTTCTTCTCAAGGGAATCCCGCTATACATTCTTGTGGATCGTGCATCTCAAGCGCGCAAGCCACACGGCACCGCGGGAAAAGCAAAACGATGCATCGGCCGGGAATCGAACCCGGGCCGCCCGCGTGGCAGGCGAGCATTCTACCACTGAACCACCGATGCTCAGACCAGTAGCAATCTTTCGCTGCTTCCCCAGCAGATGTCTCGAGATAACGTGGGACTGCCGTCAAGCGCCGTAGCATTCTGTCGAGAAAATGCTGCAGACGCTGAATCCTGCACTGTACCGCCTAAAAATGCCGCCAGAACGCCGTCCTCTGCGTCCTCTTGCGTCGCCGGCGCCGACTCTTGACAAAGGGTGCGAAATGTGCATGGATACGCCGTGCGAATGCATCTGCATGTGCTCCCCTAGCCTACCTCGTAATGCGCCTAGGGCTACGATCACCTTCGGCCGCTGCCGACTGGCGGGAAGCCGACACAGCGCGGCGTGGGGGCGCCCGGTTGTGCGGTGGTGGTGTAAAGGTCAGCATAGTTGCCTTGCAAGCAGTTGATCCGGGTTCGATTCCCGGCCACCGCAGCAGGCTTTCAGCTTTGCGTATGAGTACTTTTGCCACGCGCCGTTAAATTAATGTTCTTTCTCCCTCTTACTCGCTGCAGACCAGCCTACAGTGTGTCTCGACTTGTCTCGACTTTGCTCAGCTGACGCGAGAGCTGACGCTCTCCAGTCGGCCTATATCAAAACGACAAGCACGAGAAACGACTGAGAGAGGCAGGGAGAGGCGAGGCGGTGGACACACAGCACGCCCCTTCATTTCACGGTGGCGTCTCCCTCACTGAATCGGTCTGCAGCTGCGAAAACAAAGGAGAAAGAAAAATAGGAAGCAAAATTGCCAACAGTACCCTGTGTTCCCATGCGGTCACCCGCCCAAGCACTGACAAGGGCCAAAGTTGTTACACGTCGGCAATCGGGCATTTTCTTTCATTTTCTCTTTGCCGTATGAGAACCAGCGTATTCAACATATTGTGACCATTGCCGAGCGAATGCTGCAGCGCTTCCCGACGAGTCGGGTTCGGATCCTCTGCCAACGTCCACGCAGGGCGATGATCTTTTGGTCATCACACTCGCCAGCTGAAATCGGCGCTGCCTTTTCGTAGTAGTAAAAGCCTACTGGCCCGTGGGGGGATCGAACCCACGACCTTCGCGATATTAGCACGACGCTCTAACCAACTGAGCTAACGGGCCTAGACGCGGACGGTTGCTCAGCCCAACGCTGGAAACACGTCGCATGAAGCCACACGCCACTTCTAGGGTCACCGTGTGTCTGCTTCGCCCGTCTATGTTCTGCTGGCGGTCACGAAACAGTAGCTGTACTGCGAGCAGGACGGGAAACGGCAGCACGCACTGCTGAAACTTGAGACGATTCGTGTGGAAAAAATTCCGTTCCGGTACCGGCAATCGAGCCCGGGCCTCCGGGGTGATAGCCAGGCATCCTAGCCACTAGATCTCACCGGATTTGGGCGTCCGTTCGACGGATCGGATGGTCTCTCGCACATTTCGTGCCGAGGCCCGTGTCGGCACCCTTCTCTCTTTGCGAACGTCATTGCGCATACCGGCTGGCAAGGCGCGCACCTCAAAAGTCTCAGAGCAATGCTTTTGGCTTCATGCTCTACTGGGAGAAGAGGAAAAGGAAAGCTGTCAGTATCAATAACAGGAAGTGTAAATTTTCTCTCTGAAGCGTTGAAACGTTGTGGATAACAAACAAGAAATAAGTTCGAGCCCTAGCGACAGCACCACCGTGAGTCACAGAAAATTAAATGCCCCGGGTGAGGATCGAACTCACGACCTTAAAATTATGAGACTTACGCGCTGACTACTGCGCTACCGAGGCACGGGGCGGACCGTTGGTCCTGGGAACTGGGCAAGTAGCGTACCCATTGTTAGACGCAGAGATACTCTACTTGGTGGATAACGTGTTCTGTTGCTACACGTGCATTGCCGGCCCAGTTGATTGTGGTGGTGCTGCAGCTTTTGCAACGATGGGCAGTACTCCCCGTCGTTCAAGTTCATTGCCTCGGAGGCACCTGGACACAGCAACTTGTGAGGCCAGGCCGACGCCAGTCCGCAGAACATGACGCGAGCGTCCGAGTGGGGAACCGCACGTGCTGCGTTCTCGGTTCTTCTCAAGGGAATCCCGCTATACATTCTTGTGGATCGTGCATCTCAAGCGCGCAAGCCACACGGCACCGCGGGAAAAGCAAAACGATGCATCGGCCGGGAATCGAACCCGGGCCGCCCGCGTGGCAGGCGAGCATTCTACCACTGAACCACCGATGCTCAGACCAGTAGCAATCTTTCGCTGCTTCCCCAGCAGATGTCTCGAGATAACGTGGGACTGCCGTCAAGCGCCGTAGCATTCTGTCGAGAAAATGCTGCAGACGCTGAATCCTGCACTGTACTGCCTAAAAATGCCGCCAGAACGCCGTCCTCTGCGTCCTCTTGCGTCGCCGGCGCCGACTCTTGACAAAGGGTGCGAAATGTGCATGGATACGCCGTGCGAATGCATCTGCATGTGCTCCCCTAGCCTACCTCGTAATGCGCCTAGGGCTACGATCACCTTCGGCCGCTGCCGACTGGCGGGAAGCCGACACAGCGCGGCGTGGGGGCGCCCGGTTGTGCGGTGGTGGTGTAAAGGTCAGCATAGTTGCCTTGCAAGCAGTTGATCCGGGTTCGATTCCCGGCCACCGCAGCAGGCTTTCAGCTTTGCGTATGAGTACTTTTGCCACGCGCCGTTAAATTAATGTTCTTTCTCCCTCTTACTCGCTGCAGACCAGCCTACAGTGTGTCTCGACTTGTCTCGACTTTGCTCAGCTGACGCGAGAGCTGACGATCTCCAGTCGGCCTATATCAAAACGACAAGCACGAGAAACGACTGAGAGAGGCAGGGAGAGGCGAGGCGGTGGACACACAGCACGCCCCTTCATTTCACGGTGGCGTCTCCCTCACTGAATCGGTCTGCAGCTGCGAAAACAAAGGAGAAAGAAAAATAGGAAGCAAAATTGCCAACAGTACCCTGTGTTCCCATGCGGTCACCCGCCCAAGCACTGACAAGGGCCAAAGTTGTTACACGTCGGCAATCGGGCATTTTCTTTCATTTTCTCTTTGCCGTATGAGAACCAGCGTATTCAACATATTGTGACCATTGCCGAGCGAATGCTGCAGCGCTTCCCGACGAGTCGGGTTCGGATCCTCTGCCAACGTCCACGCAGGGCGATGATCTTTTGGTCATCACACTCGCCAGCTGAAATCGGCGCTGCCTTTTCGTAGTAGTAAAAGCCTACTGGCCCGTGGGGGGATCGAACCCACGACCTTCGCGTTATTAGCACGACGCTCTAACCAACTGAGCTAACGGGCCTCGACGCGGACGGTTGCTCAGCCCTACGCTGGAAACACGTCGCATGAAGCCACACGCCACTTCTAGGGTCACCGTGTGTCTGCTTCGCCCGTCTATGTTCTGCTGGCGGTCACGAAACAGTAGCTGTACTGCGAGCAGGACGGGAAACGGCAGCACGCACTGCTGAAACTTGAGACGATTCGTGTGGAAAAAATTCCGTTCCGGTACCGGCAATCGAGCCCGGGCCTCCGGGGTGATAGCCAGGCATCCTAGCCACTAGATCTCACCGGATTTGGGCGTCCGTTCGACGGATCGGATGGTCTCTCGCACATTTCGTGCCGAGGCCCGTGTCGGCACCCTTCTCTCTTTGCGAACGTCATTGCGCATACCGGCTGGCAAGGCGCGCACCTCAAAAGTCTCAGAGCAATGCTTTTGGCTTCATGCTCTACTGGGAGAAGAGGAAAAGGAAAGCTGTCAGTATCAATAACAGGAAGTGTAAATTTTCTCTCTGAAGCGTTGAAACGTTGTGGATAACAAACAAGAAATAAGTTCGAGCCCTAGCGACAGCACCACCGTGAGTCACAGAAAATTAAATGCCCCGGGTGAGGATCGAACTCACGACCTTAAAATTATGAGACTTACGCGCTGACTACTGCGCTACCGAGGCACGGGGCGGACCGTTGGTCCTGGGAACTGGGCAAGTAGCGTACCCATTGTTAGACGCAGAGATACTCTACTTGGTGGATAACGTGTTCTGTTGCTACACGTGCATTGCCGGCCCAGTTGATTGTGGTGGTGCTGCAGCTTTTGCAACGATGGGCAGTACTCCCCGTCGTTCAAGTTCATTGCCTCGGAGGCACCTGGACACAGCAACTTGTGAGGCCAGGCCGACGCCAGTCCGCAGAACATGACGCGAGCGTCCGAGTGGGGAACCGCACGTGCTGCGTTCTCGGTTCTTCTCAAGGGAATCCCGCTATACATTCTTGTGGATCGTGCATCTCAAGCGCGCAAGCCACACGGCACCGCGGGAAAAGCAAAACGATGCATCGGCCGGGAATCGAACCCGGGCCGCCCGCGTGGCAGGCGAGCATTCTACCACTGAACCACCGATGCTCAGACCAGTAGCAATCTTTCGCTGCTTCCCCAGCAGATGTCTCGAGATAACGTGGGACTGCCGTCAAGCGCCGTAGCATTCTGTCGAGAAAATGCTGCAGACGCTGAATCCTGCACTGTACCGCCTAAAAATGCCGCCAGAACGCCGTCCTCTGCGTCCTCTTGCGTCGCCGGCGCCGACTCTTGACAAAGGGTGCGAAATGTGCATGGATACGCCGTGCGAATGCATCTGCATGTGCTCCCCTAGCCTACCTCGTAATGCGCCTAGGGCTACGATCACCTTCGGCCGCTGCCGACTGGCGGGAAGCCGACACAGCGCGGCGTGGGGGCGCCCGGTTGTGCGGTGGTGGTGTAAAGGTCAGCATAGTTGCCTTGCAAGCAGTTGATCCGGGTTCGATTCCCGGCCACCGCAGCAGGCTTTCAGCTTTGCGTATGAGTACTTTTGCCACGCGCCGTTAAATTAATGTTCTTTCTCCCTCTTACTCGCTGCAGACCAGCCTACAGTGTGTCTCGACTTGTCTCGACTTTGCTCAGCTGACGCGAGAGCTGACGCTCTCCAGTCGGCCTATATCAAAACGACAAGCACGAGAAACGACTGAGAGAGGCAGGGAGAGGCGAGGCGGTGGACACACAGCACGCCCCTTCATTTCACGGTGGCGTCTCCCTCACTGAATCGGTCTGCAGCTGCGAAAACAAAGGAGAAAGAAAAATAGGAAGCAAAATTGCCAACAGTACCCTGTGTTCCCATGCGGTCACCCGCCCAAGCACTGACAAGGGCCAAAGTTGTTACACGTCGGCAATCGGGCATTTTCTTTCATTTTCTCTTTGCCGTATGAGAACCAGCGTATTCAACATATTGTGACCATTGCCGAGCGAATGCTGCAGCGCTTCCCGACGAGTCGGGTTCGGATCCTCTGCCAACGTCCACGCAGGGCGATGATCTTTTGGTCATCACACTCGCCAGCTGAAATCGGCGCTGCCTTTTCGTAGTAGTAAAAGCCTACTGGCCCGTGGGGGGATCGAACCCACGACCTTCGCGTTATTAGCACGACGCTCTAACCAACTGAGCTAACGGGCCTCGACGCGGACGGTTGCTCAGCCCTACGCTGGAAACACGTCGCATGAAGCCACACGCCACTTCTAGGGTCACCGTGTGTCTGCTTCGCCCGTCTATGTTCTGCTGGCGGTCACGAAACAGTAGCTGTACTGCGAGCAGGACGGGAAACGGCAGCACGCACTGCTGAAACTTGAGACGATTCGTGTGGAAAAAATTCCGTTCCGGTACCGGCAATCGAGCCCGGGCCTCCGGGGTGATAGCCAGGCATCCTAGCCACTAGATCTCACCGGATTTGGGCGTCCGTTCGACGGATCGGATGGTCTCTCGCACATTTCGTGCCGAGGCCCGTGTCGGCACCCTTCTCTCTTTGCGAACGTCATTGCGCATACCGGCTGGCAAGGCGCGCACCTCAAAAGTCTCAGAGCAATGCTTTTGGCTTCATGCTCTACTGGGAGAAGAGGAAAAGGAAAGCTGTCAGTATCAATAACAGGAAGTGTAAATTTTCTCTCTGAAGCGTTGAAACGTTGTGGATAACAAACAAGAAATAAGTTCGAGCCCTAGCGACAGCACCACCGTGAGTCACAGAAAATTAAATGCCCCGGGTGAGGATCGAACTCACGACCTTAAAATTATGAGACTTACGCGCTGACTACTGCGCTACCGAGGCACGGGGCGGACCGTTGGTCCTGGGAACTGGGCAAGTAGCGTACCCATTGTTAGACGCAGAGATACTCTACTTGGTGGATAACGTGTTCTGTTGCTACACGTGCATTGCCGGCCCAGTTGATTGTGGTGGTGCTGCAGCTTTTGCAACGATGGGCAGTACTCCCCGTCGTTCAAGTTCATTGCCTCGGAGGCACCTGGACACAGCAACTTGTGAGGCCAGGCCGACGCCAGTCCGCAGAACATGACGCGAGCGTCCGAGTGGGGAACCGCACGTGCTGCGTTCTCGGTTCTTCTCAAGGGAATCCCGCTATACATTCTTGTGGATCGTGCATCTCAAGCGCGCAAGCCACACGGCACCGCGGGAAAAGCAAAACGATGCATCGGCCGGGAATCGAACCCGGGCCGCCCGCGTGGCAGGCGAGCATTCTACCACTGAACCACCGATGCTCAGACCAGTAGCAATCTTTCGCTGCTTCCCCAGCAGATGTCTCGAGATAACGTGGGACTGCCGTCAAGCGCCGTAGCATTCTGTCGAGAAAATGCTGCAGACGCTGAATCCTGCACTGTACCGCCTAAAAATGCCGCCAGAACGCCGTCCTCTGCGTCCTCTTGCGTCGCCGGCGCCGACTCTTGACAAAGGGTGCGAAATGTGCATGGATACGCCGTGCGAATGCATCTGCATGTGCTCCCCTAGCCTACCTCGTAATGCGCCTAGGGCTACGATCACCTTCGGCCGCTGCCGACTGGCGGGAAGCCGACACAGCGCGGCGTGGGGGCGCCCGGTTGTGCGGTGGTGGTGTAAAGGTCAGCATAGTTGCCTTGCAAGCAGTTGATCCGGGTTCGATTCCCGGCCACCGCAGCAGGCTTTCAGCTTTGCGTATGAGTACTTTTGCCACGCGCCGTTAAATTAATGTTCTTTCTCCCTCTTACTCGCTGCAGACCAGCCTACAGTGTGTCTCGACTTGTCTCGACTTTGCTCAGCTGACGCGAGAGCTGACGCTCTCCAGTCGGCCTATATCAAAACGACAAGCACGAGAAACGACTGAGAGAGGCAGGGAGAGGCGAGGCGGTGGACACACAGCACGCCCCTTCATTTCACGGTGGCGTCTCCCTCACTGAATCGGTCTGCAGCTGCGAAAACAAAGGAGAAAGAAAAATAGGAAGCAAAATTGCCAACAGTACCCTGTGTTCCCATGCGGTCACCCGCCCAAGCACTGACAAGGGCCAAAGTTGTTACACGTCGGCAATCGGGCATTTTCTTTCATTTTCTCTTTGCCGTATGAGAACCAGCGTATTCAACATATTGTGACCATTGCCGAGCGAATGCTGCAGCGCTTCCCGACGAGTCGGGTTCGGATCCTCTGCCAACGTCCACGCAGGGCGATGATCTTTTGGTCATCACACTCGCCAGCTGAAATCGGCGCTGCCTTTTCGTAGTAGTAAAAGCCTACTGGCCCGTGGGGGGATCGAACCCACGACCTTCGCGTTATTAGCACGACGCTCTAACCAACTGAGCTAACGGGCCTCGACGCGGACGGTTGCTCAGCCCTACGCTGGAATCACGTCGCATGAAGCCACACGCCACTTCTAGGGTCACCGTGTGTCTGCTTCGCCCGTCTATGTTCTGCTGGCGGTCACGAAACAGTAGCTGTACTGCGAGCAGGACGGGAAACGGCAGCACGCACTGCTGAAACTTGAGACGATTCGTGTGGAAAAAATTCCGTTCCGGTACCGGCAATCGAGCCCGGGCCTCCGGGGTGATAGCCAGGCATCCTAGCCACTAGATCTCACCGGATTTGGGCGTCCGTTCGACGGATCGGATGGTCTCTCGCACATTTCGTGCCGAGGCCCGTGTCGGCACCCTTCTCTCTTTGCGAACGTCATTGCGCATACCGGCTGGCAAGGCGCGCACCTCAAAAGTCTCAGAGCAATGCTTTTGGCTTCATGCTCTACTGGGAGAAGAGGAAAAGGAAAGCTGTCAGTATCAATAACAGGAAGTGTAAATTTTCTCTCTGAAGCGTTGAAACGTTGTGGATAACAAACAAGAAATAAGTTCGAGCCCTAGCGACAGCACCACCGTGAGTCACAGAAAATTAAATGCCCCGGGTGAGGATCGAACTCACGACCTTAAAATTATGAGACTTACGCGCTGACTACTGCGCTACCGAGGCACGGGGCGGACCGTTGGTCCTGGGAACTGGGCAAGTAGCGTACCCATTGTTAGACGCAGAGATACTCTACTTGGTGGATAACGTGTTCTGTTGCTACACGTGCATTGCCGGCCCAGTTGATTGTGGTGGTGCTGCAGCTTTTGCAACGATGGGCAGTACTCCCCGTCGTTCAAGTTCATTGCCTCGGAGGCACCTGGACACAGCAACTTGTGAGGCCAGGCCGACGCCAGTCCGCAGAACATGACGCGAGCGTCCGAGTGGGGAACCGCACGTGCTGCGTTCTCGGTTCTTCTCAAGGGAATCCCGCTATACATTCTTGTGGATCGTGCATCTCAAGCGCGCAAGCCACACGGCACCGCGGGAAAAGCAAAACGATGCATCGGCCGGGAATCGAACCCGGGCCGCCCGCGTGGCAGGCGAGCATTCTACCACTGAACCACCGATGCTCAGACCAGTAGCAATCTTTCGCTGCTTCCCCAGCAGATGTCTCGAGATAACGTGGGACTGCCGTCAAGCGCCGTAGCATTCTGTCGAGAAAATGCTGCAGACGCTGAATCCTGCACTGTACCGCCTAAAAATGCCGCCAGAACGCCGTCCTCTGCGTCCTCTTGCGTCGCCGGCGCCGACTCTTGACAAAGGGTGCGAAATGTGCATGGATACGCCGTGCGAATGCATCTGCATGTGCTCCCCTAGCCTACCTCGTAATGCGCCTAGGGCTACGATCACCTTCGGCCGCTGCCGACTGGCGGGAAGCCGACACAGCGCGGCGTGGGGGCGCCCGGTTGTGCGGTGGTGGTGTAAAGGTCAGCATAGTTGCCTTGCAAGCAGTTGATCCGGGTTCGATTCCCGGCCACCGCAGCAGGCTTTCAGCTTTGCGTATGAGTACTTTTGCCACGCGCCGTTAAATTAATGTTCTTTCTCCCTCTTACTCGCTGCAGACCAGCCTACAGTGTGTCTCGACTTGTCTCGACTTTGCTCAGCTGACGCGAGAGCTGACGCTCTCCAGTCGGCCTATATCAAAACGACAAGCACGAGAAACGACTGAGAGAGGCAGGGAGAGGCGAGGCGGTGGACACACAGCACGCCCCTTCATTTCACGGTGGCGTCTCCCTCACTGAATCGGTCTGCAGCTGCGAAAACAAAGGAGAAAGAAAAATAGGAAGCAAAATTGCCAACAGTACCCTGTGTTCCCATGCGGTCACCCGCCCAAGCACTGACAAGGGCCAAAGTTGTTACACGTCGGCAATCGGGCATTTTCTTTCATTTTCTCTTTGCCGTATGAGAACCAGCGTATTCAACATATTGTGACCATTGCCGAGCGAATGCTGCAGCGCTTCCCGACGAGTCGGGTTCGGATCCTCTGCCAACGTCCACGCAGGGCGATGATCTTTTGGTCATCACACTCGCCAGCTGAAATCGGCGCTGCCTTTTCGTAGTAGTAAAAGCCTACTGGCCCGTGGGGGGATCGAACCCACGACCTTCGCGTTATTAGCACGACGCTCTAACCAACTGAGCTAACGGGCCTCGACGCGGACGGTTGCTCAGCCCTACGCTGGAAACACGTCGCATGAAGCCACACGCCACTTCTAGGGTCACCGTGTGTCTGCTTCGCCCGTCTATGTTCTGCTGGCGGTCACGAAACAGTAGCTGTACTGCGAGCAGGACGGGAAACGGCAGCACGCACTGCTGAAACTTGAGACGATTCGTGTGGAAAAAATTCCGTTCCGGTACCGGCAATCGAGCCCGGGCCTCCGGGGTGATAGCCAGGCATCCTAGCCACTAGATCTCACCGGATTTGGGCGTCCGTTCGACGGATCGGATGGTCTCTCGCACATTTCGTGCCGAGGCCCGTGTCGGCACCCTTCTCTCTTTGCGAACGTCATTGCGCATACCGGCTGGCAAGGCGCGCACCTCAAAAGTCTCAGAGCAATGCTTTTGGCTTCATGCTCTACTGGGAGAAGAGGAAAAGGAAAGCTGTCAGTATCAATAACAGGAAGTGTAAATTTTCTCTCTGAAGCGTTGAAACGTTGTGGATAACAAACAAGAAATAAGTTCGAGCCCTAGCGACAGCACCACCGTGAGTCACAGAAAATTAAATGCCCCGGGTGAGGATCGAACTCACGACCTTAAAATTATGAGACTTACGCGCTGACTACTGCGCTACCGAGGCACGGGGCGGACCGTTGGTCCTGGGAACTGGGCAAGTAGCGTACCCATTGTTAGACGCAGAGATACTCTACTTGGTGGATAACGTGTTCTGTTGCTACACGTGCATTGCCGGCCCAGTTGATTGTGGTGGTGCTGCAGCTTTTGCAACGATGGGCAGTACTCCCCGTCGTTCAAGTTCATTGCCTCGGAGGCACCTGGACACAGCAACTTGTGAGGCCAGGCCGACGCCAGTCCGCAGAACATGACGCGAGCGTCCGAGTGGGGAACCGCACGTGCTGCGTTCTCGGTTCTTCTCAAGGGAATCCCGCTATACATTCTTGTGGATCGTGCATCTCAAGCGCGCAAGCCACACGGCACCGCGGGAAAAGCAAAACGATGCATCGGCCGGGAAACGAACCCGGGCCGCCCGCGTGGCAGGCGAGCATTCTACCACTGAACCACCGATGCTCAGACCAGTAGCAACCTTTCGCTGCTTCCCCAGCAGATGTCTCGAGATAACGTGGGACTGCCGTCAAGCGCCGTAGCATTCTGTCGATAAAATGCTGCAGACGCTGAATCCTGCACTGTACCGCCTAAAAATGCCGCCAGAACGCCGTCCTCTGCGTCCTCTTGCGTCGCCGGCGCCGACTCTTGACAAAGGGTGCGAAATGTGCATGGATACGCCGTGCGAATGCATCTGCATGTGCTCCCCTAGCCTACCTCGTAATGCGCCTAGGGCTACGATCACCTTCGGCCGCTGCCGACTGGCGGGAAGCCGACACAGCGCGGCGTGGGGGCGCCCGGTTGTGCGGTGGTGGTGTAAAGGTCAGCATAGTTGCCTTGCAAGCAGTTGATCCGGGTTCGATTCCCGGCCACCGCAGCAGGCTTTCAGCTTTGCGTATGAGTACTTTTGCCACGCGCCGTTAAATTAATGTTCTTTCTCCCTCTTACTCGCTGCAGACCAGCCTACAGTGTGTCTCGACTTGTCTCGACTTTGCTCAGCTGACGCGAGAGCTGACGCTCTCCAGTCGGCCTATATCAAAACGACAAGCACGAGAAACGACTGAGAGAGGCAGGGAGAGGCGAGGCGGTGGACACACAGCACGCCCCTTCATTTCACGGTGGCGTCTCCCTCACTGAATCGGTCTGCAGCTGCGAAAACAAAGGAGAAAGAAAAATAGGAAGCAAAATTGCCAACAGTACCCTGTGTTCCCATGCGGTCACCCGCCCAAGCACTGACAAGGGCCAAAGTTGTTACACGTCGGCAATCGGGCATTTTCTTTCATTTTCTCTTTGCCGTATGAGAACCAGCGTATTCAACATATTGTGACCATTGCCGAGCGAATGCTGCAGCGCTTCCCGACGAGTCGGGTTCGGATCCTCTGCCAACGTCCACGCAGGGCGATGATCTTTTGGTCATCACACTCGCCAGCTGAAATCGGCGCTGCCTTTTCGTAGTAGTAAAAGCCTACTGGCCCGTGGGGGGATCGAACCCACGACCTTCGCGTTATTAGCACGACGCTCTAACCAACTGAGCTAACGGGCCTCGACGCGGACGGTTGCTCAGCCCTACGCTGGAAACACGTCGCATGAAGCCACACGCCACTTCTAGGGTCACCGTGTGTCTGCTTCGCCCGTCTATGTTCTGCTGGCGGTCACGAAACAGTAGCTGTACTGCGAGCAGGACGGGAAACGGCAGCACGCACTGCTGAAACTTGAGACGATTCGTGTGGAAAAAATTCCGTTCCGGTACCGGCAATCGAGCCCGGGCCTCCGGGGTGATAGCCAGGCATCCTAGCCACTAGATCTCACCGGATTTGGGCGTCCGTTCGACGGATCGGATGGTCTCTCGCACATTTCGTGCCGAGGCCCGTGTCGGCACCCTTCTCTCTTTGCGAACGTCATTGCGCATACCGGCTGGCAAGGCGCGCACCTCAAAAGTCTCAGAGCAATGCTTTTGGCTTCATGCTCTACTGGGAGAAGAGGAAAAGGAAAGCTGTCAGTATCAATAACAGGAAGTGTAAATTTTCTCTCTGAAGCGTTGAAACGTTGTGGATAACAAACAAGAAATAAGTTCGAGCCCTAGCGACAGCACCACCGTGAGTCACAGAAAATTAAATGCCCCGGGTGAGGATCGAACTCACGACCTTAAAATTATGAGACTTACGCGCTGACTACTGCGCTACCGAGGCACGGGGCGGACCGTTGGTCCTGGGAACTGGGCAAGTAGCGTACCCATTGTTAGACGCAGAGATACTCTACTTGGTGGATAACGTGTTCTGTTGCTACACGTGCATTGCCGGCCCAGTTGATTGTGGTGGTGCTGCAGCTTTTGCAACGATGGGCAGTACTCCCCGTCGTTCAAGTTCATTGCCTCGGAGGCACCTGGACACAGCAACTTGTGAGGCCAGGCCGACGCCAGTCCGCAGAACATGACGCGAGCGTCCGAGTGGGGAACCGCACGTGCTGCGTTCTCGGTTCTTCTCAAGGGAATCCCGCTATACATTCTTGTGGATCGTGCATCTCAAGCGCGCAAGCCACACGGCACCGCGGGAAAAGCAAAACGATGCATCGGCCGGGAAACGAACCCGGGCCGCCCGCGTGGCAGGCGAGCATTCTACCACTGAACCACCGATGCTCAGACCAGTAGCAACCTTTCGCTGCTTCCCCAGCAGATGTCTCGAGATAACGTGGGACTGCCGTCAAGCGCCGTAGCATTCTGTCGATAAAATGCTGCAGACGCTGAATCCTGCACTGTACCGCCTAAAAATGCCGCCAGAACGCCGTCCTCTGCGTCCTCTTGCGTCGCCGGCGCCGACTCTTGACAAAGGGTGCGAAATGTGCATGGATACGCCGTGCGAATGCATCTGCATGTGCTCCCCTAGCCTACCTCGTAATGCGCCTAGGGCTACGATCACCTTCGGCCGCTGCCGACTGGCGGGAAGCCGACACAGCGCGGCGTGGGGGCGCCCGGTTGTGCGGTGGTGGTGTAAAGGTCAGCATAGTTGCCTTGCAAGCAGTTGATCCGGGTTCGATTCCCGGCCACCGCAGCAGGCTTTCAGCTTTGCGTATGAGTACTTTTGCCACGCGCCGTTAAATTAATGTTCTTTCTCCCTCTTACTCGCTGCAGACCAGCCTACAGTGTGTCTCGACTTGTCTCGACTTTGCGAGAGCTGACGCTCTCCAGTCGGCCTATATCAAAACGACAAGCACGAGAAACGACTGAGAGAGGCAGGGAGAGGCGAGGCGGTGGACACACAGCACGCCCCTTCATTTCACGGTGGCGTCTCCCTCACTGAATCGGTCTGCAGCTGCGAAAACAAAGGAGAAAGAAAAATAGGAAGCAAAATTGCCAACAGTACCCTGTGTTCCCATGCGGTCACCCGCCCAAGCACTGACAAGGGCCAAAGTTGTTACACGTCGGCAATCGGGCATTTTCTTTCATTTTCTCTTTGCCGTATGAAAACCAGCGTATTCAACATATTGTGACCATTGCCGAGCGAATGCTGCAGCGCTTCCCGACGAGTCGGGTTCGGATCCTCTGCCAACGTCCACGCAGGGCGATGATCTTTTGGTCATCACACTCGCCAGCTGAAATCGGCGCTGCCTTTTCGTAGTAGTAAAAGCCTACTGGCCCGTGGGGGGATCGAACCCACGACCTTCGCGTTATTAGCACGACGCTCTAACCAACTGAGCTAACGGGCCTCCACGCGGACGGTTGCTCAGCCCTACGCTGGAAACACGTGGCATGAAGCCACACGCCACTTCTAGGGTCACCGTGTGTCTGCTTCGCCCGTATATGTTCTGCTGGCGGTCACGAAACAGTAGCTGTACTGCGAGCAGGACGGGAAACGGCAGCACGCACTGCTGAAACTTGAGACGATTCGTGTGGAAAAAATTCCGTTCCGGTACCGGCAATCGAGCCCGGGCCTCCGGGGTGATAGCCAGGCATCCTAGCCACTAGATCTCACCGGATTTGGGCGTCCGTTCGACGGATCGGATGGTCTCTCGCACATTTCGTGCCGAGGCCCGTGTCGGCACCCTTCTCTCTTTGCGAACGTCATTGCGCATACCGGCTGGCAAGGCGCGCACCTCAAAAGTCTCAGAGCAATGCTTTTGGCTTCATGCTCTACTGGGAGAAGAGGAAAAGGAAAGCTGTCAGTATCAATAACAGGAAGTGTAAATTTTCTCTCTGAAGCGTTGAAACGTTGTGGATAACAAACAAGAAATAAGTTCGAGCCCTAGCGACAGCACCACCGTGAGTCACAGAAAATTAAATGCCCCGGGTGAGGATCGAACTCACGACCTTAAAATTATGAGACTTACGCGCTGACTACTGCGCTACCGAGGCACGGGGCGGACCGTTGGTCCTGGGAACTGGGCAAGTAGCGTACCCATTGTTAGACGCAGAGATACTCTACTTGGTGGATAACGTGTTCTGTTGCTACACGTGCATTGCCGGCCCAGTTGATTGTGGTGGTGCTGCAGCTTTTGCAACGATGGGCAGTACTCCCCGTCGTTCAAGTTCATTGCCTCGGAGGCACCTGGACACAGCAACTTGTGAGGCCAGGCCGACGCCAGTCCGCAGAACATGACGCGAGCGTCCGAGTGGGGAACCGCACGTGCTGCGTTCTCGGTTCTTCTCAAGGGAATCCCGCTATACATTCTTGTGGATCGTGCATCTCAAGCGCGCAAGCCACACGGCACCGCGGGAAAAGCAAAACGATGCATCGGCCGGGAATCGAACCCGGGCCGCCCGCGTGGCAGGCGAGCATTCTACCACTGAACCACCGATGCTCAGACCAGTAGCAATCTTTCGCTGCTTCCCCAGCAGATGTCTCGAGATAACGTGGGACTGCCGTCAAGCGCCGTAGCATTCTGTCGAGAAAATGCTGCAGACGCTGAATCCTGCACTGTACCGCCTAAAAATGCCGCCAGAACGCCGTCCTCTGCGTCCTCTTGCGTCGCCGGCGCCGACTCTTGACAAAGGGTGCGAAATGTGCATGGATACGCCGTGCGAATGCATCTGCATGTGCTCCCCTAGCCTACCTCGTAATGCGCCTAGGGCTACGATCACCTTCGGCCGCTGCCGACTGGCGGGAAGCCGACACAGCGCGGCGTGGGGGCGCCCGGTTGTGCGGTGGTGGTGTAAAGGTCAGCATAGTTGCCTTGCAAGCAGTTGATCCGGGTTCGATTCCCGGCCACCGCAGCAGGCTTTCAGCTTTGCGTATGAGTACTTTTGCCACGCGCCGTTAAATTAATGTTCTTTCTCCCTCTTACTCGCTGCAGACCAGCCTACAGTGTGTCTCGACTTGTCTCGACTTTGCGAGAGCTGACGCTCTCCAGTCGGCCTATATCAAAACGACAAGCACGAGAAACGACTGAGAGAGGCAGGGAGAGGCGAGGCGGTGGACACACAGCACGCCCCTTCATTTCACGGTGGCGTCTCCCTCACTGAATCGGTCTGCAGCTGCGAAAACAAAGGAGAAAGAAAAATAGGAAGCAAAATTGCCAACAGTACCCTGTGTTCCCATGCGGTCACCCGCCCAAGCACTGACAAGGGCCAAAGTTGTTACACGTCGGCAATCGGGCATTTTCTTTCATTTTCTCTTTGCCGTATGAAAACCAGCGTATTCAACATATTGTGACCATTGCCGAGCGAATGCTGCAGCGCTTCCCGACGAGTCGGGTTCGGATCCTCTGCCAACGTCCACGCAGGGCGATGATCTTTTGGTCATCACACTCGCCAGCTGAAATCGGCGCTGCCTTTTCGTAGTAGTAAAAGCCTACTGGCCCGTGGGGGGATCGAACCCACGACCTTCGCGTTATTAGCACGACGCTCTAACCAACTGAGCTAACGGGCCTCCACGCGGACGGTTGCTCAGCCCTACGCTGGAAACACGTGGCATGAAGCCACACGCCACTTCTAGGGTCACCGTGTGTCTGCTTCGCCCGTATATGTTCTGCTGGCGGTCACGAAACAGTAGCTGTACTGCGAGCAGGACGGGAAACGGCAGCACGCACTGCTGAAACTTGAGACGATTCGTGTGGAAAAAATTCCGTTCCGGTACCGGCAATCGAGCCCGGGCCTCCGGGGTGATAGCCAGGCATCCTAGCCACTAGATCTCACCGGATTTGGGCGTCCGTTCGACGGATCGGATGGTCTCTCGCACATTTCGTGCCGAGGCCCGTGTCGGCACCCTTCTCTCTTTGCGAACGTCATTGCGCATACCGGCTGGCAAGGCGCGCACCTCAAAAGTCTCAGAGCAATGCTTTTGGCTTCATGCTCTACTGGGAGAAGAGGAAAAGGAAAGCTGTCAGTATCAATAACAGGAAGTGTAAATTTTCTCTCTGAAGCGTTGAAACGTTGTGGATAACAAACAAGAAATAAGTTCGAGCCCTAGCGACAGCACCACCGTGAGTCACAGAAAATTAAATGCCCCGGGTGAGGATCGAACTCACGACCTTAAAATTATGAGACTTACGCGCTGACTACTGCGCTACCGAGGCACGGGGCGGACCGTTGGTCCTGGGAACTGGGCAAGTAGCGTACCCATTGTTAGACGCAGAGATACTCTACTTGGTGGATAACGTGTTCTGTTGCTACACGTGCATTGCCGGCCCAGTTGATTGTGGTGGTGCTGCAGCTTTTGCAACGATGGGCAGTACTCCCCGTCGTTCAAGTTCATTGCCTCGGAGGCACCTGGACACAGCAACTTGTGAGGCCAGGCCGACGCCAGTCCGCAGAACATGACGCGAGCGTCCGAGTGGGGAACCGCACGTGCTGCGTTCTCGGTTCTTCTCAAGGGAATCCCGCTATACATTCTTGTGGATCGTGCATCTCAAGCGCGCAAGCCACACGGCACCGCGGGAAAAGCAAAACGATGCATCGGCCGGGAATCGAACCCGGGCCGCCCGCGTGGCAGGCGAGCATTCTACCACTGAACCACCGATGCTCAGACCAGTAGCAATCTTTCGCTGCTTCCCCAGCAGATGTCTCGAGATAACGTGGGACTGCCGTCAAGCGCCGTAGCATTCTGTCGAGAAAATGCTGCAGACGCTGAATCCTGCACTGTACTGCCTAAAAATGCCGCCAGAACGCCGTCCTCTGCGTCCTCTTGCGTCGCCGGCGCCGACTCTTGACAAAGGGTGCGAAATGTGCATGGATACGCCGTGCGAATGCATCTGCATGTGCTCCCCTAGCCTACCTCGTAATGCGCCTAGGGCTACGATCACCTTCGGCCGCTGCCGACTGGCGGGAAGCCGACACAGCGCGGCGTGGGGGCGCCCGGTTGTGCGGTGGTGGTGTAAAGGTCAGCATAGTTGCCTTGCAAGCAGTTGATCCGGGTTCGATTCCCGGCCACCGCAGCAGGCTTTCAGCTTTGCGTATGAGTACTTTTGCCACGCGCCGTTAAATTAATGTTCTTTCTCCCTCTTACTCGCTGCAGACCAGCCTACAGTGTGTCTCGACTTGTCTCGACTTTGCTCAGCTGACGCGAGAGCTGACGCTCTCCAGTCGGCCTATATCAAAACGACAAGCACGAGAAACGACTGAGAGAGGCAGGGAGAGGCGAGGCGGTGGACACACAGCACGCCCCTTCATTTCACGGTGGCGTCTCCCTCACTGAATCGGTCTGCAGCTGCGAAAACAAAGGAGAAAGAAAAATAGGAAGCAAAATTGCCAACAGTACCCTGTGTTCCCATGCGGTCACCCGCCCAAGCACTGACAAGGGCCAAAGTTGTTACACGTCGGCAATCGGGCATTTTCTTTCATTTTCTCTTTGCCGTATGAGAACCAGCGTATTCAACATATTGTGACCATTGCCGAGCGAATGCTGCAGCGCTTCCCGACGAGTCGGGTTCGGATCCTCTGCCAACGTCCACGCAGGGCGATGATCTTTTGGTCATCACACTCGCCAGCTGAAATCGGCGCTGCCTTTTCGTAGTAGTAAAAGCCTACTGGCCCGTGGGGGGATCGAACCCACGACCTTCGCGTTATTAGCACGACGCTCTAACCAACTGAGCTAACGGGCCTCGACGCGGACGGTTGCTCAGCCCTACGCTGGAAACACGTCGCATGAAGCCACACGCCACTTCTAGGGTCACCGTGTGTCTGCTTCGCCCGTCTATGTTCTGCTGGCGGTCACGAAACAGTAGCTGTACTGCGAGCAGGACGGGAAACGGCAGCACGCACTGCTGAAACTTGAGACGATTCGTGTGGAAAAAATTCCGTTCCGGTACCGGCAAACGAGCCCGGGCCTCCGGGGTGATAGCCAGGCATCCTAGCCACTAGATCTCACCGGATTTGGGCGTCCGTTCGACGGATCGGATGGTCTCTCGCACATTTCGTGCCGAGGCCCGTGTCGGCACCCTTCTCTCTTTGCGAACGTCATTGCGCATACCGGCTGGCAAGGCGCGCACCTCAAAAGTCTCAGAGCAATGCTTTTGGCTTCATGCTCTACTGGGAGAAGAGGAAAAGGAAAGCTGTCAGTATCAATAACAGGAAGTGTAAATTTTCTCTCTGAAGCGTTGAAACGTTGTGGATAACAAACAAGAAATAAGTTCGAGCCCTAGCGACAGCACCACCGTGAGTCACAGAAAATTAAATGCCCCGGGTGAGGATCGAACTCACGACCTTAAAATTATGAGACTTACGCGCTGACTACTGCGCTACCGAGGCACGGGGCGGACCGTTGGTCCTGGGAACTGGGCAAGTAGCGTACCCATTGTTAGACGCAGAGATACTCTACTTGGTGGATAACGTGTTCTGTTGCTACACGTGCATTGCCGGCCCAGTTGATTGTGGTGGTGCTGCAGCTTTTGCAACGATGGGCAGTACTCCCCGTCGTTCAAGTTCATTGCCTCGGAGGCACCTGGACACAGCAACTTGTGAGGCCAGGCCGACGCCAGTCCGCAGAACATGACGCGAGCGTCCGAGTGGGGAACCGCACGTGCTGCGTTCTCGGTTCTTCTCAAGGGAATCCCGCTATACATTCTTGTGGATCGTGCATCTCAAGCGCGCAAGCCACACGGCACCGCGGGAAAAGCAAAACGATGCATCGGCCGGGAATCGAACCCGGGCCGCCCGCGTGGCAGGCGAGCATTCTACCACTGAACCACCGATGCTCAGACCAGTAGCAATCTTTCGCTGCTTCCCCAGCAGATGTCTCGAGATAACGTGGGACTGCCGTCAAGCGCCGTAGCATTCTGTCGAGAAAATGCTGCAGACGCTGAATCCTGCACTGTACTGCCTAAAAATGCCGCCAGAACGCCGTCCTCTGCGTCCTCTTGCGTCGCCGGCGCCGACTCTTGACAAAGGGTGCGAAATGTGCATGGATACGCCGTGCGAATGCATCTGCATGTGCTCCCCTAGCCTACCTCGTAATGCGCCTAGGGCTACGATCACCTTCGGCCGCTGCCGACTGGCGGGAAGCCGACACAGCGCGGCGTGGGGGCGCCCGGTTGTGCGGTGGTGGTGTAAAGGTCAGCATAGTTGCCTTGCAAGCAGTTGATCCGGGTTCGATTCCCGGCCACCGCAGCAGGCTTTCAGCTTTGCGTATGAGTACTTTTGCCACGCGCCGTTAAATTAATGTTCTTTCTCCCTCTTACTCGCTGCAGACCAGCCTACAGTGTGTCTCGACTTGTCTCGACTTTGCTCAGCTGACGCGAGAGCTGACGCTCTCCAGTCGGCCTATATCAAAACGACAAGCACGAGAAACGACTGAGAGAGGCAGGGAGAGGCGAGGCGGTGGACACACAGCACGCCCCTTCATTTCACGGTGGCGTCTCCCTCACTGAATCGGTCTGCAGCTGCGAAAACAAAGGAGAAAGAAAAATAGGAAGCAAAATTGCCAACAGTACCCTGTGTTCCCATGCGGTCACCCGCCCAAGCACTGACAAGGGCCAAAGTTGTTACACGTCGGCAATCGGGCATTTTCTTTCATTTTCTCTTTGCCGTATGAGAACCAGCGTATTCAACATATTGTGACCATTGCCGAGCGAATGCTGCAGCGCTTCCCGACGAGTCGGGTTCGGATCCTCTGCCAACGTCCACGCAGGGCGATGATCTTTTGGTCATCACACTCGCCAGCTGAAATCGGCGCTGCCTTTTCGTAGTAGTAAAAGCCTACTGGCCCGTGGGGGGATCGAACCCACGACCTTCGCGTTATTAGCACGACGCTCTAACCAACTGAGCTAACGGGCCTCGACGCGGACGGTTGCTCAGCCCTACGCTGGAAACACGTCGCATGAAGCCACACGCCACTTCTAGGGTCACCGTGTGTCTGCTTCGCCCGTCTATGTTCTGCTGGCGGTCACGAAACAGTAGCTGTACTGCGAGCAGGACGGGAAACGGCAGCACGCACTGCTGAAACTTGAGACGATTCGTGTGGAAAAAATTCCGTTCCGGTACCGGCAAACGAGCCCGGGCCTCCGGGGTGATAGCCAGGCATCCTAGCCACTAGATCTCACCGGATTTGGGCGTCCGTTCGACGGATCGGATGGTCTCTCGCACATTTCGTGCCGAGGCCCGTGTCGGCACCCTTCTCTCTTTGCGAACGTCATTGCGCATACCGGCTGGCAAGGCGCGCACCTCAAAAGTCTCAGAGCAATGCTTTTGGCTTCATGCTCTACTGGGAGAAGAGGAAAAGGAAAGCTGTCAGTATCAATAACAGGAAGTGTAAATTTTCTCTCTGAAGCGTTGAAACGTTGTGGATAACAAACAAGAAATAAGTTCGAGCCCTAGCGACAGCACCACCGTGAGTCACAGAAAATTAAATGCCCCGGGTGAGGATCGAACTCACGACCTTAAAATTATGAGACTTACGCGCTGACTACTGCGCTACCGAGGCACGGGGCGGACCGTTGGTCCTGGGAACTGGGCAAGTAGCGTACCCATTGTTAGACGCAGAGATACTCTACTTGGTGGATAACGTGTTCTGTTGCTACACGTGCATTGCCGGCCCAGTTGATTGTGGTGGTGCTGCAGCTTTTGCAACGATGGGCAGTACTCCCCGTCGTTCAAGTTCATTGCCTCGGAGGCACCTGGACACAGCAACTTGTGAGGCCAGGCCGACGCCAGTCCGCAGAACATGACGCGAGCGTCCGAGTGGGGAACCGCACGTGCTGCGTTCTCGGTTCTTCTCAAGGGAATCCCGCTATACATTCTTGTGGATCGTGCATCTCAAGCGCGCAAGCCACACGGCACCGCGGGAAAAGCAAAACGATGCATCGGCCGGGAATCGAACCCGGGCCGCCCGCGTGGCAGGCGAGCATTCTACCACTGAACCACCGATGCTCAGACCAGTAGCAATCTTTCGCTGCTTCCCCAGCAGATGTCTCGAGATAACGTGGGACTGCCGTCAAGCGCCGTAGCATTCTGTCGAGAAAATGCTGCAGACGCTGAATCCTGCACTGTACCGCCTAAAAATGCCGCCAGAACGCCGTCCTCTGCGTCCTCTTTCGTCGCCGGCGCCGACTCTTGACAAAGGGTGCGAAATGTGCATGGATACGCCGTGCGAATGCATCTGCATGTGCTCCCCTAGCCTACCTCGTAATGCGCCTAGGGCTACGATCACCTTCGGCCGCTGCCGACTGGCGGGAAGCCGACACAGCGCGGCGTGGGGGCGCCCGGTTGTGCGGTGGTGGTGTAAAGGTCAGCATAGTTGCCTTGCAAGCAGTTGATCCGGGTTCGATTCCCGGCCACCGCAGCAGGCTTTCAGCTTTGCGTATGAGTACTTTTGCCACGCGCCGTTAAATTAATGTTCTTTCTCCCTCTTACTCGCTGCAGACCAGCCTACAGTGTGTCTCGACTTGTCTCGACTTTGCTCAGCTGACGCGAGAGCTGACGCTCTCCAGTCGGCCTATATCAAAACGACAAGCACGAGAAACGACTGAGAGAGGCAGGGAGAGGCGAGGCGGTGGACACACAGCACGCCCCTTCATTTCACGGTGGCGTCTCCCTCACTGAATCGGTCTGCAGCTGCGAAAACAAAGGAGAAAGAAAAATAGGAAGCAAAATTGCCAACAGTACCCTGTGTTCCCATGCGGTCACCCGCCCAAGCACTGACAAGGGCCAAAGTTGTTACACGTCGGCAATCGGGCATTTTCTTTCATTTTCTCTTTGCCGTATGAGAACCAGCGTATTCAACATATTGTGACCATTGCCGAGCGAATGCTGCAGCGCTTCCCGACGAGTCGGGTTCGGATCCTCTGCCAACGTCCACGCAGGGCGATGATCTTTTGGTCATCACACTCGCCAGCTGAAATCGGCGCTGCCTTTTCGTAGTAGTAAAAGCCTACTGGCCCGTGGGGGGATCGAACCCACGACCTTCGCGTTATTAGCACGACGCTCTAACCAACTGAGCTAACGGGCCTCGACGCGGACGGTTGCTCAGCCCTACGCTGGAAACACGTCGCATGAAGCCACACGCCACTTCTAGGGTCACCGTGTGTCTGCTTCGCCCGTCTATGTTCTGCTGGCGGTCACGAAACAGTAGCTGTACTGCGAGCAGGACGGGAAACGGCAGCACGCACTGCTGAAACTTGAGACGATTCGTGTGGAAAAAATTCCGTTCCGGTACCGGCAATCGAGCCCGGGCCTCCGGGGTGATAGCCAGGCATCCTAGCCACTAGATCTCACCGGATTTGGGCGTCCGTTCGACGGATCGGATGGTCTCTCGCACATTTCGTGCCGAGGCCCGTGTCGGCACCCTTCTCTCTTTGCGAACGTCATTGCGCATACCGGCTGGCAAGGCGCGCACCTCAAAAGTCTCAGAGCAATGCTTTTGGCTTCATGCTCTACTGGGAGAAGAGGAAAAGGAAAGCTGTCAGTATCAATAACAGGAAGTGTAAATTTTCTCTCTGAAGCGTTGAAACGTTGTGGATAACAAACAAGAAATAAGTTCGAGCCCTAGCGACAGCACCACCGTGAGTCACAGAAAATTAAATGCCCCGGGTGAGGATCGAACTCACGACCTTAAAATTATGAGACTTACGCGCTGACTACTGCGCTACCGAGGCACGGGGCGGACCGTTGGTCCTGGGAACTGGGCAAGTAGCGTACCCATTGTTAGACGCAGAGATACTCTACTTGGTGGATAACGTGTTCTGTTGCTACACGTGCATTGCCGGCCCAGTTGATTGTGGTGGTGCTGCAGCTTTTGCAACGATGGGCAGTACTCCCCGTCGTTCAAGTTCATTGCCTCGGAGGCACCTGGACACAGCAACTTGTGAGGCCAGGCCGACGCCAGTCCGCAGAACATGACGCGAGCGTCCGAGTGGGGAACCGCACGTGCTGCGTTCTCGGTTCTTCTCAAGGGAATCCCGCTATACATTCTTGTGGATCGTGCATCTCAAGCGCGCAAGCCACACGGCACCGCGGGAAAAGCAAAACGATGCATCGGCCGGGAATCGAACCCGGGCCGCCCGCGTGGCAGGCGAGCATTCTACCACTGAACCACCGATGCTCAGACCAGTAGCAATCTTTCGCTGCTTCCCCAGCAGATGTCTCGAGATAACGTGGGACTGCCGTCAAGCGCCGTAGCATTCTGTCGAGAAAATGCTGCAGACGCTGAATCCTGCACTGTACCGCCTAAAAATGCCGCCAGAACGCCGTCCTCTGCGTCCTCTTGCGTCGCCGGCGCCGACTCTTGACAAAGGGTGCGAAATGTGCATGGATACGCCGTGCGAATGCATCTGCATGTGCTCCCCTAGCCTACCTCGTAATGCGCCTAGGGCTACGATCACCTTCGGCCGCTGCCGACTGGCGGGAAGCCGACACAGCGCGGCGTGGGGGCGCCCGGTTGTGCGGTGGTGGTGTAAAGGTCAGCATAGTTGCCTTGCAAGCAGTTGATCCGGGTTCGATTCCCGGCCACCGCAGCAGGCTTTCAGCTTTGCGTATGAGTACTTTTGCCACGCGCCGTTAAATTAATGTTCTTTCTCCCTCTTACTCGCTGCAGACCAGCCTACAGTGTCTCTCGACTTGTCTCGACTTTGCTCAGCTGACGCGAGAGCTGACGCTCTCCAGTCGGCCTATATCAAAACGACAAGCACGAGAAACGACTGAGAGAGGCAGGGAGAGGCGAGGCGGTGGACACACAGCACGCCCCTTCATTTCACGGTGGCGTCTCCCTCACTGAATCGGTCTGCAGCTGCGAAAACAAAGGAGAAAGAAAAATAGGAAGCAAAATTGCCAACAGTACCCTGTGTTCCCATGCGGTCACCCGCCCAAGCACTGACAAGGGCCAAAGTTGTTACACGTCGGCAATCGGGCATTTTCTTTCATTTTCTCTTTGCCGTATGAGAACCAGCGTATTCAACATATTGTGACCATTGCCGAGCGAATGCTGCAGCGCTTCCCGACGAGTCGGGTTCGGATCCTCTGCCAACGTCCACGCAGGGCGTTGATCTTTTGGTCATCACACTCGCCAGCTGAAATCGGCGCTGCCTTTTCGTAGTAGTAAAAGCCTACTGGCCTGTGGGGGGATCGAACCCACGACCTTCGCGTTATTAGCACGACGCTCTAACCAACTGAGCTAACGGGCCTCCACGCCGACGGTTGCTCAGCCCTACGCTGGAAACACGTGGCATGAAGCCACACGCCACTTCTAGGGTCACCGTGTGTCTGCTTCGCCCGTATATGTTCTGCTGGCGGTCACGAAACAGTAGCTGTACTGCGAGCAGGACGGGAAACGGCAGCACGCACTGCTGAAACTTGAGACGATTCGTGTGGAAAAAATTCCGTTCCGGTACCGGCAATCGAGCCCGGGCCTCCGGGGTGATAGCCAGGCATCCTAGCCACTAGATCTCACCGGATTTGGGCGTCCGTTCGACGGATCGGATGGTCTCTCGCACATTTCGTGCCGAGGCCCGTGTCGGCACCCTTCTCTCTTTGCGAACGTCATTGCGCATACCGGCTGGCAAGGCGCGCACCTCAAAAGTCTCAGAGCAATGCTTTTGGCTTCATGCTCTACTGGGAGAAGAGGAAAAGGAAAGCTGTCAGTATCAATAACAGGAAGTGTAAATTTTCTCTCTGAAGCGTTGAAACGTTGTGGATAACAAACAAGAAATAAGTTCGAGCCCTAGCGACAGCACCACCGTGAGTCACAGAAAATTAAATGCCCCGGGTGAGGATCGAACTCACGACCTTAAAATTATGAGACTTACGCGCTGACTACTGCGCTACCGAGGCACGGGGCGGACCGTTGGTCCTGGGAACTGGGCAAGTAGCGTACCCATTGTTAGACGCAGAGATACTCTACTTGGTGGATAACGTGTTCTGTTGCTACACGTGCATTGCCGGCCCAGTTGATTGTGGTGGTGCTGCAGCTTTTGCAACGATGGGCAGTACTCCCCGTCGTTCAAGTTCATTGCCTCGGAGGCACCTGGACACAGCAACTTGTGAGGCCAGGCCGACGCCAGTCCGCAGAACATGACGCGAGCGTCCGAGTGGGGAACCGCACGTGCTGCGTTCTCGGTTCTTCTCAAGGGAATCCCGCTATACATTCTTGTGGATCGTGCATCTCAAGCGCGCAAGCCACACGGCACCGCGGGAAAAGCAAAACGATGCATCGGCCGGGAAACGAACCCGGGCCGCCCGCGTGGCAGGCGAGCATTCTACCACTGAACCACCGATGCTCAGACCAGTAGCAACCTTTCGCTGCTTCCCCAGCAGATGTCTCGAGATAACGTGGGACTGCCGTCAAGCGCCGTAGCATTCTGTCGATAAAATGCTGCAGACGCTGAATCCTGCACTGTACCGCCTAAAAATGCCGCCAGAACGCCGTCCTCTGCGTCCTCTTGCGTCGCCGGCGCCGACTCTTGACAAAGGGTGCGAAATGTGCATGGATACGCCGTGCGAATGCATCTGCATGTGCTCCCCTAGCCTACCTCGTAATGCGCCTAGGGCTACGATCACCTTCGGCCGCTGCCGACTGGCGGGAAGCCGACACAGCGCGGCGTGGGGGCGCCCGGTTGTGCGGTGGTGGTGTAAAGGTCAGCATAGTTGCCTTGCAAGCAGTTGATCCGGGTTCGATTCCCGGCCACCGCAGCAGGCTTTCAGCTTTGCGTATGAGTACTTTTGCCACGCGCCGTTAAATTAATGTTCTTTCTCCCTCTTACTCGCTGCAGACCAGCCTACAGTGTGTCTCGACTTGTCTCGACTTTGCTCAGCTGACGCGAGAGCTGACGCTCTCCAGTCGGCCTATATCAAAACGACAAGCACGAGAAACGACTGAGAGAGGCAGGGAGAGGCGAGGCGGTGGACACACAGCACGCCCCTTCATTTCACGGTGGCGTCTCCCTCACTGAATCGGTCTGCAGCTGCGAAAACAAAGGAGAAAGAAAAATAGGAAGCAAAATTGCCAACAGTACCCTGTGTTCCCATGCGGTCACCCGCCCAAGCACTGACAAGGGCCAAAGTTGTTACACGTCGGCAATCGGGCATTTTCTTTCATTTTCTCTTTGCCGTATGAAAACCAGCGTATTCAACATATTGTGACCATTGCCGAGCGAATGCTGCAGCGCTTCCCGACGAGTCGGGTTCGGATCCTCTGCCAACGTCCACGCAGGGCGATGATCTTTTGGTCATCACACTCGCCAGCTGAAATCGGCGCTGCCTTTTCGTAGTAGTAAAAGCCTACTGGCCCGTGGGGGGATCGAACCCACGACCTTCGCGTTATTAGCACGACGCTCTAACCAACTGAGCTAACGGGCCTCCACGCGGACGGTTGCTCAGCCCTACGCTGGAAACACGTGGCATGAAGCCACACGCCACTTCTAGGGTCACCGTGTGTCTGCTTCGCCCGTATATGTTCTGCTGGCGGTCACGAAACAGTAGCTGTACTGCGAGCAGGACGGGAAACGGCAGCACGCACTGCTGAAACTTGAGACGATTCGTGTGGAAAAAATTCCGTTCCGGTACCGGCAATCGAGCCCGGGCCTCCGGGGTGATAGCCAGGCATCCTAGCCACTAGATCTCACCGGATTTGGGCGTCCGTTCGACGGATCGGATGGTCTCTCGCACATTTCGTGCCGAGGCCCGTGTCGGCACCCTTCTCTCTTTGCGAACGTCATTGCGCATACCGGCTGGCAAGGCGCGCACCTCAAAAGTCTCAGAGCAATGCTTTTGGCTTCATGCTCTACTGGGAGAAGAGGAAAAGGAAAGCTGTCAGTATCAATAACAGGAAGTGTAAATTTTCTCTCTGAAGCGTTGAAACGTTGTGGATAACAAACAAGAAATAAGTTCGAGCCCTAGCGACAGCACCACCGTGAGTCACAGAAAATTAAATGCCCCGGGTGAGGATCGAACTCACGACCTTAAAATTATGAGACTTACGCGCTGACTACTGCGCTACCGAGGCACGGGGCGGACCGTTGGTCCTGGGAACTGGGCAAGTAGCGTACCCATTGTTAGACGCAGAGATACTCTACTTGGTGGATAACGTGTTCTGTTGCTACACGTGCATTGCCGGCCCAGTTGATTGTGGTGGTGCTGCAGCTTTTGCAACGATGGGCAGTACTCCCCGTCGTTCAAGTTCATTGCCTCGGAGGCACCTGGACACAGCAACTTGTGAGGCCAGGCCGACGCCAGTCCGCAGAACATGACGCGAGCGTCCGAGTGGGGAACCGCACGTGCTGCGTTCTCGGTTCTTCTCAAGGGAATCCCGCTATACATTCTTGTGGATCGTGCATCTCAAGCGCGCAAGCCACACGGCACCGCGGGAAAAGCAAAACGATGCATCGGCCGGGAATCGAACCCGGGCCGCCCGCGTGGCAGGCGAGCATTCTACCACTGAACCACCGATGCTCAGACCAGTAGCAATCTTTCGCTGCTTCCCCAGCAGATGTCTCGAGATAACGTGGGACTGCCGTCAAGCGCCGTAGCATTGTGTCGAGAAAATGCTGCAGACGCTGAATCCTGCACTGTACCGCCTAAAAATGCCGCCAGAACGCCGTCCTCTGCGTCCTCTTGCGTCGCCGGCGCCGACTCTTGACAAAGGGTGCGAAATGTGCATGGATACGCCGTGCGAATGCATCTGCATGTGCTCCCCTAGCCTACCTCGTAATGCGCCTAGGGCTACGATCACCTTCGGCCGCTGCCGACTGGCGGGAAGCCGACACAGCGCGGCGTGGGGGCGCCCGGTTGTGCGGTGGTGGTGTAAAGGTCAGCATAGTTGCCTTGCAAGCAGTTGATCCGGGTTCGATTCCCGGCCACCGCAGCAGGCTTTCAGCTTTGCGTATGAGTACTTTTGCCACGCGCCGTTAAATTAATGTTCTTTCTCCCTCTTACTCGCTGCAGACCAGCCTACAGTGTGTCTCGACTTGTCTCGACTTTGCTCAGCTGACGCGAGAGCTGACGCTCTCCAGTCGGCCTATATCAAAACGACAAGCACGAGAAACGACTGAGAGAGGCAGGGAGAGGCGAGGCGGTGTACACACAGCACGCCCCTTCATTTCACGGTGGCGTCTCCCTCACTGAATCGGTCTGCAGCTGCGAAAACAAAGGAGAAAGAAAAATAGGAAGCAAAATTGCCAACAGTACCCTGTGTTCCCATGCGGTCACCCGCCCAAGCACTGACAAGGGCCAAAGTTGTTACACGTCGGCAATCGGGCATTTTCTTTCATTTTCTCTTTGCCGTATGAGAACCAGCGTATTCAACATATTGTGACCATTGCCGAGCGAATGCTGCAGCGCTTCCCGACGAGTCGGGTTCGGATCCTCTGCCAACGTCCACGCAGGGCGATGATCTTTTGGTCATCACACTCGCCAGCTGAAATCGGCGCTGCCTTTTCGTAGTAGTAAAAGCCTACTGGCCCGTGGGGGGATCGAACCCACGACCTTCGCGTTATTAGCACGACGCTCTAACCAACTGAGCTAACGGGCCTCGACGCGGACGGTTGCTCAGCCCTACGCTGGAAACACGTCGCATGAAGCCACACGCCACTTCTAGGGTCACCGTGTGTCTGCTTCGCCCGTCTATGTTCTGCTGGCGGTCACGAAACAGTAGCTGTACTGCGAGCAGGACGGGAAACGGCAGCACGCACTGCTGAAACTTGAGACGATTCGTGTGGAAAAAATTCCGTTCCGGTACCGGCAATCGAGCCCGGGCCTCCGGGGTGATAGCCAGGCATCCTAGCCACTAGATCTCACCGGATTTGGGCGTCCGTTCGACGGATCGGATGGTCTCTCGCACATTTCGTGCCGAGGCCCGTGTCGGCACCCTTCTCTCTTTGCGAACGTCATTGCGCATACCGGCTGGCAAGGCGCGCACCTCAAAAGTCTCAGAGCAATGCTTTTGGCTTCATGCTCTACTGGGAGAAGAGGAAAAGGAAAGCTGTCAGTATCAATAACAGGAAGTGTAAATTTTCTCTCTGAAGCGTTGAAACGTTGTGGATAACAAACAAGAAATAAGTTCGAGCCCTAGCGACAGCACCACCGTGAGTCACAGAAAATTAAATGCCCCGGGTGAGGATCGAACTCACGACCTTAAAATTATGAGACTTACGCGCTGACTACTGCGCTACCGAGGCACGGGGCGGACCGTTGGTCCTGGGAACTGGGCAAGTAGCGTACCCATTGTTAGACGCAGAGATACTCTACTTGGTGGATAACGTGTTCTGTTGCTACACGTGCATTGCCGGCCCAGTTGATTGTGGTGGTGCTGCAGCTTTTGCAACGATGGGCAGTACTCCCCGTCGTTCAAGTTCATTGCCTCGGAGGCACCTGGACACAGCAACTTGTGAGGCCAGGCCGACGCCAGTCCGCAGAACATGACGCGAGCGTCCGAGTGGGGAACCGCACGTGCTGCGTTCTCGGTTCTTCTCAAGGGAATCCCGCTATACATTCTTGTGGATCGTGCATCTCAAGCGCGCAAGCCACACGGCACCGCGGGAAAAGCAAAACGATGCATCGGCCGGGAATCGAACCCGGGCCGCCCGCGTGGCAGGCGAGCATTCTACCACTGAACCACCGATGCTCAGACCAGTAGCAATCTTTCGCTGCTTCCCCAGCAGATGTCTCGAGATAACGTGGGACTGCCGTCAAGCGCCGTAGCATTCTGTCGAGAAAATGCTGCAGACGCTGAATCCTGCACTGTACCGCCTAAAAATGCCGCCAGAACGCCGTCCTCTGCGTCCTCTTGCGTCGCCGGCGCCGACTCTTGACAAAGGGTGCGAAATGTGCATGGATACGCCGTGCGAATGCATCTGCATGTGCTCCCCTAGCCTACCTCGTAATGCGCCTAGGGCTACGATCACCTTCGGCCGCTGCCGACTGGCGGGAAGCCGACACAGCGCGGCGTGGGGGCGCCCGGTTGTGCGGTGGTGGTGTAAAGGTCAGCATAGTTGCCTTGCAAGCAGTTGATCCGGGTTCGATTCCCGGCCACCGCAGCAGGCTTTCAGCTTTGCGTATGAGTACTTTTGCCACGCGCCGTTAAATTAATGTTCTTTCTCCCTCTTACTCGCTGCAGACCAGCCTACAGTGTGTCTCGACTTGTCTCGACTTTGCTCAGCTGACGCGAGAGCTGACGCTCTCCAGTCGGCCTATATCAAAACGACAAGCACGAGAAACGACTGAGAGAGGCAGGGAGAGGCGAGGCGGTGGACACACAGCACGCCCCTTCATTTCACGGTGGCGTCTCCCTCACTGAATCGGTCTGCAGCTGCGAAAACAAAGGAGAAAGAAAAATAGGAAGCAAAATTGCCAACAGTACCCTGTGTTCCCATGCGGTCACCCGCCCAAGCACTGACAAGGGCCAAAGTTGTTACACGTCGCCAATCGGGCATTTTCTTTCATTTTCTCTTTGCCGTATGAGAACCAGCGTATTCAACATATTGTGACCATTGCCGAGCGAATGCTGCAGCGCTTCCCGACGAGTCGGGTTCGGATCCTCTGCCAACGTCCACGCAGGGCGATGATCTTTTGGTCATCACACTCGCCAGCTGAAATCGGCGCTGCCTTTTCGTAGTAGTAAAAGCCTACTGGCCCGTGGGGGGATCGAACCCACGACCTTCGCGTTATTAGCACGACGCTCTAACCAACTGAGCTAACGGGCCTCGACGCGGACGGTTGCTCAGCCCTACGCTGGAAACACGTCGCATGAAGCCACACGCCACTTCTAGGGTCACCGTGTGTCTGCTTCGCCCGTCTATGTTCTGCTGGCGGTCACGAAACAGTAGCTGTACTGCGAGCAGGACGGGAAACGGCAGCACGCACTGCTGAAACTTGAGACGATTCGTGTGGAAAAAATTCCGTTCCGGTACCGGCAATCGAGCCCGGGCCTCCGGGGTGATAGCCAGGCATCCTAGCCACTAGATCTCACCGGATTTGGGCGTCCGTTCGACGGATCGGATGGTCTCTCGCACATTTCGTGCCGAGGCCCGTGTCGGCACCCTTCTCTCTTTGCGAACGTCATTGCGCATACCGGCTGGCAAGGCGCGCACCTCGAAAGTCTCAGAGCAATGCTTTTGGCTTCATGCTCTACTGGGAGAAGAGGAAAAGGAAAGCTGTCAGTATCAATAACAGGAAGTGTAAATTTTCTCTCTGAAGCGTTGAAACGTTGTGGATAACAAACAAGAAATAAGTTCGAGCCCTAGCGACAGCACCACCGTGAGTCACAGAAAATTAAATGCCCCGGGTGAGGATCGAACTCACGACCTTAAAATTATGAGACTTACGCGCTGACTACTGCGCTACCGAGGCACGGGGCGGACCGTTGGTCCTGGGAACTGGGCAAGTAGCGTACCCATTGTTAGACGCAGAGATACTCTACTTGGTGGATAACGTGTTCTGTTGCTACACGTGCATTGCCGGCCCAGTTGATTGTGGTGGTGCTGCAGCTTTTGCAACGATGGGCAGTACTCCCCGTCGTTCAAGTTCATTGCCTCGGAGGCACCTGGACACAGCAACTTGTGAGGCCAGGCCGACGCCAGTCCGCAGAACATGACGCGAGCGTCCGAGTGGGGAACCGCACGTGCTGCGTTCTCGGTTCTTCTCAAGGGAATCCCGCTATACATTCTTGTGGATCGTGCATCTCAAGCGCGCAAGCCACACGGCACCGCGGGAAAAGCAAAACGATGCATCGGCCGGGAATCGAACCCGGGCCGCCCGCGTGGCAGGCGAGCATTCTACCACTGAACCACCGATGCTCAGACCAGTAGCAATCTTTCGCTGCTTCCCCAGCAGATGTCTCGAGATAACGTGGGACTGCCGTCAAGCGCCGTAGCATTCTGTCGAGAAAATGCTGCAGACGCTGAATCCTGCACTGTACCGCCTAAAAATGCCGCCAGAACGCCGTCCTCTGCGTCCTCTTGCGTCGCCGGCGCCGACTCTTGACAAAGGGTGCGAAATGTGCATGGATACGCCGTGCGAATGCATCTGCATGTGCTCCCCTAGCCTACCTCGTAATGCGCCTAGGGCTACGATCACCTTCGGCCGCTGCCGACTGGCGGGAAGCCGACACAGCGCGGCGTGGGGGCGCCCGGTTGTGCGGTGGTGGTGTAAAGGTCAGCATAGTTGCCTTGCAAGCAGTTGATCCGGGTTCGATTCCCGGCCACCGCAGCAGGCTTTCAGCTTTGCGTATGAGTACTTTTGCCACGCGCCGTTAAATTAATGTTCTTTCTCCCTCTTACTCGCTGCAGACCAGCCTACAGTGTGTCTCGACTTGTCTCGACTTTGCTCAGCTGACGCGAGAGCTGACGCTCTCCAGTCGGCCTATATCAAAACGACAAGCACGAGAAACGACTGAGAGAGGCAGGGAGAGGCGAGGCGGTGGACACACAGCACGCCCCTTCATTTCACGGTGGCGTCTCCCTCACTGAATCGGTCTGCAGCTGCGAAAACAAAGGAGAAAGAAAAATAGGAAGCAAAATTGCCAACAGTACCCTGTGTTCCCATGCGGTCACCCGCCCAAGCACTGACAAGGGCCAAAGTTGTTACACGTCGGCAATCGGGCATTTTCTTTCATTTTCTCTTTGCCGTATGAGAACCAGCGTATTCAACATATTGTGACCATTGCCGAGCGAATGCTGCAGCGCTTCCCGACGAGTCGGGTTCGGATCCTCTGCCAACGTCCACGCAGGGCGATGATCTTTTGGTCATCACACTCGCCAGCTGAAATCGGCGCTGCCTTTTCGTAGTAGTAAAAGCCTACTGGCCCGTGGGGGGATCGAACCCACGACCTTCGCGTTATTAGCACGACGCTCTAACCAACTGAGCTAACGGGCCTCGACGCGGACGGTTGCTCAGCCCTACGCTGGAAACACGTCGCATGAAGCCACACGCCACTTCTAGGGTCACCGTGTGTCTGCTTCGCCCGTCTATGTTCTGCTGGCGGTCACGAAACAGTAGCTGTACTGCGAGCAGGACGGGAAACGGCAGCACGCACTGCTGAAACTTGAGACGATTCGTGTGGAAAAAATTCCGTTCCGGTACCGGCAATCGAGCCCGGGCCTCCGGGGTGATAGCCAGGCATCCTAGCCACTAGATCTCACCGGATTTGGGCGTCCGTTCGACGGATCGGATGGTCTCTCGCACATTTCGTGCCGAGGCCCGTGTCGGCACCCTTCTCTCTTTGCGAACGTCATTGCGCATACCGGCTGGCAAGGCGCGCACCTCGAAAGTCTCAGAGCAATGCTTTTGGCTTCATGCTCTACTGGGAGAAGAGGAAAAGGAAAGCTGTCAGTATCAATAACAGGAAGTGTAAATTTTCTCTCTGAAGCGTTGAAACGTTGTGGATAACAAACAAGAAATAAGTTCGAGCCCTAGCGACAGCACCACCGTGAGTCACAGAAAATTAAATGCCCCGGGTGAGGATCGAACTCACGACCTTAAAATTATGAGACTTACGCGCTGACTACTGCGCTACCGAGGCACGGGGCGGACCGTTGGTCCTGGGAACTGGGCAAGTAGCGTACCCATTGTTAGACGCAGAGATACTCTACTTGGTGGATAACGTGTTCTGTTGCTACACGTGCATTGCCGGCCCAGTTGATTGTGGTGGTGCTGCAGCTTTTGCAACGATGGGCAGTACTCCCCGTCGTTCAAGTTCATTGCCTCGGAGGCACCTGGACACAGCAACTTGTGAGGCCAGGCCGACGCCAGTCCGCAGAACATGACGCGAGCGTCCGAGTGGGGAACCGCACGTGCTGCGTTCTCGGTTCTTCTCAAGGGAATCCCGCTATACATTCTTGTGGATCGTGCATCTCAAGCGCGCAAGCCACACGGCACCGCGGGAAAAGCAAAACGATGCATCGGCCGGGAATCGAACCCGGGCCGCCCGCGTGGCAGGCGAGCATTCTACCACTGAACCACCGATGCTCAGACCAGTAGCAATCTTTCGCTGCTTCCCCAGCAGATGTCTCGAGATAACGTGGGACTGCCGTCAAGCGCCGTAGCATTCTGTCGAGAAAATGCTGCAGACGCTGAATCCTGCACTGTACCGCCTAAAAATGCCGCCAGAACGCCGTCCTCTGCGTCTTCTTGCGTCGCCGGCGCCGACTCTTGACAAAGGGTGCGAAATGTGCATGGATACGCCGTGCGAATGCATCTGCATGTGCTCCCCTAGCCTACCTCGTAATGCGCCTAGGGCTACGATCACCTTCGGCCGCTGCCGACTGGCGGGAAGCCGACACAGCGCGGCGTGGGGGCGCCCGGTTGTGCGGTGGTGGTGTAAAGGTCAGCATAGTTGCCTTGCAAGCAGTTGATCCGGGTTCGATTCCCGGCCACCGCAGCAGGCTTTCATCTTTGCGTATGAGTACTTTTGCCACGCGCCGTTAAATTAATGTTCTTTCTCCCTCTTACTCGCTGCAGACCAGCCTACAGTGTGTCTCGACTTGTCTCGACTTTGCTCAGCTGACGCGAGAGCTGACGCTCTCCAGTCGGCCTATATCAAAACGACAAGCACGAGAAACGACTGAGAGAGGCAGGGAGAGGCGAGGCGGTGGACACACAGCACGCCCCTTCATTTCACGGTGGCGTCTCCCTCACTGAATCGGTCTGCAGCTGCGAAAACAAAGGAGAAAGAAAAATAGGAAGCAAAATTGCCAACAGTACCCTGTGTTCCCATGCGGTCACCCGCCCAAGCACTGACAAGGGCCAAAGTTGTTACACGTCGGCAATCGGGCATTTTCTTTCATTTTCTCTTTGCCGTATGAGAACCAGCGTATTCAACATATTGTGACCATTGCCGAGCGAATGCTGCAGCGCTTCCCGACGAGTCGGGTTCGGATCCTCTGCCAACGTCCACGCAGGGCGATGATCTTTTGGTCATCACACTCGCCAGCTGAAATCGGCGCTGCCTTTTCGTAGTAGTAAAAGCCTACTGGCCCGTGGGGGGATCGAACCCACGACCTTCGCGTTATTAGCACGACGCTCTAACCAACTGAGCTAACGGGCCTCGACGCGGACGGTTGCTCAGCCCTACGCTGGAAACACGTCGCATGAAGCCACACGCCACTTCTAGGGTCACCGTGTGTCTGCTTCGCCCGTCTATGTTCTGCTGGCGGTCACGAAACAGTAGCTGTACTGCGAGCAGGACGGGAAACGGCAGCACGCACTGCTGAAACTTGAGACGATTCGTGTGGAAAAAATTCCGTTCCGGTACCGGCAATCGAGCCCGGGCCTCCGGGGTGATAGCCAGGCATCCTAGCCACTAGATCTCACCGGATTTGGGCGTCCGTTCGACGGATCGGATGGTCTCTCGCACATTTCGTGCCGAGGCCCGTGTCGGCACCCTTCTCTCTTTGCGAACGTCATTGCGCATACCGGCTGGCAAGGCGCGCACCTCGAAAGTCTCAGAGCAATGCTTTTGGCTTCATGCTCTACTGGGAGAAGAGGAAAAGGAAAGCTGTCAGTATCAATAACAGGAAGTGTAAATTTTCTCTCTGAAGCGTTGAAACGTTGTGGATAACAAACAAGAAATAAGTTCGAGCCCTAGCGACAGCACCACCGTGAGTCACAGAAAATTAAATGCCCCGGGTGAGGATCGAACTCACGACCTTAAAATTATGAGACTTACGCGCTGACTACTGCGCTACCGAGGCACGGGGCGGACCGTTGGTCCTGGGAACTGGGCAAGTAGCGTACCCATTGTTAGACGCAGAGATACTCTACTTGGTGGATAACGTGTTCTGTTGCTACACGTGCATTGCCGGCCCAGTTGATTGTGGTGGTGCTGCAGCTTTTGCAACGATGGGCAGTACTCCCCGTCGTTCAAGTTCATTGCCTCGGAGGCACCTGGACACAGCAACTTGTGAGGCCAGGCCGACGCCAGTCCGCAGAACATGACGCGAGCGTCCGAGTGGGGAACCGCACGTGCTGCGTTCTCGGTTCTTCTCAAGGGAATCCCGCTATACATTCTTGTGGATCGTGCATCTCAAGCGCGCAAGCCACACGGCACCGCGGGAAAAGCAAAACGATGCATCGGCCGGGAATCGAACCCGGGCCGCCCGCGTGGCAAGCGAGCATTCTACCACTGAACCACCGATGCTCAGACCAGTAGCAATCTTTCGCTGCTTCCCCAGCAGATGTCTCGAGATAACGTGGGACTGCCGTCAAGCGCCGTAGCATTCTGTCGAGAAAATGCTGCAGACGCTGAATCCTGCACTGTACCGCCTAAAAATGCCGCCAGAACGCCGTCCTCTGCGTCCTCTTGCGTCGCCGGCGCCGACTCTTGACAAAGGGTGCGAAATGTGCATGGATACGCCGTGCGAATGCATCTGCATGTGCTCCCCTAGCCTACCTCGTAATGCGCCTAGGGCTACGATCACCTTCGGCCGCTGCCGACTGGCGGGAAGCCGACACAGCGCGGCGTGGGGGCGCCCGGTTGTGCGGTGGTGGTGTAAAGGTCAGCATAGTTGCCTTGCAAGCAGTTGATCCGGGTTCGATTCCCGGCCACCGCAGCAGGCTTTCAGCTTTGCGTATGAGTACTTTTGCCACGCGCCGTTAAATTAATGTTCTTTCTCCCTCTTACTCGCTGCAGACCAGCCTACAGTGTGTCTCGACTTGTCTCGACTTTGCTCAGCTGACGCGAGAGCTGACGCTCTCCAGTCGGCCTATATCAAAACGACAAGCACGAGAAACGACTGAGAGAGGCAGGGAGAGGCGAGGCGGTGGACACACAGCACGCCCCTTCATTTCACGGTGGCGTCTCCCTCACTGAATCGGTCTGCAGCTGCGAAAACAAAGGAGAAAGAAAAATAGGAAGCAAAATTGCCAACAGTACCCTGTGTTCCCATGCGGTCACCCGCCCAAGCACTGACAAGGGCCAAAGTTGTTACACGTCGCCAATCGGGCATTTTCTTTCATTTTCTCTTTGCCGTATGAGAACCAGCGTATTCAACATATTGTGACCATTGCCGAGCGAATGCTGCAGCGCTTCCCGACGAGTCGGGTTCGGATCCTCTGCCAACGTCCACGCAGGGCGATGATCTTTTGGTCATCACACTCGCCAGCTGAAATCGGCGCTGCCTTTTCGTAGTAGTAAAAGCCTACTGGCCCGTGGGGGGATCGAACCCACGACCTTCGCGTTATTAGCACGACGCTCTAACCAACTGAGCTAACGGGCCTCGACGCGGACGGTTGCTCAGCCCTACGCTGGAAACACGTCGCATGAAGCCACACGCCACTTCTAGGGTCACCGTGTGTCTGCTTCGCCCGTCTATGTTCTGCTGGCGGTCACGAAACAGTAGCTGTACTGCGAGCAGGACGGGAAACGGCAGCACGCACTGCTGAAACTTGAGACGATTCGTGTGGAAAAAATTCCGTTCCGGTACCGGCAATCGAGCCCGGGCCTCCGGGGTGATAGCCAGGCATCCTAGCCACTAGATCTCACCGGATTTGGGCGTCCGTTCGACGGATCGGATGGTCTCTCGCACATTTCGTGCCGAGGCCCGTGTCGGCACCCTTCTCTCTTTGCGAACGTCATTGCGCATACCGGCTGGCAAGGCGCGCACCTCGAAAGTCTCAGAGCAATGCTTTTGGCTTCATGCTCTACTGGGAGAAGAGGAAAAGGAAAGCTGTCAGTATCAATAACAGGAAGTGTAAATTTTCTCTCTGAAGCGTTGAAACGTTGTGGATAACAAACAAGAAATAAGTTCGAGCCCTAGCGACAGCACCACCGTGAGTCACAGAAAATTAAATGCCCCGGGTGAGGATCGAACTCACGACCTTAAAATTATGAGACTTACGCGCTGACTACTGCGCTACCGAGGCACGGGGCGGACCGTTGGTCCTGGGAACTGGGCAAGTAGCGTACCCATTGTTAGACGCAGAGATACTCTACTTGGTGGATAACGTGTTCTGTTGCTACACGTGCATTGCCGGCCCAGTTGATTGTGGTGGTGCTGCAGCTTTTGCAACGATGGGCAGTACTCCCCGTCGTTCAAGTTCATTGCCTCGGAGGCACCTGGACACAGCAACTTGTGAGGCCAGGCCGACGCCAGTCCGCAGAACATGACGCGAGCGTCCGAGTGGGGAACCGCACGTGCTGCGTTCTCGGTTCTTCTCAAGGGAATCCCGCTATACATTCTTGTGGATCGTGCATCTCAAGCGCGCAAGCCACACGGCACCGCGGGAAAAGCAAAACGATGCATCGGCCGGGAATCGAACCCGGGCCGCCCGCGTGGCAAGCGAGCATTCTACCACTGAACCACCGATGCTCAGACCAGTAGCAATCTTTCGCTGCTTCCCCAGCAGATGTCTCGAGATAACGTGGGACTGCCGTCAAGCGCCGTAGCATTCTGTCGAGAAAATGCTGCAGACGCTGAATCCTGCACTGTACCGCCTAAAAATGCCGCCAGAACGCCGTCCTCTGCGTCCTCTTGCGTCGCCGGCGCCGACTCTTGACAAAGGGTGCGAAATGTGCATGGATACGCCGTGCGAATGCATCTGCATGTGCTCCCCTAGCCTACCTCGTAATGCGCCTAGGGCTACGATCACCTTCGGCCGCTGCCGACTGGCGGGAAGCCGACACAGCGCGGCGTGGGGGCGCCCGGTTGTGCGGTGGTGGTGTAAAGGTCAGCATAGTTGCCTTGCAAGCAGTTGATCCGGGTTCGATTCCCGGCCACCGCAGCAGGCTTTCAGCTTTGCGTATGAGTACTTTTGCCACGCGCCGTTAAATTAATGTTCTTTCTCCCTCTTACTCGCTGCAGACCAGCCTACAGTGTGTCTCGACTTGTCTCGACTTTGCTCAGCTGACGCGAGAGCTGACGCTCTCCAGTCGGCCTATATCAAAACGACAAGCACGAGAAACGACTGAGAGAGGCAGGGAGAGGCGAGGCGGTGGACACACAGCACGCCCCTTCATTTCACGGTGGCGTCTCCCTCACTGAATCGGTCTGCAGCTGCGAAAACAAAGGAGAAAGAAAAATAGGAAGCAAAATTGCCAACAGTACCCTGTGTTCCCATGCGGTCACCCGCCCAAGCACTGACAAGGGCCAAAGTTGTTACACGTCGGCAATCGGGCATTTTCTTTCATTTTCTCTTTGCCGTATGAGAACCAGCGTATTCAACATATTGTGACCATTGCCGAGCGAATGCTGCAGCGCTTCCCGACGAGTCGGGATCGGATCCTCTGCCAACGTCCACGCAGGGCGATGATCTTTTGGTCATCACACTCGCCAGCTGAAATCGGCGCTGCCTTTTCGTAGTAGTAAAAGCCTACTGGCCCGTGGGGGGATCGAACCCACGACCTTCGCGTTATTAGCACGACGCTCTAACCAACTGAGCTAACGGGCCTCGACGCGGACGGTTGCTCAGCCCTACGCTGGAAACACGTCGCATGAAGCCACACGCCACTTCTAGGGTCACCGTGTGTCTGCTTCGCCCGTCTATGTTCTGCTGGCGGTCACGAAACAGTAGCTGTACTGCGAGCAGGACGGGAAACGGCAGCACGCACTGCTGAAACTTGAGACGATTCGTGTGGAAAAAATTCCGTTCCGGTACCGGCAATCGAGCCCGGGCCTCCGGGGTGATAGCCAGGCATCCTAGCCACTAGATCTCACCGGATTTGGGCGTCCGTTCGACGGATCGGATGGTCTCTCGCACATTTCGTGCCGAGGCCCGTGTCGGCACCCTTCTCTCTTTGCGAACGTCATTGCGCATACCGGCTGGCAAGGCGCGCACCTCAAAAGTCTCAGAGCAATGCTTTTGGCTTCATGCTCTACTGGGAGAAGAGGAAAAGGAAAGCTGTCAGTATCAATAACAGGAAGTGTAAATTTTCTCTCTGAAGCGTTGAAACGTTGTGGATAACAAACAAGAAATAAGTTCGAGCCCTAGCGACAGCACCACCGTGAGTCACAGAAAATTAAATGCCCCGGGTGAGGATCGAACTCACGACCTTAAAATTATGAGACTTACGCGCTGACTACTGCGCTACCGAGGCACGGGGCGGACCGTTGGTCCTGGGAACTGGGCAAGTAGCGTACCCATTGTTAGACGCAGAGATACTCTACTTGGTGGATAACGTGTTCTGTTGCTACACGTGCATTGCCGGCCCAGTTGATTGTGGTGGTGCTGCAGCTTTTGCAACGATGGGCAGTACTCCCCGTCGTTCAAGTTCATTGCCTCGGAGGCACCTGGACACAGCAACTTGTGAGGCCAGGCCGACGCCAGTCCGCAGAACATGACGCGAGCGTCCGAGTGGGGAACCGCACGTGCTGCGTTCTCGGTTCTTCTCAAGGGAATCCCGCTATACATTCTTGTGGATCGTGCATCTCAAGCGCGCAAGCCACACGGCACCGCGGGAAAAGCAAAACGATGCATCGGCCGGGAATCGAACCCGGGCCGCCCGCGTGGCAGGCGAGCATTCTACCACTGAACCACCGATGCTCAGACCAGTAGCAATCTTTCGCTGCTTCCCCAGCAGATGTCTCGAGATAACGTGGGACTGCCGTCAAGCGCCGTAGCATTCTGTCGAGAAAATGCTGCAGACGCTGAATCCTGCACTGTACCGCCTAAAAATGCCGCCAGAACGCCGTCCTCTGCGTCCTCTTGCGTCGCCGGCGCCGACTCTTGACAAAGGGTGCGAAATGTGCATGGATACGCCGTGCGAATGCATCTGCATGTGCTCCCCTAGCCTACCTCGTAATGCGCCTAGGGCTACGATCACCTTCGGCCGCTGCCGACTGGCGGGAAGCCGACACAGCGCGGCGTGGGGGCGCCCGGTTGTGCGGTGGTGGTGTAAAGGTCAGCATAGTTGCCTTGCAAGCAGTTGATCCGGGTTCGATTCCCGGCCACCGCAGCAGGCTTTCAGCTTTGCGTATGAGTACTTTTGCCACGCGCCGTTAAATTAATGTTCTTTCTCCCTCTTACTCGCTGCAGACCAGCCTACAGTGTGTCTCGACTTGTCTCGACTTTGCTCAGCTGACGCGAGAGCTGACGCTCTCCAGTCGGCCTATATCAAAACGACAAGCACGAGAAACGACTGAGAGAGGCAGGGAGAGGCGAGGCGGTGGACACACAGCACGCCCCTTCATTTCACGGTGGCGTCTCCCTCACTGAATCGGTCTGCAGCTGCGAAAACAAAGGAGAAAGAAAAATAGGAAGCAAAATTGCCAACAGTACCCTGTGTTCCCATGCGGTCACCCGCCCAAGCACTGACAAGGGCCAAAGTTGTTACACGTCGGCAATCGGGCATTTTCTTTCATTTTCTCTTTGCCGTATGAGAACCAGCGTATTCAACATATTGTGACCATTGCCGAGCGAATGCTGCAGCGCTTCCCGACGAGTCGGGTTCGGATCCTCTGCCAACGTCCACGCAGGGCGATGATCTTTTGGTCATCACACTCGCCAGCTGAAATCGGCGCTGCCTTTTCGTAGTAGTAAAAGCCTACTGGCCCGTGGGGGGATCGAACCCACGACCTTCGCGTTATTAGCACGACGCTCTAACCAACTGAGCTAACGGGCCTCGACGCGGACGGTTGCTCAGCCCTACGCTGGAAACACGTCGCATGAAGCCACACGCCACTTCTAGGGTCACCGTGTGTCTGCTTCGCCCGTCTATGTTCTGCTGGCGGTCACGAAACAGTAGCTGTACTGCGAGCAGGACGGGAAACGGCAGCACGCACTGCTGAAACTTGAGACGATTCGTGTGGAAAAAATTCCGTTCCGGTACCGGCAATCGAGCCCGGGCCTCCGGGGTGATAGCCAGGCATCCTAGCCACTAGATCTCACCGGATTTGGGCGTCCGTTCGACGGATCGGATGGTCTCTCGCACATTTCGTGCCGAGGCCCGTGTCGGCACCCTTCTCTCTTTGCGAACGTCATTGCGCATACCGGCTGGCAAGGCGCGCACCTCGAAAGTCTCAGAGCAATGCTTTTGGCTTCATGCTCTACTGGGAGAAGAGGAAAAGGAAAGCTGTCAGTATCAATAACAGGAAGTGTAAATTTTCTCTCTGAAGCGTTGAAACGTTGTGGATAACAAACAAGAAATAAGTTCGAGCCCTAGCGACAGCACCACCGTGAGTCACAGAAAATTAAATGCCCCGGGTGAGGATCGAACTCACGACCTTAAAATTATGAGACTTACGCGCTGACTACTGCGCTACCGAGGCACGGGGCGGACCGTTGGTCCTGGGAACTGGGCAAGTAGCGTACCCATTGTTAGACGCAGAGATACTCTACTTGGTGGATAACGTGTTCTGTTGCTACACGTGCATTGCCGGCCCAGTTGATTGTGGTGGTGCTGCAGCTTTTGCAACGATGGGCAGTACTCCCCGTCGTTCAAGTTCATTGCCTCGGAGGCACCTGGACACAGCAACTTGTGAGGCCAGGCCGACGCCAGTCCGCAGAACATGACGCGAGCGTCCGAGTGGGGAACCGCACGTGCTGCGTTCTCGGTTCTTCTCAAGGGAATCCCGCTATACATTCTTGTGGATCGTGCATCTCATGCGCGCAAGCCACACGGCACCGCGGGAAAAGCAAAACGATGCATCGGCCGGGAATCGAACCCGGGCCGCCCGCGTGGCAGGCGAGCATTCTACCACTGAACCACCGATGCTCAGACCAGTAGCAATCTTTCGCTGCTTCCCCAGCAGATGTCTCGAGATAACGTGGGACTGCCGTCAAGCGCCGTAGCATTCTGTCGAGAAAATGCTGCAGACGCTGAATCCTGCACTGTACCGCCTAAAAATGCCGCCAGAACGCCGTCCTCTGCGTCCTCTTGCGTCGCCGGCGCCGACTCTTGACAAAGGGTGCGAAATGTGCATGGATACGCCGTGCGAATGCATCTGCATGTGCTCCCCTAGCCTACCTCGTAATGCGCCTAGGGCTACGATCACCTTCGGCCGCTGCCGACTGGCGGGAAGCCGACACAGCGCGGCGTGGGGGCGCCCGGTTGTGCGGTGGTGGTGTAAAGGTCAGCATAGTTGCCTTGCAAGCAGTTGATCCGGGTTCGATTCCCGGCCACCGCAGCAGGCTTTCAGCTTTGCGTATGAGTACTTTTGCCACGCGCCGTTAAATTAATGTTCTTTCTCCCTCTTACTCGCTGCAGACCAGCCTACAGTGTGTCTCGACTTGTCTCGACTTTGCTCAGCTGACGCGAGAGCTGACGCTCTCCAGTCGGCCTATATCAAAACGACAAGCACGAGAAACGACTGAGAGAGGCAGGGAGAGGCGAGGCGGTGGACACACAGCACGCCCCTTCATTTCACGGTGGCGTCTCCCTCACTGAATCGGTCTGCAGCTGCGAAAACAAAGGAGAAAGAAAAATAGGAAGCAAAATTGCCAACAGTACCCTGTGTTCCCATGCGGTCACCCGCCCAAGCACTGACAAGGGCCAAAGTTGTTACACGTCGGCAATCGGGCATTTTCTTTCATTTTCTCTTTGCCGTATGAGAACCAGCGTATTCAACATATTGTGACCATTGCCGAGCGAATGCTGCAGCGCTTCCCGACGAGTCGGGTTCGGATCCTCTGCCAACGTCCACGCAGGGCGATGATCTTTTGGTCATCACACTCGCCAGCTGAAATCGGCGCTGCCTTTTCGTAGTAGTAAAAGCCTACTGGCCCGTGGGGGGATCGAACCCACGACCTTCGCGTTATTAGCACGACGCTCTAACCAACTGAGCTAACGGGCCTCGACGCGGACGGTTGCTCAGCCCTACGCTGGAAACACGTCGCATGAAGCCACACGCCACTTCTAGGGTCACCGTGTGTCTGCTTCGCCCGTCTATGTTCTGCTGGCGGTCACGAAACAGTAGCTGTACTGCGAGCAGGACGGGAAACGGCAGCACGCACTGCTGAAACTTGAGACGATTCGTGTGGAAAAAATTCCGTTCCGGTACCGGCAATCGAGCCCGGGCCTCCGGGGTGATAGCCAGGCATCCTAGCCACTAGATCTCACCGGATTTGGGCGTCCGTTCGACGGATCGGATGGTCTCTCGCACATTTCGTGCCGAGGCCCGTGTCGGCACCCTTCTCTCTTTGCGAACGTCATTGCGCATACCGGCTGGCAAGGCGCGCACCTCGAAAGTCTCAGAGCAATGCTTTTGGCTTCATGCTCTACTGGGAGAAGAGGAAAAGGAAAGCTGTCAGTATCAATAACAGGAAGTGTAAATTTTCTCTCTGAAGCGTTGAAACGTTGTGGATAACAAACAAGAAATAAGTTCGAGCCCTAGCGACAGCACCACCGTGAGTCACAGAAAATTAAATGCCCCGGGTGAGGATCGAACTCACGACCTTAAAATTATGAGACTTACGCGCTGACTACTGCGCTACCGAGGCACGGGGCGGACCGTTGGTCCTGGGAACTGGGCAAGTAGCGTACCCATTGTTAGACGCAGAGATACTCTACTTGGTGGATAACGTGTTCTGTTGCTACACGTGCATTGCCGGCCCAGTTGATTGTGGTGGTGCTGCAGCTTTTGCAACGATGGGCAGTACTCCCCGTCGTTCAAGTTCATTGCCTCGGAGGCACCTGGACACAGCAACTTGTGAGGCCAGGCCGACGCCAGTCCGCAGAACATGACGCGAGCGTCCGAGTGGGGAACCGCACGTGCTGCGTTCTCGGTTCTTCTCAAGGGAATCCCGCTATACATTCTTGTGGATCGTGCATCTCAAGCGCGCAAGCCACACGGCACCGCGGGAAAAGCAAAACGATGCATCGGCCGGGAATCGAACCCGGGCCGCCCGCGTGGCAGGCGAGCATTCTACCACTGAACCACCGATGCTCAGACCAGTAGCAATCTTTCGCTGCTTCCCCAGCAGATGTCTCGAGATAACGTGGGACTGCCGTCAAGCGCCGTAGCATTCTGTCGAGAAAATGCTGCAGACGCTGAATCCTGCACTGTACCGCCTAAAAATGCCGCCAGAACGCCGTCCTCTGCGTCCTCTTGCGTCGCCGGCGCCGACTCTTGACAAAGGGTGCGAAATGTGCATGGATACGCCGTGCGAATGCATCTGCATGTGCTCCCCTAGCCTACCTCGTAATGCGCCTAGGGCTACGATCACCTTCGGCCGCTGCCGACTGGCGGGAAGCCGACACAGCGCGGCGTGGGGGCGCCCGGTTGTGCGGTGGTGGTGTAAAGGTCAGCATAGTTGCCTTGCAAGCAGTTGATCCGGGTTCGATTCCCGGCCACCGCAGCAGGCTTTCAGCTTTGCGTATGAGTACTTTTGCCACGCGCCGTTAAATTAATGTTCTTTCTCCCTCTTACTCGCTGCAGACCAGCCTACAGTGTGTCTCGACTTGTCTCGACTTTGCTCAGCTGACGCGAGAGCTGACGCTCTCCAGTCGGCCTATATCAAAACGACAAGCACGAGAAACGACTGAGAGAGGCAGGGAGAGGCGAGGCGGTGGACACACAGCACGCCCCTTCATTTCACGGTGGCGTCTCCCTCACTGAATCGGTCTGCAGCTGCGAAAACAAAGGAGAAAGAAAAATAGGAAGCAAAATTGCCAACAGTACCCTGTGTTCCCATGCGGTCACCCGCCCAAGCACTGACAAGGGCCAAAGTTGTTACACGTCGGCAATCGGGCATTTTCTTTCATTTTCTCTTTGCCGTATGAGAACCAGCGTATTCAACATATTGTGACCATTGCCGAGCGAATGCTGCAGCGCTTCCCGACGAGTCGGGTTCGGATCCTCTGCCAACGTCCACGCAGGGCGATGATCTTTTGGTCATCACACTCGCCAGCTGAAATCGGCGCTGCCTTTTCGTAGTAGTAAAAGCCTACTGGCCCGTGGGGGGATCGAACCCACGACCTTCGCGTTATTAGCACGACGCTCTAACCAACTGAGCTAACGGGCCTCGACGCGGACGGTTGCTCAGCCCTACGCTGGAAACACGTCGCATGAAGCCACACGCCACTTCTAGGGTCACCGTGTGTCTGCTTCGCCCGTCTATGTTCTGCTGGCGGTCACGAAACAGTAGCTGTACTGCGAGCAGGACGGGAAACGGCAGCACGCACTGCTGAAACTTGAGACGATTCGTGTGGAAAAAATTCCGTTCCGGTACCGGCAATCGAGCCCGGGCCTCCGGGGTGATAGCCAGGCATCCTAGCCACTAGATCTCACCGGATTTGGGCGTCCGTTCGACGGATCGGATGGTCTCTCGCACATTTCGTGCCGAGGCCCGTGTCGGCACCCTTCTCTCTTTGCGAACGTCATTGCGCATACCGGCTGGCAAGGCGCGCACCTCGAAAGTCTCAGAGCAATGCTTTTGGCTTCATGCTCTACTGGGAGAAGAGGAAAAGGAAAGCTGTCAGTATCAATAACAGGAAGTGTAAATTTTCTCTCTGAAGCGTTGAAACGTTGTGGATAACAAACAAGAAATAAGTTCGAGCCCTAGCGACAGCACCACCGTGAGTCACAGAAAATTAAATGCCCCGGGTGAGGATCGAACTCACGACCTTAAAATTATGAGACTTACGCGCTGACTACTGCGCTACCGAGGCACGGGGCGGACCGTTGGTCCTGGGAACTGGGCAAGTAGCGTACCCATTGTTAGACGCAGAGATACTCTACTTGGTGGATAACGTGTTCTGTTGCTACACGTGCATTGCCGGCCCAGTTGATTGTGGTGGTGCTGCAGCTTTTGCAACGATGGGCAGTACTCCCCGTCGTTCAAGTTCATTGCCTCGGAGGCACCTGGACACAGCAACTTGTGAGGCCAGGCCGACGCCAGTCCGCAGAACATGACGCGAGCGTCCGAGTGGGGAACCGCACGTGCTGCGTTCTCGGTTCTTCTCAAGGGAATCCCGCTATACATTCTTGTGGATCGTGCATCTCATGCGCGCAAGCCACACGGCACCGCGGGAAAAGCAAAACGATGCATCGGCCGGGAATCGAACCCGGGCCGCCCGCGTGGCAGGCGAGCATTCTACCACTGAACCACCGATGCTCAGACCAGTAGCAATCTTTCGCTGCTTCCCCAGCAGATGTCTCGAGATAACGTGGGACTGCCGTCAAGCGCCGTAGCATTCTGTCGAGAAAATGCTGCAGACGCTGAATCCTGCACTGTACCGCCTAAAAATGCCGCCAGAACGCCGTCCTCTGCGTCCTCTTGCGTCGCCGGCGCCGACTCTTGACAAAGGGTGCGAAATGTGCATGGATACGCCGTGCGAATGCATCTGCATGTGCTCCCCTAGCCTACCTCGTAATGCGCCTAGGGCTACGATCACCTTCGGCCGCTGCCGACTGGCGGGAAGCCGACACAGCGCGGCGTGGGGGCGCCCGGTTGTGCGGTGGTGGTGTAAAGGTCAGCATAGTTGCCTTGCAAGCAGTTGATCCGGGTTCGATTCCCGGCCACCGCAGCAGGCTTTCAGCTTTGCGTATGAGTACTTTTGCCACGCGCCGTTAAATTAATGTTCTTTCTCCCTCTTACTCGCTGCAGACCAGCCTACAGTGTGTCTCGACTTGTCTCGACTTTGCTCAGCTGACGCGAGAGCTGACGCTCTCCAGTCGGCCTATATCAAAACGACAAGCACGAGAAACGACTGAGAGAGGCAGGGAGAGGCGAGGCGGTGGACACACAGCACGCCCCTTCATTTCACGGTGGCGTCTCCCTCACTGAATCGGTCTGCAGCTGCGAAAACAAAGGAGAAAGAAAAATAGGAAGCAAAATTGCCAACAGTACCCTGTGTTCCCATGCGGTCACCCGCCCAAGCACTGACAAGGGCCAAAGTTGTTACACGTCGGCAATCGGGCATTTTCTTTCATTTTCTCTTTGCCGTATGAGAACCAGCGTATTCAACATATTGTGACCATTGCCGAGCGAATGCTGCAGCGCTTCCCGACGAGTCGGGTTCGGATCCTCTGCCAACGTCCACGCAGGGCGATGATCTTTTGGTCATCACACTCGCCAGCTGAAATCGGCGCTGCCTTTTCGTAGTAGTAAAAGCCTACTGGCCCGTGGGGGGATCGAACCCACGACCTTCGCGTTATTAGCACGACGCTCTAACCAACTGAGCTAACGGGCCTCGACGCGGACGGTTGCTCAGCCCTACGCTGGAAACACGTCGCATGAAGCCACACGCCACTTCTAGGGTCACCGTGTGTCTGCTTCGCCCGTCTATGTTCTGCTGGCGGTCACGAAACAGTAGCTGTACTGCGAGCAGGACGGGAAACGGCAGCACGCACTGCTGAAACTTGAGACGATTCGTGTGGAAAAAATTCCGTTCCGGTACCGGCAATCGAGCCCGGGCCTCCGGGGTGATAGCCAGGCATCCTAGCCACTAGATCTCACCGGATTTGGGCGTCCGTTCGACGGATCGGATGGTCTCTCGCACATTTCGTGCCGAGGCCCGTGTCGGCACCCTTCTCTCTTTGCGAACGTCATTGCGCATACCGGCTGGCAAGGCGCGCACCTCGAAAGTCTCAGAGCAATGCTTTTGGCTTCATGCTCTACTGGGAGAAGAGGAAAAGGAAAGCTGTCAGTATCAATAACAGGAAGTGTAAATTTTCTCTCTGAAGCGTTGAAACGTTGTGGATAACAAACAAGAAATAAGTTCGAGCCCTAGCGACAGCACCACCGTGAGTCACAGAAAATTAAATGCCCCGGGTGAGGATCGAACTCACGACCTTAAAATTATGAGACTTACGCGCTGACTACTGCGCTACCGAGGCACGGGGCGGACCGTTGGTCCTGGGAACTGGGCAAGTAGCGTACCCATTGTTAGACGCAGAGATACTCTACTTGGTGGATAACGTGTTCTGTTGCTACACGTGCATTGCCGGCCCAGTTGATTGTGGTGGTGCTGCAGCTTTTGCAACGATGGGCAGTACTCCCCGTCGTTCAAGTTCATTGCCTCGGAGGCACCTGGACACAGCAACTTGTGAGGCCAGGCCGACGCCAGTCCGCAGAACATGACGCGAGCGTCCGAGTGGGGAACCGCACGTGCTGCGTTCTCGGTTCTTCTCAAGGGAATCCCGCTATACATTCTTGTGGATCGTGCATCTCATGCGCGCAAGCCACACGGCACCGCGGGAAAAGCAAAACGATGCATCGGCCGGGAATCGAACCCGGGCCGCCCGCGTGGCAGGCGAGCATTCTACCACTGAACCACCGATGCTCAGACCAGTAGCAATCTTTCGCTGCTTCCCCAGCAGATGTCTCGAGATAACGTGGGACTGCCGTCAAGCGCCGTAGCATTCTGTCGAGAAAATGCTGCAGACGCTGAATCCTGCACTGTACCGCCTAAAAATGCCGCCAGAACGCCGTCCTCTGCGTCCTCTTGCGTCGCCGGCGCCGACTCTTGACAAAGGGTGCGAAATGTGCATGGATACGCCGTGCGAATGCATCTGCATGTGCTCCCCTAGCCTACCTCGTAATGCGCCTAGGGCTACGATCACCTTCGGCCGCTGCCGACTGGCGGGAAGCCGACACAGCGCGGCGTGGGGGCGCCCGGTTGTGCGGTGGTGGTGTAAAGGTCAGCATAGTTGCCTTGCAAGCAGTTGATCCGGGTTCGATTCCCGGCCACCGCAGCAGGCTTTCAGCTTTGCGTATGAGTACTTTTGCCACGCGCCGTTAAATTAATGTTCTTTCTCCCTCTTACTCGCTGCAGACCAGCCTACAGTGTGTCTCGACTTGTCTCGACTTTGCTCAGCTGACGCGAGAGCTGACGCTCTCCAGTCGGCCTATATCAAAACGACAAGCACGAGAAACGACTGAGAGAGGCAGGGAGAGGCGAGGCGGTGGACACACAGCACGCCCCTTCATTTCACGGTGGCGTCTCCCTCACTGAATCGGTCTGCAGCTGCGAAAACAAAGGAGAAAGAAAAATAGGAAGCAAAATTGCCAACAGTACCCTGTGTTCCCATGCGGTCACCCGCCCAAGCACTGACAAGGGCCAAAGTTGTTACACGTCGGCAATCGGGCATTTTCTTTCATTTTCTCTTTGCCGTATGAGAACCAGCGTATTCAACATATTGTGACCATTGCCGAGCGAATGCTGCAGCGCTTCCCGACGAGTCGGGTTCGGATCCTCTGCCAACGTCCACGCAGGGCGATGATCTTTTGGTCATCACACTCGCCAGCTGAAATCGGCGCTGCCTTTTCGTAGTAGTAAAAGCCTACTGGCCCGTGGGGGGATCGAACCCACGACCTTCGCGTTATTAGCACGACGCTCTAACCAACTGAGCTAACGGGCCTCGACGCGGACGGTTGCTCAGCCCTACGCTGGAAACACGTCGCATGAAGCCACACGCCACTTCTAGGGTCACCGTGTGTCTGCTTCGCCCGTCTATGTTCTGCTGGCGGTCACGAAACAGTAGCTGTACTGCGAGCAGGACGGGAAACGGCAGCACGCACTGCTGAAACTTGAGACGATTCGTGTGGAAAAAATTCCGTTCCGGTACCGGCAATCGAGCCCGGGCCTCCGGGGTGATAGCCAGGCATCCTAGCCACTAGATCTCACCGGATTTGGGCGTCCGTTCGACGGATCGGATGGTCTCTCGCACATTTCGTGCCGAGGCCCGTGTCGGCACCCTTCTCTCTTTGCGAACGTCATTGCGCATACCGGCTGGCAAGGCGCGCACCTCGAAAGTCTCAGAGCAATGCTTTTGGCTTCATGCTCTACTGGGAGAAGAGGAAAAGGAAAGCTGTCAGTATCAATAACAGGAAGTGTAAATTTTCTCTCTGAAGCGTTGAAACGTTGTGGATAACAAACAAGAAATAAGTTCGAGCCCTAGCGACAGCACCACCGTGAGTCACAGAAAATTAAATGCCCCGGGTGAGGATCGAACTCACGACCTTAAAATTATGAGACTTACGCGCTGACTACTGCGCTACCGAGGCACGGGGCGGACCGTTGGTCCTGGGAACTGGGCAAGTAGCGTACCCATTGTTAGACGCAGAGATACTCTACTTGGTGGATAACGTGTTCTGTTGCTACACGTGCATTGCCGGCCCAGTTGATTGTGGTGGTGCTGCAGCTTTTGCAACGATGGGCAGTACTCCCCGTCGTTCAAGTTCATTGCCTCGGAGGCACCTGGACACAGCAACTTGTGAGGCCAGGCCGACGCCAGTCCGCAGAACATGACGCGAGCGTCCGAGTGGGGAACCGCACGTGCTGCGTTCTCGGTTCTTCTCAAGGGAATCCCGCTATACATTCTTGTGGATCGTGCATCTCATGCGCGCAAGCCACACGGCACCGCGGGAAAAGCAAAACGATGCATCGGCCGGGAATCGAACCCGGGCCGCCCGCGTGGCAGGCGAGCATTCTACCACTGAACCACCGATGCTCAGACCAGTAGCAATCTTTCGCTGCTTCCCCAGCAGATGTCTCGAGATAACGTGGGACTGCCGTCAAGCGCCGTAGCATTCTGTCGATAAAATGCTGCAGACGCTGAATCCTGCACTGTACCGCCTAAAAATGCCGCCAGAACGCCGTCCTCTGCGTCCTCTTGCGTCGCCGGCGCCGACTCTTGACAAAGGGTGCGAAATGTGCATGGATACGCCGTGCGAATGCATCTGCATGTGCTCCCCTAGCCTACCTCGTAATGCGCCTAGGGCTACGATCACCTTCGGCCGCTGCCGACTGGCGGGAAGCCGACACAGCGCGGCGTGGGGGCGCCCGGTTGTGCGGTGGTGGTGTAAAGGTCAGCATAGTTGCCTTGCAAGCAGTTGATCCGGGTTCGATTCCCGGCCACCGCAGCAGGCTTTCAGCTTTGCGTATGAGTACTTTTGCCACGCGCCGTTAAATTAATGTTCTTTCTCCCTCTTACTCGCTGCAGACCAGCCTACAGTGTGTCTCGACTTGTCTCGACTTTGCTCAGCTGACGCGAGAGCTGACGCTCTCCAGTCGGCCTATATCAAAACGACAAGCACGAGAAACGACTGAGAGAGGCAGGGAGAGGCGAGGCGGTGGACACACAGCACGCCCCTTCATTTCACGGTGGCGTCTCCCTCACTGAATCGGTCTGCAGCTGCGAAAACAAAGGAGAAAGAAAAATAGGAAGCAAAATTGCCAACAGTACCCTGTGTTCCCATGCGGTCACCCGCCCAAGCACTGACAAGGGCCAAAGTTGTTACACGTCGGCAATCGGGCATTTTCTTTCATTTTCTCTTTGCCGTATGAGAACCAGCGTATTCAACATATTGTGACCATTGCCGAGCGAATGCTGCAGCGCTTCCCGACGAGTCGGGTTCGGATCCTCTGCCAACGTCCACGCAGGGCGATGATCTTTTGGTCATCACACTCGCCAGCTGAAATCGGCGCTGCCTTTTCGTAGTAGTAAAAGCCTACTGGCCCGTGGGGGGATCGAACCCACGACCTTCGCGTTATTAGCACGACGCTCTAACCAACTGAGCTAACGGGCCTCGACGCGGACGGTTGCTCAGCCCTACGCTGGAAACACGTCGCATGAAGCCACACGCCACTTCTAGGGTCACCGTGTGTCTGCTTCGCCCGTCTATGTTCTGCTGGCGGTCACGAAACAGTAGCTGTACTGCGAGCAGGACGGGAAACGGCAGCACGCACTGCTGAAACTTGAGACGATTCGTGTGGAAAAAATTCCGTTCCGGTACCGGCAATCGAGCCCGGGCCTCCGGGGTGATAACCAGGCATCCTAGCCACTAGATCTCACCGGATTTGGGCGTCCGTTCGACGGATCGGATGGTCTCTCGCACATTTCGTGCCGAGGCCCGTGTCGGCACCCTTCTCTCTTTGCGAACGTCATTGCGCATACCGGCTGGCAAGGCGCGCACCTCGAAAGTCTCAGAGCAATGCTTTTGGCTTCATGCTCTACTGGGAGAAGAGGAAAAGGAAAGCTGTCAGTATCAATAACAGGAAGTGTAAATTTTCTCTCTGAAGCGTTGAAACGTTGTGGATAACAAACAAGAAATAAGTTCGAGCCCTAGCGACAGCACCACCGTGAGTCACAGAAAATTAAATGCCCCGGGTGAGGATCGAACTCACGACCTTAAAATTATGAGACTTACGCGCTGACTACTGCGCTACCGAGGCACGGGGCGGACCGTTGGTCCTGGGAACTGGGCAAGTAGCGTACCCATTGTTAGACGCAGAGATACTCTACTTGGTGGATAACGTGTTCTGTTGCTACACGTGCATTGCCGGCCCAGTTGATTGTGGTGGTGCTGCAGCTTTTGCAACGATGGGCAGTACTCCCCGTCGTTCAAGTTCATTGCCTCGGAGGCACCTGGACACAGCAACTTGTGAGGCCAGGCCGACGCCAGTCCGCAGAACATGACGCGAGCGTCCGAGTGGGGAACCGCACGTGCTGCGTTCTCGGTTCTTCTCAAGGGAATCCCGCTATACATTCTTGTGGATCGTGCATCTCATGCGCGCAAGCCACACGGCACCGCGGGAAAAGCAAAACGATGCATCGGCCGGGAATCGAACCCGGGCCGCCCGCGTGGCAGGCGAGCATTCTACCACTGAACCACCGATGCTCAGACCAGTAGCAATCTTTCGCTGCTTCCCCAGCAGATGTCTCGAGATAACGTGGGACTGCCGTCAAGCGCCGTAGCATTCTGTCGAGAAAATGCTGCAGACGCTGAATCCTGCACTGTACCGCCTAAAAATGCCGCCAGAACGCCGTCCTCTGCGTCCTCTTGCGTCGCCGGCGCCGACTCTTGACAAAGGGTGCGAAATGTGCATGGATACGCCGTGCGAATGCATCTGCATGTGCTCCCCTAGCCTACCTCGTAATGCGCCTAGGGCTACGATCACCTTCGGCCGCTGCCGACTGGCGGGAAGCCGACACAGCGCGGCGTGGGGGCGCCCGGTTGTGCGGTGGTGGTGTAAAGGTCAGCATAGTTGCCTTGCAAGCAGTTGATCCGGGTTCGATTCCCGGCCACCGCAGCAGGCTTTCAGCTTTGCGTATGAGTACTTTTGCCACGCGCCGTTAAATTAATGTTCTTTCTCCCTCTTACTCGCTGCAGACCAGCCTACAGTGTGTCTCGACTTGTCTCGACTTTGCTCAGCTGACGCGAGAGCTGACGCTCTCCAGTCGGCCTATATCAAAACGACAAGCACGAGAAACGACTGAGAGAGGCAGGGAGAGGCGAGGCGGTGGACACACAGCACGCCCCTTCATTTCACGGTGGCGTCTCCCTCACTGAATCGGTCTGCAGCTGCGAAAACAAAGGAGAAAGAAAAATAGGAAGCAAAATTGCCAACAGTACCCTGTGTTCCCATGCGGTCACCCGCCCAAGCACTGACAAGGGCCAAAGTTGTTACACGTCGGCAATCGGGCATTTTCTTTCATTTTCTCTTTGCCGTATGAGAACCAGCGTATTCAACATATTGTGACCATTGCCGAGCGAATGCTGCAGCGCTTCCCGACGAGTCGGGTTCGGATCCTCTGCCAACGTCCACGCAGGGCGATGATCTTTTGGTCATCACACTCGCCAGCTGAAATCGGCGCTGCCTTTTCGTAGTAGTAAAAGCCTACTGGCCCGTGGGGGGATCGAACCCACGACCTTCGCGTTATTAGCACGACGCTCTAACCAACTGAGCTAACGGGCCTCGACGCGGACGGTTGCTCAGCCCTACGCTGGAAACACGTCGCATGAAGCCACACGCCACTTCTAGGGTCACCGTGTGTCTGCTTCGCCCGTCTATGTTCTGCTGGCGGTCACGAAACAGTAGCTGTACTGCGAGCAGGACGGGAAACGGCAGCACGCACTGCTGAAACTTGAGACGATTCGTGTGGAAAAAATTCCGTTCCGGTACCGGCAATCGAGCCCGGGCCTCCGGGGTGATAGCCAGGCATCCTAGCCACTAGATCTCACCGGATTTGGGCGTCCGTTCGACGGATCGGATGGTCTCTCGCACATTTCGTGCCGAGGCCCGTGTCGGCACCCTTCTCTCTTTGCGAACGTCATTGCGCATACCGGCTGGCAAGGCGCGCACCTCGAAAGTCTCAGAGCAATGCTTTTGGCTTCATGCTCTACTGGGAGAAGAGGAAAAGGAAAGCTGTCAGTATCAATAACAGGAAGTGTAAATTTTCTCTCTGAAGCGTTGAAACGTTGTGGATAACAAACAAGAAATAAGTTCGAGCCCTAGCGACAGCACCACCGTGAGTCACAGAAAATTAAATGCCCCGGGTGAGGATCGAACTCACGACCTTAAAATTATGAGACTTACGCGCTGACTACTGCGCTACCGAGGCACGGGGCGGACCGTTGGTCCTGGGAACTGGGCAAGTAGCGTACCCATTGTTAGACGCAGAGATACTCTACTTGGTGGATAACGTGTTCTGTTGCTACACGTGCATTGCCGGCCCAGTTGATTGTGGTGGTGCTGCAGCTTTTGCAACGATGGGCAGTACTCCCCGTCGTTCAAGTTCATTGCCTCGGAGGCACCTGGACACAGCAACTTGTGAGGCCAGGCCGACGCCAGTCCGCAGAACATGACGCGAGCGTCCGAGTGGGGAACCGCACGTGCTGCGTTCTCGGTTCTTCTCAAGGGAATCCCGCTATACATTCTTGTGGATCGTGCATCTCATGCGCGCAAGCCACACGGCACCGCGGGAAAAGCAAAACGATGCATCGGCCGGGAATCGAACCCGGGCCGCCCGCGTGGCAGGCGAGCATTCTACCACTGAACCACCGATGCTCAGACCAGTAGCAATCTTTCGCTGCTTCCCCAGCAGATGTCTCGAGATAACGTGGGACTGCCGTCAAGCGCCGTAGCATTCTGTCGAGAAAATGCTGCAGACGCTGAATCCTGCACTGTACCGCCTAAAAATGCCGCCAGAACGCCGTCCTCTGCGTCCTCTTGCGTCGCCGGCGCCGACTCTTGACAAAGGGTGCGAAATGTGCATGGATACGCCGTGCGAATGCATCTGCATGTGCTCCCCTAGCCTACCTCGTAATGCGCCTAGGGCTACGATCACCTTCGGCCGCTGCCGACTGGCGGGAAGCCGACACAGCGCGGCGTGGGGGCGCCCGGTTGTGCGGTGGTGGTGTAAAGGTCAGCATAGTTGCCTTGCAAGCAGTTGATCCGGGTTCGATTCCCGGCCACCGCAGCAGGCTTTCAGCTTTGCGTATGAGTACTTTTGCCACGCGCCGTTAAATTAATGTTCTTTCTCCCTCTTACTCGCTGCAGACCAGCCTACAGTGTGTCTCGACTTGTCTCGACTTTGCTCAGCTGACGCGAGAGCTGACGCTCTCCAGTCGGCCTATATCAAAACGACAAGCACGAGAAACGACTGAGAGAGGCAGGGAGAGGCGAGGCGGTGGACACACAGCACGCCCCTTCATTTCACGGTGGCGTCTCCCTCACTGAATCGGTCTGCAGCTGCGAAAACAAAGGAGAAAGAAAAATAGGAAGCAAAATTGCCAACAGTACCCTGTGTTCCCATGCGGTCACCCGCCCAAGCACTGACAAGGGCCAAAGTTGTTACACGTCGGCAATCGGGCATTTTCTTTCATTTTCTCTTTGCCGTATGAGAACCAGCGTATTCAACATATTGTGACCATTGCCGAGCGAATGCTGCAGCGCTTCCCGACGAGTCGGGTTCGGATCCTCTGCCAACGTCCACGCAGGGCGATGATCTTTTGGTCATCACACTCGCCAGCTGAAATCGGCGCTGCCTTTTCGTAGTAGTAAAAGCCTACTGGCCCGTGGGGGGATCGAACCCACGACCTTCGCGTTATTAGCACGACGCTCTAACCAACTGAGCTAACGGGCCTCGACGCGGACGGTTGCTCAGCCCTACGCTGGAAACACGTCGCATGAAGCCACACGCCACTTCTAGGGTCACCGTGTGTCTGCTTCGCCCGTCTATGTTCTGCTGGCGGTCACGAAACAGTAGCTGTACTGCGAGCAGGACGGGAAACGGCAGCACGCACTGCTGAAACTTGAGACGATTCGTGTGGAAAAAATTCCGTTCCGGTACCGGCAATCGAGCCCGGGCCTCCGGGGTGATAACCAGGCATCCTAGCCACTAGATCTCACCGGATTTGGGCGTCCGTTCGACGGATCGGATGGTCTCTCGCACATTTCGTGCCGAGGCCCGTGTCGGCACCCTTCTCTCTTTGCGAACGTCATTGCGCATACCGGCTGGCAAGGCGCGCACCTCGAAAGTCTCAGAGCAATGCTTTTGGCTTCATGCTCTACTGGGAGAAGAGGAAAAGGAAAGCTGTCAGTATCAATAACAGGAAGTGTAAATTTTCTCTCTGAAGCGTTGAAACGTTGTGGATAACAAACAAGAAATAAGTTCGAGCCCTAGCGACAGCACCACCGTGAGTCACAGAAAATTAAATGCCCCGGGTGAGGATCGAACTCACGACCTTAAAATTATGAGACTTACGCGCTGACTACTGCGCTACCGAGGCACGGGGCGGACCGTTGGTCCTGGGAACTGGGCAAGTAGCGTACCCATTGTTAGACGCAGAGATACTCTACTTGGTGGATAACGTGTTCTGTTGCTACACGTGCATTGCCGGCCCAGTTGATTGTGGTGGTGCTGCAGCTTTTGCAACGATGGGCAGTACTCCCCGTCGTTCAAGTTCATTGCCTCGGAGGCACCTGGACACAGCAACTTGTGAGGCCAGGCCGACGCCAGTCCGCAGAACATGACGCGAGCGTCCGAGTGGGGAACCGCACGTGCTGCGTTCTCGGTTCTTCTCAAGGGAATCCCGCTATACATTCTTGTGGATCGTGCATCTCATGCGCGCAAGCCACACGGCACCGCGGGAAAAGCAAAACGATGCATCGGCCGGGAATCGAACCCGGGCCGCCCGCGTGGCAGGCGAGCATTCTACCACTTTTTTTTTTCTTTTTTTTTTATTTTCTTTTTTTTTTTTTTTTTTTTTTTTTTTTTTTTTTTTCCTTTTTTTTTTTAGGGCCTCCCAACTCCCCTTATAGCCCTCCTTGCTCTCACCAAAATATGCCTTCATCGGCGAGCTTCAACGCTATCATATCGGTTGTGGTATACGCTCGTCGCCGACGGCTGCTCTCGTGGATCATATCGTGAAAATCAAAAAAGAAATGAAAATTCTTCCACAAACTCTAATCTTCCGTCCAGCAATGAAATGCACAATAAAAGACAATGGTCCTCTGCAAACAAAGAAAATGGCAAAATAAAAGATCCATCCTAAAAGATGCCACAGACGACGAGTAACTAAAAGTCGTAGGAAAGTTCGTTCTTATACAAAAAACACACAATTAAGTTCCATGTCCATTCTCGGAGAAAAGGATGCGCGTGGAGAAGACAAATTAAAAACGCACTCCTAAGATCGGAAGAAGAAGGTAGTAAATGGGAATTAAAATAATATTGTCACTTCCATGTGGAAAACGAAATGCACCACTGCCATAAGTCAAATAAAATAAATAAAAGATAATCTTCTTCTTTAGCGCATAATTGTCTCACAGATCCATCAAAACCATCTGGTCAAATCCAAACAAAAATGATTGAAAAAAAAACGAAAAATAAGAGATAGCCTCTTCAGACGTAAATGGAGTTTTCAATGTATCAATTATTGAACATCTTCGCATAACCATGTTTTAACGCCGCACACAGAAAATTGGCAAAAAGTTCGTTATAATGTTTCAGCCGCTGGACATGGGAATGTGCATCCCACAAGTATGCTAAATATGTATATACGTCCTGGACTTGGCAATCCAGAATGGCGAAGACTGTGTGACCTAAGAGCCACACCATGGTATTGTGCTTCGCGCGAGGGAAGGGTTTAAACCCTGGCGCAAGAACATCATTGAGAGTCACGTGCGAGGGTGTCGTCCTGTTGATCAGAGCCACCATGACCCTACACAGTTCCCAGATGGCCGACACAAGGCCACATTGAAAGCGATGCTCCCGTGTGTCTGGAACGCCGCATGCACCACAGTTGGCAGACGGCAGCAGGCGGATGTCCGAGAGACGTTGGTTAGTGGCCACCGTATTGTTAACCAGTTTATACCACTGGGACCGAACGCCGGAGGGCAACACGGAATGATGAATATTCAACCACACTTGCCGCCAGTCGGTCGCGGGGAAACGAAGAGCGAGCTTGTGAGGGGGTGGCCGCCCCACCATTGCCGCATACAGTCGTCGAACATTCCTGTTCCTGTCCAGCGCCGTTTCCAGTACGTAGCTCCGCTGCAGGTAGTAAGCTCTGACGTAGCCGAGTTGATACGGGATGCCCACCACGGACACCGGTGCGCTCTCGGAGGGCGGCCGGTAAGCGACGAGCATGGCCGCCGCCGTTCCATCCGGGCTGTTAGCTTGCAAGGTGGCCATGCGGTGCACCAGCAGCGCCGAACACTTCCTGGAAAAATCGACGAGGCCGAGTCCCCCGAAGGTGGTGTCGAGGACGCACGTTGCCGCCCGAACCTTGAAGATTTCGTGGCGCCACAGGAGCCAGTAAGCGGCCTGCGAAAATGATCGGGCGAGTGGGCGTGGAACGTCCAGGAGCTGTGCCACGTACCAGGCCTTGGAATACACGGCGTTGTTAATTAGGTCGACCTTCTGGAGGAGGGTGAGGCGTCGGCTGGCGTAAGTCTTACAAAGGCCTTTGACATGATTGAGCAGCCGGCGCCAGGTGCGCGCCCGCATCTGTTGGGGATTAGCAGTAACGTCAAGGCCCAAGATAATGTGATGACGGGCTACGCGAAACCAAGTCTGATCGGGATCCACTTCACAATTTCCTAAAGGAATCATTACGGTCTTCCTTGGATTTATCAAGGCACCCGACGCACGCTCATACCTCCTCAATAAGGGCCGGATGTGATGAAAATCGTCGTCGTCGCCGATAAAAACACCTACGTCATCAGCATAAGCGAGACATTTCACAGTGGCAAGATGAATATCCACGCCGCCTATCGTGCGGTCGAGCGCACGCAGCAGTGGGTCCAAAGCAATGACAAAAAGGTACATAGATAAGGGACAGCCCTGTCGCACCGACCTACGAAGAACTATAGGTGGTGTTCTCCATCCATTAATAGTCACCACCGAACTGGCTCCTGTCAGGAAATGGCGAATCACGCAAATGAAGCGGGGGCCAAAGCCCATTCTGTCCATAACGTGCATCAAATAATCGTGGCTCATCCTGTCAAACGCGTTGGCAAAGTCCAGAGAAAGAACACCGGCTGAAAGCCGATGGACGGCCGAGTAAGCGATGATGTCACGATAGGTAGACGCTGCATTGAAAATGGTCCGCCTCTTAACGCCGCAGGATTGAAACGGGCAGATGACTTTGTCCATGACTGCCTGTAACTTCGCTGCAACACATCTGGCCGCCAACTTGTAATCAGCATTCAGCAGCGTAATTGGCCGCAGATCGGTGACACGACACGGACCCCGTTTTTTGGGGATAAGAACAATGTGCCCTGCGAGAAACTGACTCGGGATGACGAAGCCGCGAAGCACTTCGTTCACCAGTACCGTAAACTTGTCCCCTACAATATCCCAGAAAGTAATATAAAATTCTGTAGGAAGACCGTCGGGTCCAGGCGACTTGCCTGTCGTGCTGGCTTTCAAGATCTGTAACACGTCCTGATTAGACACCTCTGCAACCAGCTCTTCACGGTCAGGTTCGGACATGCAGTCGACTAAGTCATGTAATAAAAGTCGCATGGCCTCCCCGTCCACGGTAGTGTCGTGAAAGAGCGAAGTATAATAGTCGGAGATATGACGTACAATTTCGTGCCGCTGCGATAAGACAATCCCCCCATCAGTTTCTAGCGCATCAATATACTTTTTGCGAGCCTGTGTCTTCTCCCGGGCAAGATGATAGAGCGATGGCTCCTCGTCATCGATGTGGCATAACGGACGGCTCCGAACCGTTAAACCCCGCGACCTTTCCCGGTGCAGCCTCAGAATCTGGGTTTTAATTTTGCTCAGGCGGAGTCTAATATTTGCGTCCGGGCCAGCAGGTGCATGGATAGCATCCTGTAAGCACTGCTGATAAAATGCTAAAGTACGCCTGTGCCAGTAACTCGTTTCTCGACTATATAATTGCGCCGCCTTCCGCAAAATTGGTTTGGCATGCGCCACCCACCACTCGATGCAGGACCCGTAAGTATGGAACTTTGTTAAACACTGCTGCCATGCGACACGTATCTCCGCACGGAGCCCTTCGGCACCCAGATGGCCGGTATTGAATTTCCAATATGCCGGAAGAGATTTCGTGCGACAGCACGGCAACCGCAAAACGCACACGTAGCCACAGTGATCACTCACGGCGACAGGCAGAACTTCGACTGCACATAAAGCGCCTGTTAGCTCCCGTGAAACGTAGATCCTATCAATGCGACTGGCCCCCCTAGTAGAAAAGTGCGTATACTGCGTCATAATGGGATGGTAGTGACGCCACGTATCACGCAAGTCCACTGCATTTAAAAGGGTAGTCAGTTCAGCACATTTTGTGGGGGTGGGGTATTGGTCAGCAGAGGCAACAACACAATTAAAATCGCCACCCAATATGATGGGGCGAGCCGTAGCCAAAAAGGGGCATATGTCCGTGGTAAAAAAACGAGCGCGTGTGCGTTTTTGATCAGTCCCCGAGGGCACATAGACGTTGACAAATTGGACTCCCTCAATCACACACGCTAAGATACGACCATTTGGGAGAAGTTGGATGTCCGTAGGCTCTAAAGACGACTTATATAAAATCGCAGTGCCACAATTATTATCACTATTCAGATTGTAAACAACATCATAACCTGGGATATTGCTAAAAACGTCACTAGATACCTCTTGAAGAAGGGCAATACTAAAATTTCCATGAAATAAAACGTCTGTAAAAGCTGCTATCTTGTGCGCCGCTGAGATACCGGCAACGTTTAATGTCAAAACAGAAAACATACCCGTGGGGCGTGATTGCGTTGACATTTTAAGCAGATGGACAATACAGAGCAAGAGAAAAAAACACCAACGAAGTGATAAAATGCCGGACTTACACGTAAACGAACAGCAGCTGGCATAAAAATGGAAATTTCAGTAGGTCTTAAAACACTGTAGTGGTTAGTAGCAATTCTACAAAAACATGGCACGACAATACACTGGACGCAGTACAAGATACAGTAGTTTCCATGTCAAGGACAATGTAGGTCTCCGCACACTCTACTGGCCCCCCTCGTCCTCCTGCTGTTGCCACCACGGGCTGTGACTATCAGGTGGCGGGGGTGGTCGTGCGTCGCCCGCCGACTGGGCGGCTTCCGCCTGGCCGCCGCGCGATGTTACGGCCGGCTGTGACGGCACCGAATATTTGCGCGGGCGCTGTGGTAACTGCTCACTGCCCTGTTCTAATTTGCGCTTAGCAGCAGCAATGTCCTGTTCCTTCCCGGCACTGAGAAATTGTTTCAAGTGAGCAGTGTGTGCTCGAATCTTCTCTGTCCTGGCGGGGCTGCTATTACGGGAGGAACCCTGTGACATTGGCTCACTTTCACTGCCACTCTCCGTGGCTGGCGGATTCGCGAGGGCGGCCGGGTTCGGATCCCTGACCTGTTTACCCTTGCCCCGCTGGCGGCGTTGCTTTTTACTTTCCGCTGAAGGCGTTACAGTTTCGGCAGAAGTTGGCACCGGGAGGGGCGGCGGGGGTAAAGAAGCGTCTGTTGCCTCCACCGATTCCGATTGAACGGGAGCAGTATTAACAGGGAGTACGTCCCGTTCGTCATCAACCCGGTCGGTCGGGGCAGGCGGGTCCTGGACAACCTCCATTTCCTCCTGCCCGACAGTCGTGTTATTATTTTCCGCGACGGACCTGTCTTCGACAGAAGCAACGGCCGACGGTCGCACGGTCGGTCGGTCGGTCGGACCGGTAAAGGATGTTCCTGCTACAATCTCACTCATAAGGGGCACAAATTTATCGCTACCACCCACAACATCTTGGCGCGGTAACTGAACAGGCCGCCGTCGAGGGCAGTCACCCCTTAAATGTTCCGTGGAATGACATACGGCACATGTCGGCGGTTGCCCGATATATGAGATCTGTGCACGAACCCCACCGATTACAAAGTAGGAAGGAATATGTTGTTTCAGGTCCATCCGGACACTACGGACACCACTAGCAACTTTATAACGGTATGCACTAGACCATTTCTCCATCGTAATGTTCAGAACGTCACCAAACCGCGACAAGGCACGAGATAAAACTTGATCAGGGCATTCAGGTGGTACATTAAAAACACGGACAGTTCGAATTCCAAACCCTGACGCCACAATTTGCACATTACTAATACTGCCGTCTGCATGTTTAAAACGGCGACTGCCACCAAATTTAGCAACAAATTTTTCACACAAGTCCCCAGACGTAAATTTCAAGAACAAGCAATACTGAACAAAGTCCAATTGAAAGGTGTCTACGATTTCTTCCGGTATCTTTAAGTCTTCGAATAACCATTCGTGTATTTCAAATGCGGTAGGGCGGACAGCACTTCTATCAAAGACACACTGAACGGTGTTAGCTCTCGAAAATGTCGACATTTTGTTACTTACAAAACTTGAAAGCAGCAATCACGAAGAACGAAGCGCCAAAGTCCCGGCGACGTAAACAAAGCCGCAACCGTCCCGCTGCCCCGCGCGATGCGCACGGATACGCTGTCCGAATGCGTCTGGATGTGCTCCCCTAGCCTGCCTCGAAATGCGCCTGCCAGGTACGATCACCTTCCGCCGCTGCCGACTGGCGGGAAGCCGACACAGCGCGGCGTGGGGGCGCCCGGTTGTGCGGTGGTGGTGTAAAGGTCAGCATAGTTGCCTTGCAAGCAGTTGATCCGGGTTCGATTCCCGGCCACCGCAGCAGGCTTTCAGCTTTGCGGATGAGTACTTTTGCCACGCGCCGTTAAATTAATGTTCTTTCTCCCTCTTACTCGCTGCAGACCAGCCTACAGTGTGTCTCGACTTGTCTCGACTTTGCTCAGCTGACGCGAGAGCTGACGCTCTCCAGTCGGCCTATATCAAAACGACAAGCACGAGAAACGACTGAGAGAGGCAGGGAGAGGCGAGGCGGTGGACACACAGCACGCCCCTTCATTTCACGGTGGCGTCTCCCTCACTGAATCGGTCTGCAGCTGCGAAAACAAAGGAGAAAGAAAAATAGGAAGCAAAATTGCCAACAGTACCCTGTGTTCCCATGCGGTCACCCGCCCAAGCACTGACAAGGGCCAAAGTTGTTACACGTCGGCAATCGGGCATTTTCTTTCATTTTCTCTTTGCCGTATGAGAACCAGCGTATTCAACATATTGTGACCATTGCCGAGCGAATGCTGCAGCGCTTCCCGACGAGTCGGGATCGGATCCTCTGCCAACGTCCACGCAGGGCGATGATCTTTTGGTCATCACACTCGCCAGCTGAAATCGGCGCTGCCTTTTCGTAGTAGTAAAAGCCTACTGGCCCGTGGGGGGATCGAACCCACGACCTTCGCGTTATTAGCACGACGCTCTAACCAACTGAGCTAACGGGCCTCGACGCGGACGGTTGCTCAGCCCTACGCTGGAAACACGTCGCATGAAGCCACACGCCACTTCTAGGGTCACCGTGTGTCTGCTTCGCCCGTCTATGTTCTGCTGGCGGTCACGAAACAGTAGCTGTACTGCGAGCAGGACGGGAAACGGCAGCACGCACTGCTGAAACTTGAGACGATTCGTGTGGAAAAAATTCCGTTCCGGTACCGGCAATCGAGCCCGGGCCTCCGGGGTGATAGCCAGGCATCCTAGCCACTAGATCTCACCGGATTTGGGCGTCCGTTCGACGGATCGGATGGTCTCTCGCACATTTCGTGCCGAGGCCCGTGTCGGCACCCTTCTCTCTTTGCGAACGTCATTGCGCATACCGGCTGGCAAGGCGCGCACCTCAAAAGTCTCAGAGCAATGCTTTTGGCTTCATGCTCTACTGGGAGAAGAGGAAAAGGAAAGCTGTCAGTATCAATAACAGGAAGTGTAAATTTTCTCTCTGAAGCGTTGAAACGTTGTGGATAACAAACAAGAAATAAGTTCGAGCCCTAGCGACAGCACCACCGTGAGTCACAGAAAATTAAATGCCCCGGGTGAGGATCGAACTCACGACCTTAAAATTATGAGACTTACGCGCTACCGAGGCACGGGGCGGACCGTTGGTCCTGGGAACTGGGCAAGTAGCGTACCCATTGTTAGACGCAGAGATACTCTACTTGGTGGATAACGTGTTCTGTTGCTACACGTGCATTGCCGGCCCAGTTGATTGTGGTGGTGCTGCAGCTTTTGCAACGATGGGCAGTACTCCCCGTCGTTCAAGTTCATTGCCTCGGAGGCACCTGGACACAGCAACTTGTGAGGCCAGGCCGACGCCAGTCCGCAGAACATGACGCGAGCGTCCGAGTGGGGAACCGCACGTGCTGCGTTCTCGGTTCTTCTCAAGGGAATCCCGCTATACATTCTTGTGGATCGTGCATCTCAAGCGCGCAAGCCACACGGCACCGCGGGAAAAGCAAAACGATGCATCGGCCGGGAATCGAACCCGGGCCGCCCGCGTGGCAGGCGAGCATTCTACCACTGAACCACCGATGCTCAGACCAGTAGCAACCTTTCGCTGCTTCCCCAGCAGATGTCTCGAGATAACGTGGGACTGCCGTCAAGCGCCGTAGCATTGTGTCGAGAAAATGCTGCAGACGCTGAATCCTGCACTGTACCGCCTAAAAATGCCGCCAGAACGCCGTCCTCTGCGTCCTCTTGCGTCGCCGGCGCCGACTCTTGACAAAGGGTGCGAAATGTGCATGGATACGCCGTGCGAATGCATCTGCATGTGCTCCCCTAGCCTACCTCGTAATGCGCCTAGGGCTACGATCACCTTCGGCCGCTGCCGACTGGCGGGAAGCCGACACAGCGCGGCGTGGGGGCGCCCGGTTGTGCGGTGGTGGTGTAAAGGTCAGCATAGTTGCCTTGCAAGCAGTTGATCCGGGTTCGATTCCCGGCCACCGCAGCAGGCTTTCAGCTTTGCGTATGAGTACTTTTGCCACGCGCCGTTAAATTAATGTTCTTTCTCCCTCTTACTCGCTGCAGACCAGCCTACAGTGTGTCTCGACTTGTCTCGACTTTGCTCAGCTGACGCGAGAGCTGACGCTCTCCAGTCGGCCTATATCAAAACGACAAGCACGAGAAACGACTGAGAGAGGCAGGGAGAGGCGAGGCGGTGGACACACAGCACGCCCCTTCATTTCACGGTGGCGTCTCCCTCACTGAATCGGTCTGCAGCTGCGAAAACAAAGGAGAAAGAAAAATAGGAAGCAAAATTGCCAACAGTACCCTGTGTTCCCATGCGGTCACCCGCCCAAGCACTGACAAGGGCCAAAGTTGTTACACGTCGGCAATCGGGCATTTTCTTTCATTTTCTCTTTGCCGTATGAGAACCAGCGTATTCAACATATTGTGACCATTGCCGAGCGAATGCTGCAGCGCTTCCCGACGAGTCGGGATCGGATCCTCTGCCAACGTCCACGCAGGGCGATGATCTTTTGGTCATCACACTCGCCAGCTGAAATCGGCGCTGCCTTTTCGTAGTAGTAAAAGCCTACTGGCCCGTGGGGGGATCGAACCCACGACCTTCGCGTTATTAGCACGACGCTCTAACCAACTGAGCTAACGGGCCTCGACGCGGACGGTTGCTCAGCCCTACGCTGGAAACACGTCGCATGAAGCCACACGCCACTTCTAGGGTCACCGTGTGTCTGCTTCGCCCGTCTATGTTCTGCTGGCGGTCACGAAACAGTAGCTGTACTGCGAGCAGGACGGGAAACGGCAGCACGCACTGCTGAAACTTGAGACGATTCGTGTGGAAAAAATTCCGTTCCGGTACCGGCAATCGAGCCCGGGCCTCCGGGGTGATAGCCAGGCATCCTAGCCACTAGATCTCACCGGATTTGGGCGTCCGTTCGACGGATCGGATGGTCTCTCGCACATTTCGTGCCGAGGCCCGTGTCGGCACCCTTCTCTCTTTGCGAACGTCATTGCGCATACCGGCTGGCAAGGCGCGCACCTCAAAAGTCTCAGAGCAATGCTTTTGGCTTCATGCTCTACTGGGAGAAGAGGAAAAGGAAAGCTGTCAGTATCAATAACAGGAAGTGTAAATTTTCTCTCTGAAGCGTTGAAACGTTGTGGATAACAAACAAGAAATAAGTTCGAGCCCTAGCGACAGCACCACCGTGAGTCACAGAAAATTAAATGCCCCGGGTGAGGATCGAACTCACGACCTTAAAATTATGAGACTTACGCGCTACCGAGGCACGGGGCGGACCGTTGGTCCTGGGAACTGGGCAAGTAGCGTACCCATTGTTAGACGCAGAGATACTCTACTTGGTGGATAACGTGTTCTGTTGCTACACGTGCATTGCCGGCCCAGTTGATTGTGGTGGTGCTGCAGCTTTTGCAACGATGGGCAGTACTCCCCGTCGTTCAAGTTCATTGCCTCGGAGGCACCTGGACACAGCAACTTGTGAGGCCAGGCCGACGCCAGTCCGCAGAACATGACGCGAGCGTCCGAGTGGGGAACCGCACGTGCTGCGTTCTCGGTTCTTCTCAAGGGAATCCCGCTATACATTCTTGTGGATCGTGCATCTCAAGCGCGCAAGCCACACGGCACCGCGGGAAAAGCAAAACGATGCATCGGCCGGGAATCGAACCCGGGCCGCCCGCGTGGCAGGCGAGCATTCTACCACTGAACCACCGATGCTCAGACCAGTAGCAACCTTTCGCTGCTTCCCCAGCAGATGTCTCGAGATAACGTGGGACTGCCGTCAAGCGCCGTAGCATTGTGTCGAGAAAATGCTGCAGACGCTGAATCCTGCACTGTACCGCCTAAAAATGCCGCCAGAACGCCGTCCTCTGCGTCCTCTTGCGTCGCCGGCGCCGACTCTTGACAAAGGGTGCGAAATGTGCATGGATACGCCGTGCGAATGCATCTGCATGTGCTCCCCTAGCCTACCTCGTAATGCGCCTAGGGCTACGATCACCTTCGGCCGCTGCCGACTGGCGGGAAGCCGACACAGCGCGGCGTGGGGGCGCCCGGTTGTGCGGTGGTGGTGTAAAGGTCAGCATAGTTGCCTTGCAAGCAGTTGATCCGGGTTCGATTCCCGGCCACCGCAGCAGGCTTTCAGCTTTGCGTATGAGTACTTTTGCCACGCGCCGTTAAATTAATGTTCTTTCTCCCTCTTACTCGCTGCAGACCAGCCTACAGTGTGTCTCGACTTGTCTCGACTTTGCTCAGCTGACGCGAGAGCTGACGCTCTCCAGTCGGCCTATATCAAAACGACAAGCACGAGAAACGACTGAGAGAGGCAGGGAGAGGCGAGGCGGTGGACACACAGCACGCCCCTTCATTTCACGGTGGCGTCTCCCTCACTGAATCGGTCTGCAGCTGCGAAAACAAAGGAGAAAGAAAAATAGGAAGCAAAATTGCCAACAGTACCCTGTGTTCCCATGCGGTCACCCGCCCAAGCACTGACAAGGGCCAAAGTTGTTACACGTCGGCAATCGGGCATTTTCTTTCATTTTCTCTTTGCCGTATGAGAACCAGCGTATTCAACATATTGTGACCATTGCCGAGCGAATGCTGCAGCGCTTCCCGACGAGTCGGGATCGGATCCTCTGCCAACGTCCACGCAGGGCGATGATCTTTTGGTCATCACACTCGCCAGCTGAAATCGGCGCTGCCTTTTCGTAGTAGTAAATGCCTACTGGCCCGTGGGGGGATCGAACCCACGACCTTCGCGTTATTAGCACGACGCTCTAACCAACTGAGCTAACGGGCCTCGACGCGGACGGTTGCTCAGCCCTACGCTGGAAACACGTCGCATGAAGCCACACGCCACTTCTAGGGTCACCGTGTGTCTGCTTCGCCCGTCTATGTTCTGCTGGCGGTCACGAAACAGTAGCTGTACTGCGAGCAGGACGGGAAACGGCAGCACGCACTGCTGAAACTTGAGACGATTCGTGTGGAAAAAATTCCGTTCCGGTACCGGCAATCGAGCCCGGGCCTCCGGGGTGATAGCCAGGCATCCTAGCCACTAGATCTCACCGGATTTGGGCGTCCGTTCGACGGATCGGATGGTCTCTCGCACATTTCGTGCCGAGGCCCGTGTCGGCACCCTTCTCTCTTTGCGAACGTCATTGCGCATACCGGCTGGCAAGGCGCGCACCTCAAAAGTCTCAGAGCAATGCTTTTGGCTTCATGCTCTACTGGGAGAAGAGGAAAAGGAAAGCTGTCAGTATCAATAACAGGAAGTGTAAATTTTCTCTCTGAAGCGTTGAAACGTTGTGGATAACAAACAAGAAATAAGTTCGAGCCCTAGCGACAGCACCACCGTGAGTCACAGAAAATTAAATGCCCCGGGTGAGGATCGAACTCACGACCTTAAAATTATGAGACTTACGCGCTACCGAGGCACGGGGCGGACCGTTGGTCCTGGGAACTGGGCAAGTAGCGTACCCATTGTTAGACGCAGAGATACTCTACTTGGTGGATAACGTGTTCTGTTGCTACACGTGCATTGCCGGCCCAGTTGATTGTGGTGGTGCTGCAGCTTTTGCAACGATGGGCAGTACTCCCCGTCGTTCAAGTTCATTGCCTCGGAGGCACCTGGACACAGCAACTTGTGAGGCCAGGCCGACGCCAGTCCGCAGAACATGACGCGAGCGTCCGAGTGGGGAACCGCACGTGCTGCGTTCTCGGTTCTTCTCAAGGGAATCCCGCTATACATTCTTGTGGATCGTGCATCTCAAGCGCGCAAGCCACACGGCACCGCGGGAAAAGCAAAACGATGCATCGGCCGGGAATCGAACCCGGGCCGCCCGCGTGGCAGGCGAGCATTCTACCACTGAACCACCGATGCTCAGACCAGTAGCAACCTTTCGCTGCTTCCCCAGCAGATGTCTCGAGATAACGTGGGACTGCCGTCAAGCGCCGTAGCATTGTGTCGATAAAATGCTGCAGACGCTGAATCCTGCACTGTACCGCCTAAAAATGCCGCCAGAACGCCGTCCTCTGCGTCCTCTTGCGTCGCCGGCGCCGACTCTTGACAAAGGGTGCGAAATGTGCATGGATACGCCGTGCGAATGCATCTGCATGTGCTCCCCTAGCCTACCTCGTAATGCGCCTAGGGCTACGATCACCTTCGGCCGCTGCCGACTGGCGGGAAGCCGACACAGCGCGGCGTGGGGGCGCCCGGTTGTGCGGTGGTGGTGTAAAGGTCAGCATAGTTGCCTTGCAAGCAGTTGATCCGGGTTCGATTCCCGGCCACCGCAGCAGGCTTTCAGCTTTGCGTATGAGTACTTTTGCCACGCGCCGTTAAATTAATGTTCTTTCTCCCTCTTACTCGCTGCAGACCAGCCTACAGTGTGTCTCGACTTGTCTCGACTTTGCTCAGCTGACGCGAGAGCTGACGCTCTCCAGTCGGCCTATATCAAAACGACAAGCACGAGAAACGACTGAGAGAGGCAGGGAGAGGCGAGGCGGTGGACACACAGCACGCCCCTTCATTTCACGGTGGCGTCTCCCTCACTGAATCGGTCTGCAGCTGCGAAAACAAAGGAGAAAGAAAAATAGGAAGCAAAATTGCCAACAGTACCCTGTGTTCCCATGCGGTCACCCGCCCAAGCACTGACAAGGGCCAAAGTTGTTACACGTCGGCAATCGGGCATTTTCTTTCATTTTCTCTTTGCCGTATGAGAACCAGCGTATTCAACATATTGTGACCATTGCCGAGCGAATGCTGCAGCGCTTCCCGACGAGTCGGGATCGGATCCTCTGCCAACGTCCACGCAGGGCGATGATCTTTTGGTCATCACACTCGCCAGCTGAAATCGGCGCTGCCTTTTCGTAGTAGTAAAAGCCTACTGGCCCGTGGGGGGATCGAACCCACGACCTTCGCGTTATTAGCACGACGCTCTAACCAACTGAGCTAACGGGCCTCGACGCGGACGGTTGCTCAGCCCTACGCTGGAAACACGTCGCATGAAGCCACACGCCACTTCTAGGGTCACCGTGTGTCTGCTTCGCCCGTCTATGTTCTGCTGGCGGTCACGAAACAGTAGCTGTACTGCGAGCAGGACGGGAAACGGCAGCACGCACTGCTGAAACTTGAGACGATTCGTGTGGAAAAAATTCCGTTCCGGTACCGGCAATCGAGCCCGGGCCTCCGGGGTGATAGCCAGGCATCCTAGCCACTAGATCTCACCGGATTTGGGCGTCCGTTCGACGGATCGGATGGTCTCTCGCACATTTCGTGCCGAGGCCCGTGTCGGCACCCTTCTCTCTTTGCGAACGTCATTGCGCATACCGGCTGGCAAGGCGCGCACCTCAAAAGTCTCAGAGCAATGCTTTTGGCTTCATGCTCTACTGGGAGAAGAGGAAAAGGAAAGCTGTCAGTATCAATAACAGGAAGTGTAAATTTTCTCTCTGAAGCGTTGAAACGTTGTGGATAACAAACAAGAAATAAGTTCGAGCCCTAGCGACAGCACCACCGTGAGTCACAGAAAATTAAATGCCCCGGGTGAGGATCGAACTCACGACCTTAAAATTATGAGACTTACGCGCTACCGAGGCACGGGGCGGACCGTTGGTCCTGGGAACTGGGCAAGTAGCGTACCCATTGTTAGACGCAGAGATACTCTACTTGGTGGATAACGTGTTCTGTTGCTACACGTGCATTGCCGGCCCAGTTGATTGTGGTGGTGCTGCAGCTTTTGCAACGATGGGCAGTACTCCCCGTCGTTCAAGTTCATTGCCTCGGAGGCACCTGGACACAGCAACTTGTGAGGCCAGGCCGACGCCAGTCCGCAGAACATGACGCGAGCGTCCGAGTGGGGAACCGCACGTGCTGCGTTCTCGGTTCTTCTCAAGGGAATCCCGCTATACATTCTTGTGGATCGTGCATCTCAAGCGCGCAAGCCACACGGCACCGCGGGAAAAGCAAAACGATGCATCGGCCGGGAATCGAACCCGGGCCGCCCGCGTGGCAGGCGAGCATTCTACCACTGAACCACCGATGCTCAGACCAGTAGCAACCTTTCGCTGCTTCCCCAGCAGATGTCTCGAGATAACGTGGGACTGCCGTCAAGCGCCGTAGCATTGTGTCGAGAAAATGCTGCAGACGCTGAATCCTGCACTGTACCGCCTAAAAATGCCGCCAGAACGCCGTCCTCTGCGTCCTCTTGCGTCGCCGGCGCCGACTCTTGACAAAGGGTGCGAAATGTGCATGGATACGCCGTGCGAATGCATCTGCATGTGCTCCCCTAGCCTACCTCGTAATGCGCCTAGGGCTACGATCACCTTCGGCCGCTGCCGACTGGCGGGAAGCCGACACAGCGCGGCGTGGGGGCGCCCGGTTGTGCGGTGGTGGTGTAAAGGTCAGCATAGTTGCCTTGCAAGCAGTTGATCCGGGTTCGATTCCCGGCCACCGCAGCAGGCTTTCAGCTTTGCGTATGAGTACTTTTGCCACGCGCCGTTAAATTAATGTTCTTTCTCCCTCTTACTCGCTGCAGACCAGCCTACAGTGTGTCTCGACTTGTCTCGACTTTGCTCAGCTGACGCGAGAGCTGACGCTCTCCAGTCGGCCTATATCAAAACGACAAGCACGAGAAACGACTGAGAGAGGCAGGGAGAGGCGAGGCGGTGGACACACAGCACGCCCCTTCATTTCACGGTGGCGTCTCCCTCACTGAATCGGTCTGCAGCTGCGAAAACAAAGGAGAAAGAAAAATAGGAAGCAAAATTGCCAACAGTACCCTGTGTTCCCATGCGGTCACCCGCCCAAGCACTGACAAGGGCCAAAGTTGTTACACGTCGGCAATCGGGCATTTTCTTTCATTTTCTCTTTGCCGTATGAGAACCAGCGTATTCAACATATTGTGACCATTGCCGAGCGAATGCTGCAGCGCTTCCCGACGAGTCGGGTTCGGATCCTCTGCCAACGTCCGCGCAGGGCGATGATCTTTTGGTCATCACACTCGCCAGCTGAAATCGGCGCTGCCTTTTCGTAGTAGTAAAAGCCTACTGGCCCGTGGGGGGATCGAACCCACGACCTTCGCGTTATTAGCACGACGCTCTAACCAACTTTTTTTTTTTTTTTTTTTTTTTTTTTTATATATTTTTATTTACTGTTGTGCAATCGTTGCATGGGGCCGTTACTAATAAAACGTCGCCTAAATGCTGTCTGCAAACTTATCGCGCTAAGCTCGTAACACACTATCGAAGACTGCTGGCACACGATGCAACAACAAATTGCACCAGTTGTTACGTCTCATACGTTGGAGCAGAGAATTGACGTGTTTTGTCGACACTCACTGGGCAATTGGAAAATTCGCAAGCATTTCGAATGCAATGTTTCCCACGTTTTCGCTCATTTCGCGGTTCCGTTGAAGACGTTCTTCACCACCTGACACGGAAAAAGGAACGCAGTCGGTAGGGCTTTTTTGATTCTTTTCCTTCAAAGGGAGTTAGTTTTCTAGTGAGTTCCTCTTATGGCATGCACTAGACAACCAGAACTGCTACAGCAGAGAGTCATTTTTGTTGTCAGCTGTAGTTGCATTATCACCAACGCAGAGCAATTCCATTGGCGTCGCATCAAAACGAATACCTGCCGAAACCCGGGATCGAACCAGGGACCTTTAGATCTTCAGTCTAACGCTCTCCCAACTTTTTTTTTTTTTTTTTTTTTGAAGCAGACACTCTACCACTCGAACGAATATATCAATTGAAAAAAATATTAAAGAATATCCACCACACAGCCACTTCAAAAGAAGTACAGTACTGAAATTAAAATCCTAAAACATGACTATATAATGTAGACTGCTTACTGAAATAAAGGTTAAAAAACGAAAACTTCAGTCCTGGTGTAGAGAAGAAACATACATAAAGGCGGCAAATTCAGAAACAGTATAAAAGAAAATGGCTCACACAGGTGACCTTAGCCAACACCCTCTCTATCAAATGTCAGGCTAAGCATATTGGCAAAATCATCTCGGAGGCCTGGCAATCGCAAGCGCTGCCAGTAAGCAGTAAGCATGTACTGCCGAAACGCTAGGTGTCCATCCTCTTCATGACAACTGTTGACAAAATGTACGAAATGGCCAATCAACCACATGACGGTATGGAGCTTCGTCCGCGGAAAAAAGGAAGAATCGGGCCGGACGATGATGTCAATAGTATAAGCGGCTTCAGCAGACCTAGTGACAAAAGCAAGTTGTTTCCTGAGCCAACGCCAATTAGCAAGGTGCCCACAGCAGGTGAATCGATGTTCAAGGGTATCCAGGAGACCACACCGAGTACAGGTGTCCGTGTCAGAAAGACCAATACGGTGCAGTCGTACATTGGTGGGAACCAAATTATTTATTACCCTATACCACGTGGACGCCACGGCCATAGAGTGGATCGGCAGACTAACGTTCTTCCAGACGTTCCTCCAGGACACGGATGGAGACGCCAGTTCTATTGGATTGGGACTGGCCAGCCCCTCCCAGCGGGCAATCAAGCTCTTGGTCGTTGGCACCGGTCGCCGCAAGAAGACGTCACCGAGGTAACTCACCGCAATGTAAAATTCCCGAATGTGTTTCAACTTAAAATTTAGGCGTCCGACATCGACAGGTGGAGCAAGGCTCGCCGGACGCACAACAGTAAAAAGCCTGGATGTAATTGAAGTCACTTCTTGCGTAACAATTAGAGTCGTTCGGCGGACGTACAAAGCAGACGCCTTGCGAGTAATGTCAGAGAGGCCCAAGCCTCCGGAGAGACGCGGTTTCGTCATTACCTCGTAACGTAACTTGAATAGATGGCCCTTCCATATAAACCTGCTAGACAATTGGCGCAACCTTTTCGCCACCATCATGGGAAGTGGGAACAGCTGAGCGACATAATAAGCTTTACATAGGACGTAGGTGTCTAAAATTCGGACTTTTTGCAAAATGGTAGCAGAGCGCTGCTCATGGACCATCAGAGCCCCCTGTATCTTCTCGGTGACATACTTCCAATTGAGAGCCGCCATTTTTAGAGGACACCGATCAATGATAATCCCCAAGGACGTATGGCGATCGACAAAAGTGGCCCAAGGGACGTCAGCATCGCGAAATCCTCGAATATCAAGGAACTTACATTTACCCTGATTGAGACGCGCTCCAGAGACACGACAGTATGCATCAACTGCCCCTTTCAACAACGGGATATCATCTCGTTGACGGAGGAGAACAACGACATCATCCGCATATGCCTTAACCGAGAGCTTCCCACCAGAGAGGGACATACCCTGAAGCTTGAGAGCAATAGTCCGAAGCAGCGGTTCCAGGGACAAAACGAATAAAGACATAGAGAGCGGACTACCCTGAGGCACTCCGCGGCGGATAGCAATGGGCGGCGTCAGCTGCCCATTGACAGACACCCGACCTGTTATTCCCCTGTACAAATTGCCAAGAACACCACGTGATGAAGCGTTAAAACCTATTGTACCTAAAACACGATCTAAAAACACATGACTGACGTGATCAAAAGCCTTATAAAAATCAAGGAAGGCAAAGGCACAATGTACGTTTGTAACCGCCGCAACCGAGACAACATCCCGATATTCGGCTACTGGTGTCAGAATAGATCTATCATGAAAACAACATTGATGTGCACCAATCACACCCCGAAGCAGAGAAGACAGCCGGCTATTGAGCGCTCTAGCAGCTGTCTTATAGTCAAAATTCAGCAATGTGAGCGGACGAAGATTGGCAGCAGATAAACGACCAGAGGACTTCGGAATTAAAACAATTTTCCCTACTTTAAAATCGGCAGGCACATCCATCCCTCTGACAATCTCATTTAAAATCTGCGTAAAAATGCCACCCAAAAGAGGCCAAAAACGGAGATAAAATTCTTTAGGCAGGCCGTCTGGACCCGGCGATTTACTGGACGGAGAGCGAGCAATAAAATCGAAAACATCATCTACCTGGAACTCCCGGAGAAATTCGCCGTTCGCGTCAGGCGCGATCGTCGCAGTTAGATCCCCAAAGACATCATCCGAAAGAGACTCACCAGAATCATCGGCAGAATAGAGACTAGTGTAATACTGATGAAGAGCACGAACCATTTCCTCCTGTGCACTAAGCTGTCGCCCATCATCCACCGTAAGAGAAGAGATGAAGGAGCGACGACGACGAGTCTGATGCCGTAGCAGGTGGTACAAGGATGTCAGTTCACCTTCAACAAGAGAGTGAGGTTTCGACTTAACTCGCAGACCATCCATCTGTCGTCGTTTAAGGCTCAAGAGCTTGGCTTTAATACGACGAACATCATGGATCCGCAGAGGAGAGGTACCCGCCGCGTCATATAGTTCACGCAGGACAGAGTAGTAATATTCATACGTGTTCTTAAAATCACGCGTCCTAGCAGCACAGTAGAAAATCAAAGTCTGACGAATCTTGGGCTTGGCAAACGCAGTCCACCAAACCAGCAAGGAGGGGTATCGCGGGACAGAGCGAAGACATCGCTCCCACACGCCACTTATAACATCATCCATAGCACTGTCGGCAAGGTGGGAAACATTTAACATCCACTGGGAACGATAAAGTTTTGCAGGTTGGCGACTAAGATTTACAGTTGCAGTAAAAGCACAATGGTCAGAAAAACTAGTAGGAATAACATCGACAGAAAGAATTTTATCACATAAAAAATCAGATAAATAGAATCTGTCGAGTCTACTGCATGAGGACGCGGTAAAAAACGTATATTTCACCAGGGTTGGATATTTGTGTTCCCAAACATCACGCAGATGCATCGTACGAACTAAGTCATGTAAATCACGGCAGTAATTAAAATTGGGGGACTGGTCTGCAGGGCGTAAAACACAATTAAAATCGCCTCCGAGCAGGAGACTCCGAGGACTCTGGCGCAAAAGATAAATAAGCTCTTCTTTATAAAAGCGCGATCGAGCCACAGTGTGACCCGAACCAGAGGGGGCATACAAAACAACGAGGCGGAGATCAAAAAGACGACAACCAATCCCACGGCCAGAGTCAAGGAATTCAATGTCAGTAATAGGAATGCCCTCTCGAAAGAAAAGAGCAGTTCCTGTTGAATATTCCGGCGCGACATTAAAAACAGTTTGAAATCCAGGTAGAGAGAGATCAGAAAACAACACTTCCTGCAAAAACACTACGTCCGCACAGGCGTCGTAAATAAACTGCCGCAAAGAGGCAATGCGAACGTCGGACTCAATACGGTTAACATTTAAGGTAAGAAAGGTGTATGCTTGAACCATAGAGAGAAAAGCGAGAAAACAAATCACCTACACCGACGCACCAGCGTCACAGTCCATAGCAGGGGTGACGGAGGCATCCGAGGGAGGGGGACTGCTACCCCGTTCCGCGGATCCCTTACGTTTCGGTTTTTTACGAACAGCATTAACGTTCGGCTGAACGCGTAACTTGCGTCGGCTGACGGGCAAGGAAACTTCAGCCGCCGGTGACGTAGGAGGGTCAAGTTCTGTATCCGACACCACCCGCGCCGGTCCACATGCGGGATCCGGGGTCGCGGGGGAAACATCCGACAAAACGGAATGGTCAACACCTGCACTAGCTTCCGGCAAACATGGACTGCACGGAGGCGAAACGTGAGCAGGAAGGTCCGAGGCCGCAGAGTTGGAAGGAAGCGGAGCAGCTCCGCTGGCAGAGGTATGGGGCAGCGAAGCAGGAAGTTGTCGCGGCTCCACTTGTTGTGACATCGAAGTCGGTTCGGAAGACGGCGCCAACAGGCCCGACCGACGACCCGACTCGAGAGAAGCCGCGTCGGAGGCCGGAGGGGCGCCAGCAGCCGCCACCGGAACCGCTACCTCAGGAGGGCAGGGAGCAGCTACAGTACACAGTGGCTCGGAGGATGCCGGTCGCTCGGACTGGGGCATCTCAGGGAGATCCTCATCCGTACTATTTCCATCGTGTGGGCGACGCCTCTTATTATTCAAAAGTGGCACACCCACCTGAGGGACAGACGGAACAACATCAGATTTAGCACGCAAAGGAGGAAATTCTGTATCAGGGGTGCGCAAAACCTGTGGCGGGGCGCTACTACCACTGGACTGTGCTACACCAAGAGCAGAACCACCTGCAACGAGGTCAGCGACCGTTAACTTGCGACGCTGTTCGAGAGAATTTTTTAAAACAAAAACTCTCCGCGGACAGTCGGTACGCACGTGACCACTTTCATTGCACAAAAAACAGGTGCCAACCTGACCACTATATGTTACATGGACACGATATCCACCGATCTGCAGGTGAGATGGAATATTCTGCTTAACGTGCATTTCGACTGAACGAATACCACTGTAACATTGCAGGCGATGTTGGCTTGACCAGCGTTCAAGGCGAATGCTCTTTACATCACCATACTTCTGTAGACCCTCCTTAAGATAGACATTATCCACCTCCGGCGGAAGGTTGTAAACACGAACATTGGTATACGTGATGGAAGCATTGGAAAGCAGCACGGTACTTACAGAATCATCCCGATGCCGAAAGAGAACTTGATGACCATATTTAGAAAGAATTTTATCAACCTGAAGTGGGTCCATAAACTTAACAAAGAAAACATACAGTTCGGTATAAATATAAGCAGTGTGCACCTGATCCGAATGAACACCAAAGGTATCTACCAACCAATCATGAATCTCAAGAGAACTAGGTTGCACATGGCGGGTTGACTTGTCAAAAGCAAAACTAACTGTAGCCTGACGAGGAATAACCTGGGACGACATTTTCAAAATATGCGGTCGAAACCGCTACACAAAAAACACTGAAATAAGGACAGAAAGTAACACAAGGTACGAAACAACGACGGAGAAATACTCTCAGAAGTTGCAACACAACACGTAACAAAAACGATAGTCCACTATACGTAACGCTACGGCGGAGCGGAAGACTAGGCACGTCCACACTGCACGGCGTCTAAAGCGGAACACCAACTGAGCTAACGGGCCTCCACGCCGACGGTTGCTCAGCCCTACGCTGGAAACACGTGGCATGAAGCCACACGCCACTTCTAGGGTCACCGTGTGTCTGCTTCGCCCGTATATGTTCTGCTGGCGGTCACGAAACAGTAGCTGTACTGCGAGCAGGACGGGAAACGGCAGCACGCACTGCTGAAACTTGAGACGATTCGTGTGGAAAAAATTCCGTTCCGGTACCGGCAATCGAGCCCGGGCCTCCGGGGTGATAGCCAGGCATCCTAGCCACTAGATCTCACCGGATTTGGGCGTCCGTTCGACGGATCGGATGGTCTCTCGCACATTTCGTGCCGAGGCCCGTGTCGGCACCCTTCTCTCTTTGCGAACGTCATTGCGCATACCGGCTGGCAAGGCGCGCACCTCAAAAGTCTCAGAGCAATGCTTTTGGCTTCATGCTCTACTGGGAGAAGAGGAAAAGGAAAGCTGTCAGTATCAATAACAGGAAGTGTAAATTTTCTCACTGAAGCGTTGAAACGTTGTGGATAACAAACAAGAAATAAGTTCGAGCCCTAGCGACAGCACCACCGTGAGTCACAGAAAATTAAATGCCCCGGGTGAGGATCGAACTCACGACCTTAAAATTATGAGACTTACGCGCTGACTACTGCGCTACCGAGGCACGGGGCGGACCGTTGGTCCTGGGAACTGGGCAAGTAGCGTACCCATTGTTAGACGCAGAGATACTCTACTTGGTGGATAACGTGTTCTGTTGCTACACGTGCATTGCCGGCCCAGTTGATTGTGGTGGTGCTGCAGCTTTTGCAACGATGGGCAGTACTCCCCGTCGTTCAAGTTCATTGCCTCGGAGGCACCTGGACACAGCAACTTGTGAGGCCAGGCCGACGCCAGTCCGCAGAACATGACGCGAGCGTCCGAGTGGGGAACCGCACGTGCTGCGTTCTCGGTTCTTCTCAAGGGAATCCCGCTATACATTCTTGTGGATCGTGCATCTCAAGCGCGCAAGCCACACGGCACCGCGGGAAAAGCAAAACGATGCATCGGCCGGGAATCGAACCCGGGCCGCCCGCGTGGCAGGCGAGCATTCTACCACTGAACCACCGATGCTCAGACCAGTAGCAATCTTTCGCTGCTTCCCCAGCAGATGTCTCGAGATAACGTGGGACTGCCGTCAAGCGCCGTAGCATTCTGTCGAGAAAATGCTGCAGACGCTGAATCCTGCACTGTACCGCCTAAAAATGCCGCCAGAACGCCGTCCTCTGCGTCCTCTTGCGTCGCCGGCGCCGACTCTTGACAAAGGGTGCGAAATGTGCATGGATACGCCGTGCGAATGCATCTGCATGTGCTCCCCTAGCCTACCTCGTAATGCGCCTAGGGCTACGATCACCTTCGGCCGCTGCCGACTGGCGGGAAGCCGACACAGCGCGGCGTGGGGGCGCCCGGTTGTGCGGTGGTGGTGTAAAGGTCAGCATAGTTGCCTTGCAAGCAGTTGATCCGGGTTCGATTCCCGGCCACCGCAGCAGGCTTTCAGCTTTGCGTATGAGTACTTTTGCCACGCGCCGTTAAATTAATGTTCTTTCTCCCTCTTACTCGCTGCAGACCAGCCTACAGTGTGTCTCGACTTGTCTCGACTTTGCTCAGCTGACGCGAGAGCTGACGCTCTCCAGTCGGCCTATATCAAAACGACAAGCACGAGAAACGACTGAGAGAGGCAGGGAGAGGCGAGGCGGTGGACACACAGCACGCCCCTTCATTTCACGGTGGCGTCTCCCTCACTGAATCGGTCTGCAGCTGCGAAAACAAAGGAGAAAGAAAAATAGGAAGCAAAATTGCCAACAGTACCCTGTGTTCCCATGCGGTCACCCGCCCAAGCACTGACAAGGGCCAAAGTTGTTACACGTCGGCAATCGGGCATTTTCTTTCATTTTCTCTTTGCCGTATGAGAACCAGCGTATTCAACATATTGTGACCATTGCCGAGCGAATGCTGCAGCGCTTCCCGACGAGTCGGGTTCGGATCCTCTGCCAACGTCCACGCAGGGCGATGATCTTTTGGTCATCACACTCGCCAGCTGAAATCGGCGCTGCCTTTTCGTAGTAGTAAAAGCCTACTGGCCCGTGGGGGGATCGAACCCACGACCTTCGCGTTATTAGCACGACGCTCTAACCAACTGAGCTAACGGGCCTCCACGCCGACGGTTGCTCAGCCCTACGCTGGAAACACGTGGCATGAAGCCACACGCCACTTCTAGGGTCACCGTGTGTCTGCTTCGCCCGTATATGTTCTGCTGGCGGTCACGAAACAGTAGCTGTACTGCGAGCAGGACGGGAAACGGCAGCACGCACTGCTGAAACTTGAGACGATTCGTGTGGAAAAAATTCCGTTCCGGTACCGGCAATCGAGCCCGGGCCTCCGGGGTGATAGCCAGGCATCCTAGCCACTAGATCTCACCGGATTTGGGCGTCCGTTCGACGGATCGGATGGTCTCTCGCACATTTCGTGCCGAGGCCCGTGTCGGCACCCTTCTCTCTTTGCGAACGTCATTGCGCATACCGGCTGGCAAGGCGCGCACCTCAAAAGTCTCAGAGCAATGCTTTTGGCTTCATGCTCTACTGGGAGAAGAGGAAAAGGAAAGCTGTCAGTATCAATAACAGGAAGTGTAAATTTTCTCTCTGAAGCGTTGAAACGTTGTGGATAACAAACAAGAAATAAGTTCGAGCCCTAGCGACAGCACCACCGTGAGTCACAGAAAATTAAATGCCCCGGGTGAGGATCGAACTCACGACCTTAAAATTATGAGACTTACGCGCTGACTACTGCGCTACCGAGGCACGGGGCGGACCGTTGGTCCTGGGAACTGGGCAAGTAGCGTACCCATTGTTAGACGCAGAGATACTCTACTTGGTGGATAACGTGTTCTGTTGCTACACGTGCATTGCCGGCCCAGTTGATTGTGGTGGTGCTGCAGCTTTTGCAACGATGGGCAGTACTCCCCGTCGTTCAAGTTCATTGCCTCGGAGGCACCTGGACACAGCAACTTGTGAGGCCAGGCCGACGCCAGTCCGCAGAACATGACGCGAGCGTCCGAGTGGGGAACCGCACGTGCTGCGTTCTCGGTTCTTCTCAAGGGAATCCCGCTATACATTCTTGTGGATCGTGCATCTCAAGCGCGCAAGCCACACGGCACCGCGGGAAAAGCAAAACGATGCATCGGCCGGGAATCGAACCCGGGCCGCCGGCGTGGCAGGCGAGCATTCTACCACTGAACCACCGATGCTCAGACCAGTAGCAACCTTTCGCTGCTTCCCCAGCAGATGTCTCGAGATAACGTGGGACTGCCGTCAAGCGCCGTAGCATTCTGTCGAGAAAATGCTGCAGACGCTGAATCCTGCACTGTACCGCCTAAAAATGCCGCCAGAACGCCGTCCTCTGCGTCCTCTTGCGTCGCCGGCGCCGACTCTTGACAAAGGGTGCGAAATGTGCATGGATACGCCGTGCGAATGCATCTGCATGTGCTCCCCTAGCCTACCTCGTAATGCGCCTAGGGCTACGATCACCTTCGGCCGCTGCCGACTGGCGGGAAGCCGACACAGCGCGGCGTGGGGGCGCCCGGTTGTGCGGTGGTGGTGTAAAGGTCAGCATAGTTGCCTTGCAAGCAGTTGATCCGGGTTCGATTCCCGGCCACCGCAGCAGGCTTTCAGCTTTGCGTATGAGTACTTTTGCCACGCGCCGTTAAATTAATGTTCTTTCTCCCTCTTACTCGCTGCAGACCAGCCTACAGTGTGTCTCGACTTGTCTCGACTTTGCTCAGCTGACGCGAGAGCTGACGCTCTCCAGTCGGCCTATATCAAAACGACAAGCACGAGAAACGACTGAGAGAGGCAGGGAGAGGCGAGGCGGTGGACACACAGCACGCCCCTTCATTTCACGGTGGCGTCTCCCTCACTGAATCGGTCTGCAGCTGCGAAAACAAAGGAGAAAGAAAAATAGGAAGCAAAATTGCCAACAGTACCCTGTGTTCCCATGCGGTCACCCGCCCAAGCACTGACAAGGGCCAAAGTTGTTACACGTCGGCAATCGGGCATTTTCTTTCATTTTCTCTTTGCCGTATGAGAACCAGCGTATTCAACATATTGTGACCATTGCCGAGCGAATGCTGCAGCGCTTCCCGACGAGTCGGGTTCGGATCCTCTGCCAACGTCCACGCAGGGCGATGATCTTTTGGTCATCACACTCGCCAGCTGAAATCGGCGCTGCCTTTTCGTAGTAGTAAAAGCCTACTGGCCCGTGGGGGGATCGAACCCACGACCTTCGCGTTATTAGCACGACGCTCTAACCAACTGAGCTAACGGGCCTCGACGCGGACGGTTGCTCAGCCCTACGCTGGAAACACGTCGCATGAAGCCACACGCCACTTCTAGGGTCACCGTGTGTCTGCTTCGCCCGTCTATGTTCTGCTGGCGGTCACGAAACAGTAGCTGTACTGCGAGCAGGACGGGAAACGGCAGCACGCACTGCTGAAACTTGAGACGATTCGTGTGGAAAAAATTCCGTTCCGGTACCGGCAATCGAGCCCGGGCCTCCGGGGTGATAGCCAGGCATCCTAGCCACTAGATCTCACCGGATTTGGGCGTCCGTTCGACGGATCGGATGGTCTCTCGCACATTTCGTGCCGAGGCCCGTGTCGGCACCCTTCTCTCTTTGCGAACGTCATTGCGCATACCGGCTGGCAAGGCGCGCACCTCGAAAGTCTCAGAGCAATGCTTTTGGCTTCATGCTCTACTGGGAGAAGAGGAAAAGGAAAGCTGTCAGTATCAATAACAGGAAGTGTAAATTTTCTCTCTGAAGCGTTGAAACGTTGTGGATAACAAACAAGAAATAAGTTCGAGCCCTAGCGACAGCACCACCGTGAGTCACAGAAAATTAAATGCCCCGGGTGAGGATCGAACTCACGACCTTAAAATTATGAGACTTACGCGCTGACTACTGCGCTACCGAGGCACGGGGCGGACCGTTGGTCCTGGGAACTGGGCAAGTAGCGTACCCATTGTTAGACGCAGAGATACTCTACTTGGTGGATAACGTGTTCTGTTGCTACACGTGCATTGCCGGCCCAGTTGATTGTGGTGGTGCTGCAGCTTTTGCAACGATGGGCAGTACTCCCCGTCGTTCAAGTTCATTGCCTCGGAGGCACCTGGACACAGCAACTTGTGAGGCCAGGCCGACGCCAGTCCGCAGAACATGACGCGAGCGTCCGAGTGGGGAACCGCACGTGCTGCGTTCTCGGTTCTTCTCAAGGGAATCCCGCTATACATTCTTGTGGATCGTGCATCTCAAGCGCGCAAGCCACACGGCACCGCGGGAAAAGCAAAACGATGCATCGGCCGGGAATCGAACCCGGGCCGCCCGCGTGGCAGGCGAGCATTCTACCACTGAACCACCGATGCTCAGACCAGTAGCAATCTTTCGCTGCTTCCCCAGCAGATGTCTCGAGATAACGTGGGACTGCCGTCAAGCGCCGTAGCATTCTGTCGATAAAATGCTGCAGACGCTGAATCCTGCACTGTACCGCCTAAAAATGCCGCCAGAACGCCGTCCTCTGCGTCCTCTTGCGTCGCCGGCGCCGACTCTTGACAAAGGGTGCGAAATGTGCATGGATACGCCGTGCGAATGCATCTGCATGTGCTCCCCTAGCCTACCTCGTAATGCGCCTAGGGCTACGATCACCTTCGGCCGCTGCCGACTGGCGGGAAGCCGACACAGCGCGGCGTGGGGGCGCCCGGTTGTGCGGTGGTGGTGTAAAGGTCAGCATAGTTGCCTTGCAAGCAGTTGATCCGGGTTCGATTCCCGGCCACCGCAGCAGGCTTTCAGCTTTGCGTATGAGTACTTTTGCCACGCGCCGTTAAATTAATGTTCTTTCTCCCTCTTACTCGCTGCAGACCAGCCTACAGTGTGTCTCGACTTGTCTCGACTTTGCTCAGCTGACGCGAGAGCTGACGCTCTCCAGTCGGCCTATATCAAAACGACAAGCACGAGAAACGACTGAGAGAGGCAGGGAGAGGCGAGGCGGTGGACACACAGCACGCCCCTTCATTTCACGGTGGCGTCTCCCTCACTGAATCGGTCTGCAGCTGCGAAAACAAAGGAGAAAGAAAAATAGGAAGCAAAATTGCCAACAGTACCCTGTGTTCCCATGCGGTCACCCGCCCAAGCACTGACAAGGGCCAAAGTTGTTACACGTCGGCAATCGGGCATTTTCTTTCATTTTCTCTTTGCCGTATGAGAACCAGCGTATTCAACATATTGTGACCATTGCCGAGCGAATGCTGCAGCGCTTCCCGACGAGTCGGGTTCGGATCCTCTGCCAACGTCCACGCAGGGCGATGATCTTTTGGTCATCACACTCGCCAGCTGAAATCGGCGCTGCCTTTTCGTAGTAGTAAAAGCCTACTGGCCCGTGGGGGGATCGAACCCACGACCTTCGCGTTATTAGCATGACGCTCTAACCAACTGAGCTAACGGGCCTCCACGCCGACGGTTGCTCAGCCCTACGCTGGAAACACGTGGCATGAAGCCACACGCCACTTCTAGGGTCACCGTGTGTCTGCTTCGCCCGTATATGTTCTGCTGGCGGTCACGAAACAGTAGCTGTACTGCGAGCAGGACGGGAAACGGCAGCACGCACTGCTGAAACTTGAGACGATTCGTGTGGAAAAAATTCCGTTCCGGTACCGGCAATCGAGCCCGGGCCTCCGGGGTGATAGCCAGGCATCCTAGCCACTAGATCTCACCGGATTTGGGCGTCCGTTCGACGGATCGGATGGTCTCTCGCACATTTCGTGCCGAGGCCCGTGTCGGCACCCTTCTCTCTTTGCGAACGTCATTGCGCATACCGGCTGGCAAGGCGCGCACCTCAAAAGTCTCAGAGCAATGCTTTTGGCTTCATGCTCTACTGGGAGAAGAGGAAAAGGAAAGCTGTCAGTATCAATAACAGGAAGTGTAAATTTTCTCTCTGAAGCGTTGAAACGTTGTGGATAACAAACAAGAAATAAGTTCGAGCCCTAGCGACAGCACCACCGTGAGTCACAGAAAATTAAATGCCCCGGGTGAGGATCGAACTCACGACCTTAAAATTATGAGACTTACGCGCTGACTACTGCGCTACCGAGGCACGGGGCGGACCGTTGGTCCTGGGAACTGGGCAAGTAGCGTACCCATTGTTAGACGCAGAGATACTCTACTTGGTGGATAACGTGTTCTGTTGCTACACGTGCATTGCCGGCCCAGTTGATTGTGGTGGTGCTGCAGCTTTTGCAACGATGGGCAGTACTCCCCGTCGTTCAAGTTCATTGCCTCGGAGGCACCTGGACACAGCAACTTGTGAGGCCAGGCCGACGCCAGTCCGCAGAACATGACGCGAGCGTCCGAGTGGGGAACCGCACGTGCTGCGTTCTCGGTTCTTCTCAAGGGAATCCCGCTATACATTCTTGTGGATCGTGCATCTCAAGCGCGCAAGCCACACGGCACCGCGGGAAAAGCAAAACGATGCATCGGCCGGGAATCGAACCCGGGCCGCCCGCGTGGCAGGCGAGCATTCTACCACTGAACCACCGATGCTCAGACCAGTAGCAACCTTTCGCTGCTTCCCCAGCAGATGTCTCGAGATAACGTGGGACTGCCGTCAAGCGCCGTAGCATTCTGTCGAGAAAATGCTGCAGACGCTGAATCCTGCACTGTACCGCCTAAAAATGCCGCCAGAACGCCGTCCTCTGCGTCCTCTTGCGTCGCCGGCGCCGACTCTTGACAAAGGGTGCGAAATGTGCATGGATACGCCGTGCGAATGCATCTGCATGTGCTCCCCTAGCCTACCTCGTAATGCGCCTAGGGCTACGATCACCTTCGGCCGCTGCCGACTGGCGGGAAGCCGACACAGCGCGGCGTGGGGGCGCCCGGTTGTGCGGTGGTGGTGTAAAGGTCAGCATAGTTGCCTTGCAAGCAGTTGATCCGGGTTCGATTCCCGGCCACCGCAGCAGGCTTTCAGCTTTGCGTATGAGTACTTTTGCCACGCGCCGTTAAATTAATGTTCTTTCTCCCTCTTACTCGCTGCAGACCAGCCTACAGTGTGTCTCGACTTGTCTCGACTTTGCTCAGCTGACGCGAGAGCTGACGCTCTCCAGTCGGCCTATATCAAAACGACAAGCACGAGAAACGACTGAGAGAGGCAGGGAGAGGCGAGGCGGTGGACACACAGCACGCCCCTTCATTTCACGGTGGCGTCTCCCTCACTGAATCGGTCTGCAGCTGCGAAAACAAAGGAGAAAGAAAAATAGGAAGCAAAATTGCCAACAGTACCCTGTGTTCCCATGCGGTCACCCGCCCAAGCACTGACAAGGGCCAAAGTTGTTACACGTCGGCAATCGGGCATTTTCTTTCATTTTCTCTTTGCCGTATGAGAACCAGCGTATTCAACATATTGTGACCATTGCCGAGCGAATGCTGCAGCGCTTCCCGACGAGTCGGGTTCGGATCCTCTGCCAACGTCCACGCAGGGCGATGATCTTTTGGTCATCACACTCGCCAGCTGAAATCGGCGCTGCCTTTTCGTAGTAGTAAAAGCCTACTGGCCCGTGGGGGGATCGAACCCACGACCTTCGCGTTATTAGCATGACGCTCTAACCAACTGAGCTAACGGGCCTCCACGCCGACGGTTGCTCAGCCCTACGCTGGAAACACGTGGCATGAAGCCACACGCCACTTCTAGGGTCACCGTGTGTCTGCTTCGCCCGTATATGTTCTGCTGGCGGTCACGAAACAGTAGCTGTACTGCGAGCAGGACGGGAAACGGCAGCACGCACTGCTGAAACTTGAGACGATTCGTGTGGAAAAAATTCCGTTCCGGTACCGGCAATCGAGCCCGGGCCTCCGGGGTGATAGCCAGGCATCCTAGCCACTAGATCTCACCGGATTTGGGCGTCCGTTCGACGGATCGGATGGTCTCTCGCACATTTCGTGCCGAGGCCCGTGTCGGCACCCTTCTCTCTTTGCGAACGTCATTGCGCATACCGGCTGGCAAGGCGCGCACCTCAAAAGTCTCAGAGCAATGCTTTTGGCTTCATGCTCTACTGGGAGAAGAGGAAAAGGAAAGCTGTCAGTATCAATAACAGGAAGTGTAAATTTTCTCTCTGAAGCGTTGAAACGTTGTGGATAACAAACAAGAAATAAGTTCGAGCCCTAGCGACAGCACCACCGTGAGTCACAGAAAATTAAATGCCCCGGGTGAGGATCGAACTCACGACCTTAAAATTATGAGACTTACGCGCTGACTACTGCGCTACCGAGGCACGGGGCGGACCGTTGGTCCTGGGAACTGGGCAAGTAGCGTACCCATTGTTAGACGCAGAGATACTCTACTTGGTGGATAACGTGTTCTGTTGCTACACGTGCATTGCCGGCCCAGTTGATTGTGGTGGTGCTGCAGCTTTTGCAACGATGGGCAGTACTCCCCGTCGTTCAAGTTCATTGCCTCGGAGGCACCTGGACACAGCAACTTGTGAGGCCAGGCCGACGCCAGTCCGCAGAACATGACGCGAGCGTCCGAGTGGGGAACCGCACGTGCTGCGTTCTCGGTTCTTCTCAAGGGAATCCCGCTATACATTCTTGTGGATCGTGCATCTCAAGCGCGCAAGCCACACGGCACCGCGGGAAAAGCAAAACGATGCATCGGCCGGGAATCGAACCCGGGCCGCCCGCGTGGCAGGCGAGCATTCTACCACTGAACCACCGATGCTCAGACCAGTAGCAACCTTTCGCTGCTTCCCCAGCAGATGTCTCGAGATAACGTGGGACTGCCGTCAAGCGCCGTAGCATTCTGTCGAGAAAATGCTGCAGACGCTGAATCCTGCACTGTACCGCCTAAAAATGCCGCCAGAACGCCGTCCTCTGCGTCCTCTTGCGTCGCCGGCGCCGACTCTTGACAAAGGGTGCGAAATGTGCATGGATACGCCGTGCGAATGCATCTGCATGTGCTCCCCTAGCCTACCTCGTAATGCGCCTAGGGCTACGATCACCTTCGGCCGCTGCCGACTGGCGGGAAGCCGACACAGCGCGGCGTGGGGGCGCCCGGTTGTGCGGTGGTGGTGTAAAGGTCAGCATAGTTGCCTTGCAAGCAGTTGATCCGGGTTCGATTCCCGGCCACCGCAGCAGGCTTTCAGCTTTGCGTATGAGTACTTTTGCCACGCGCCGTTAAATTAATGTTCTTTCTCCCTCTTACTCGCTGCAGACCAGCCTACAGTGTGTCTCGACTTGTCTCGACTTTGCTCAGCTGACGCGAGAGCTGACGCTCTCCAGTCGGCCTATATCAAAACGACAAGCACGAGAAACGACTGAGAGAGGCAGGGAGAGGCGAGGCGGTGGACACACAGCACGCCCCTTCATTTCACGGTGGCGTCTCCCTCACTGAATCGGTCTGCAGCTGCGAAAACAAAGGAGAAAGAAAAATAGGAAGCAAAATTGCCAACAGTACCCTGTGTTCCCATGCGGTCACCCGCCCAAGCACTGACAAGGGCCAAAGTTGTTACACGTCGGCAATCGGGCATTTTCTTTCATTTTCTCTTTGCCGTATGAGAACCAGCGTATTCAACATATTGTGACCATTGCCGAGCGAATGCTGCAGCGCTTCCCGACGAGTCGGGTTCGGATCCTCTGCCAACGTCCACGCAGGGCGATGATCTTTTGGTCATCACACTCGCCAGCTGAAATCGGCGCTGCCTTTTCGTAGTAGTAAAAGCCTACTGGCCCGTGGGGGGATCGAACCCACGACCTTCGCGTTATTAGCACGACGCTCTAACCAACTGAGCTAACGGGCCTCCACGCCGACGGTTGCTCAGCCCTACGCTGGAAACACGTGGCATGAAGCCACACGCCACTTCTAGGGTCACCGTGTGTCTGCTTCGCCCGTATATGTTCTGCTGGCGGTCACGAAACAGTAGCTGTACTGCGAGCAGGACGGGAAACGGCAGCACGCACTGCTGAAACTTGAGACGATTCGTGTGGAAAAAATTCCGTTCCGGTACCGGCAATCGAGCCCGGGCCTCCGGGGTGATAGCCAGGCATCCTAGCCACTAGATCTCACCGGATTTGGGCGTCCGTTCGACGGATCGGATGGTCTCTCGCACATTTCGTGCCGAGGCCCGTGTCGGCACCCTTCTCTCTTTGCGAACGTCATTGCGCATACCGGCTGGCAAGGCGCGCACCTCAAAAGTCTCAGAGCAATGCTTTTGGCTTCATGCTCTACTGGGAGAAGAGGAAAAGGAAAGCTGTCAGTATCAATAACAGGAAGTGTAAATTTTCTCTCTGAAGCGTTGAAACGTTGTGGATAACAAACAAGAAATAAGTTCGAGCCCTAGCGACAGCACCACCGTGAGTCACAGAAAATTAAATGCCCCGGGTGAGGATCGAACTCACGACCTTAAAATTATGAGACTTACGCGCTGACTACTGCGCTACCGAGGCACGGGGCGGACCGTTGGTCCTGGGAACTGGGCAAGTAGCGTACCCATTGTTAGACGCAGAGATACTCTACTTGGTGGATAACGTGTTCTGTTGCTACACGTGCATTGCCGGCCCAGTTGATTGTGGTGGTGCTGCAGCTTTTGCAACGATGGGCAGTACTCCCCGTCGTTCAAGTTCATTGCCTCGGAGGCACCTGGACACAGCAACTTGTGAGGCCAGGCCGACGCCAGTCCGCAGAACATGACGCGAGCGTCCGAGTGGGGAACCGCACGTGCTGCGTTCTCGGTTCTTCTCAAGGGAATCCCGCTATACATTCTTGTGGATCGTGCATCTCAAGCGCGCAAGCCACACGGCACCGCGGGAAAAGCAAAACGATGCATCGGCCGGGAATCGAACCCGGGCCGCCCGCGTGGCAGGCGAGCATTCTACCACTGAACCACCGATGCTCAGACCAGTAGCAACGTTTCGCTGCTTCCCCAGCAGATGTCTCGAGATAACGTGGGACTGCCGTCAAGCGCCGTAGCATTCTGTCGATAAAATCCTGCAGACGCTGAATCCTGCACTGTACCGCCTAAAAATGCCGCCAGAACGCCGTCCTCTGCGTCCTCTTGCGTCGCCGGCGCCGACTCTTGACAAAGGGTGCGAAATGTGCATGGATACGCCGTGCGAATGCATCTGCATGTGCTCCCCTAGCCTACCTCGTAATGCGCCTAGGGCTACGATCACCTTCGGCCGCTGCCGACTGGCGGGAAGCCGACACAGCGCGGCGTGGGGGCGCCCGGTTGTGCGGTGGTGGTGTAAAGGTCAGCATAGTTGCCTTGCAAGCAGTTGATCCGGGTTCGATTCCCGGCCACCGCAGCAGGCTTTCAGCTTTGCGTATGAGTACTTTTGCCACGCGCCGTTAAATTAATGTTCTTTCTCCCTCTTACTCGCTGCAGACCAGCCTACAGTGTGTCTCGACTTGTCTCGACTTTGCTCAGCTGACGCGAGAGCTGACGCTCTCCAGTCGGCCTATATCAAAACGACAAGCACGAGAAACGACTGAGAGAGGCAGGGAGAGGCGAGGCGGTGGACACACAGCACGCCCCTTCATTTCACGGTGGCGTCTCCCTCACTGAATCGGTCTGCAGCTGCGAAAACAAAGGAGAAAGAAAAATAGGAAGCAAAATTGCCAACAGTACCCTGTGTTCCCATGCGGTCACCCGCCCAAGCACTGACAAGGGCCAAAGTTGTTACACGTCGGCAATCGGGCATTTTCTTTCATTTTCTCTTTGCCGTATGAGAACCAGCGTATTCAACATATTGTGACCATTGCCGAGCGAATGCTGCAGCGCTTCCCGACGAGTCGGGTTCGGATCCTCTGCCAACGTCCACGCAGGGCGATGATCTTTTGGTCATCACACTCGCCAGCTGAAATCGGCGCTGCCTTTTCGTAGTAGTAAAAGCCTACTGGCCCGTGGGGGGATCGAACCCACGACCTTCGCGTTATTAGCACGACGCTCTAACCAACTGAGCTAACGGGCCTCCACGCCGACGGTTGCTCAGCCCTACGCTGGAAACACGTGGCATGAAGCCACACGCCACTTCTAGGGTCACCGTGTGTCTGCTTCGCCCGTATATGTTCTGCTGGCGGTCACGAAACAGTAGCTGTACTGCGAGCAGGACGGGAAACGGCAGCACGCACTGCTGAAACTTGAGACGATTCGTGTGGAAAAAATTCCGTTCCGGTACCGGCAATCGAGCCCGGGCCTCCGGGGTGATAGCCAGGCATCCTAGCCACTAGATCTCACCGGATTTGGGCGTCCGTTCGACGGATCGGATGGTCTCTCGCACATTTCGTGCCGAGGCCCGTGTCGGCACCCTTCTCTCTTTGCGAACGTCATTGCGCATACCGGCTGGCAAGGCGCGCACCTCAAAAGTCTCAGAGCAATGCTTTTGGCTTCATGCTCTACTGGGAGAAGAGGAAAAGGAAAGCTGTCAGTATCAATAACAGGAAGTGTAAATTTTCTCTCTGAAGCGTTGAAACGTTGTGGATAACAAACAAGAAATAAGTTCGAGCCCTAGCGACAGCACCACCGTGAGTCACAGAAAATTAAATGCCCCGGGTGAGGATCGAACTCACGACCTTAAAATTATGAGACTTACGCGCTGACTACTGCGCTACCGAGGCACGGGGCGGACCGTTGGTCCTGGGAACTGGGCAAGTAGCGTACCCATTGTTAGACGCAGAGATACTCTACTTGGTGGATAACGTGTTCTGTTGCTACACGTGCATTGCCGGCCCAGTTGATTGTGGTGGTGCTGCAGCTTTTGCAACGATGGGCAGTACTCCCCGTCGTTCAAGTTCATTGCCTCGGAGGCACCTGGACACAGCAACTTGTGAGGCCAGGCCGACGCCAGTCCGCAGAACATGACGCGAGCGTCCGAGTGGGGAACCGCACGTGCTGCGTTCTCGGTTCTTCTCAAGGGAATCCCGCTATACATTCTTGTGGATCGTGCATCTCAAGCGCGCAAGCCACACGGCACCGCGGGAAAAGCAAAACGATGCATCGGCCGGGAATCGAACCCGGGCCGCCCGCGTGGCAGGCGAGCATTTTACCACTGAACCACCGATGCTCAGACCAGTAGCAACCTTTCGCTGCTTCCCCAGCAGATGTCTCGAGATAACGTGGGACTGCCGTCAAGCGCCGTAGCATTCTGTCGATAAAATGCTGCAGACGCTGAATCCTGCACTGTACCGCCTAAAAATGCCGCCAGAACGCCGTCCTCTGCGTCCTCTTGCGTCGCCGGCGCCGACTCTTGACAAAGGGTGCGAAATGTGCATGGATACGCCGTGCGAATGCATCTGCATGTGCTCCCCTAGCCTACCTCGTAATGCGCCTAGGGCTACGATCACCTTCGGCCGCTGCCGACTGGCGGGAAGCCGACACAGCGCGGCGTGGGGGCGCCCGGTTGTGCGGTGGTGGTGTAAAGGTCAGCATAGTTGCCTTGCAAGCAGTTGATCCGGGTTCGATTCCCGGCCACCGCAGCAGGCTTTCAGCTTTGCGTATGAGTACTTTTGCCACGCGCCGTTAAATTAATGTTCTTTCTCCCTCTTACTCGCTGCAGACCAGCCTACAGTGTGTCTCGACTTGTCTCGACTTTGCTCAGCTGACGCGAGAGCTGACGCTCTCCAGTCGGCCTATATCAAAACGACAAGCACGAGAAACGACTGAGAGAGGCAGGGAGAGGCGAGGCGGTGGACACACAGCACGCCCCTTCATTTCACGGTGGCGTCTCCCTCACTGAATCGGTCTGCAGCTGCGAAAACAAAGGAGAAAGAAAAATAGGAAGCAAAATTGCCAACAGTACCCTGTGTTCCCATGCGGTCACCCGCCCAAGCACTGACAAGGGCCAAAGTTGTTACACGTCGCCAATCGGGCATTTTCTTTCATTTTCTCTTTGCCGTATGAGAACCAGCGTATTCAACATATTGTGACCATTGCCGAGCGAATGCTGCAGCGCTTCCCGACGAGTCGGGTTCGGATCCTCTGCCAACGTCCACGCAGGGCGATGATCTTTTGGTCATCACACTCGCCAGCTGAAATCGGCGCTGCCTTTTCGTAGTAGTAAAAGCCTACTGGCCCGTGGGGGGATCGAACCCACGACCTTCGCGTTATTAGCACGACGCTCTAACCAACTGAGCTAACGGGCCTCCACGCCGACGGTTGCTCAGCCCTACGCTGGAAACACGTGGCATGAAGCCACACGCCACTTCTAGGGTCACCGTGTGTCTGCTTCGCCCGTATATGTTCTGCTGGCGGTCACGAAACAGTAGCTGTACTGCGAGCAGGACGGGAAACGGCAGCACGCACTGCTGAAACTTGAGACGATTCGTGTGGAAAAAATTCCGTTCCGGTACCGGCAATCGAGCCCGGGCCTCCGGGGTGATAGCCAGGCATCCTAGCCACTAGATCTCACCGGATTTGGGCGTCCGTTCGACGGATCGGATGGTCTCTCGCACATTTCGTGCCGAGGCCCGTGTCGGCACCCTTCTCTCTTTGCGAACGTCATTGCGCATACCGGCTGGCAAGGCGCGCACCTCAAAAGTCTCAGAGCAATGCTTTTGGCTTCATGCTCTACTGGGAGAAGAGGAAAAGGAAAGCTGTCAGTATCAATAACAGGAAGTGTAAATTTTCTCTCTGAAGCGTTGAAACGTTGTGGATAACAAACAAGAAATAAGTTCGAGCCCTAGCGACAGCACCACCGTGAGTCACAGAAAATTAAATGCCCCGGGTGAGGATCGAACTCACGACCTTAAAATTATGAGACTTACGCGCTGACTACTGCGCTACCGAGGCACGGGGCGGACCGTTGGTCCTGGGAACTGGGCAAGTAGCGTACCCATTGTTAGACGCAGAGATACTCTACTTGGTGGATAACGTGTTCTGTTGCTACACGTGCATTGCCGGCCCAGTTGATTGTGGTGGTGCTGCAGCTTTTGCAACGATGGGCAGTACTCCCCGTCGTTCAAGTTCATTGCCTCGGAGGCACCTGGACACAGCAACTTGTGAGGCCAGGCCGACGCCAGTCCGCAGAACATGACGCGAGCGTCCGAGTGGGGAACCGCACGTGCTGCGTTCTCGGTTCTTCTCAAGGGAATCCCGCTATACATTCTTGTGGATCGTGCATCTCAAGCGCGCAAGCCACACGGCACCGCGGGAAAAGCAAAACGATGCATCGGCCGGGAATCGAACAAGGGCCGCCCGCGTGGCAGGCGAGCATTCTACCACTGAACCACCGATGCTCAGACCAGTAGCAACCTTTCGCTGCTTCCCCAGCAGATGTCTCGAGATAACGTGGGACTGCCGTCAAGCGCCGTAGCATTCTGTCGAGAAAATGCTGCAGACGCTGAATCCTGCACTGTACCGCCTAAAAATGCCGCCAGAACGCCGTCCTCTGCGTCCTCTTGCGTCGCCAGCGCCGACTCTTGACAAAGGGTGCGAAATGTGCATGGATACGCCGTGCGAATGCATCTGCATGTGCTCCCCTAGCCTACCTCGTAATGCGCCTAGGGCTACGATCACCTTCGGCCGCTGCCGACTGGCGGGAAGCCGACACAGCGCGGCGTGGGGGCGCCCGGTTGTGCGGTGGTGGTGTAAAGGTCAGCATAGTTGCCTTGCAAGCAGTTGATCCGGGTTCGATTCCCGGCCACCGCAGCAGGCTTTCAGCTTTGCGTATGAGTACTTTTGCCACGCGCCGTTAAATTAATGTTCTTTCTCCCTCTTACTCGCTGCAGACCAGCCTACAGTGTGTCTCGACTTTGCTCAGCTGACGCGAGAGCTGACGCTCTCCAGTCGGCCTATATCAAAACGACAAGCACGAGAAACGACTGAGAGAGGCAGGGAGAGGCGAGGCGGTGGACACACAGCACGCCCCTTCATTTCACGGTGGCGTCTCCCTCACTGAATCGGTCTGCAGCTGCGAAAACAAAGGAGAAAGAAAAATAGGAAGCAAAATTGCCAACAGTACCCTGTGTTCCCATGCGGTCACCCGCCCAAGCACTGACAAGGGCCAAAGTTGTTACACGTCGGCAATCGGGCATTTTCTTTCATTTTCTCTTTGCCGTATGAGAACCAGCGTATTCAACATATTGTGACCATTGCCGAGCGAATGCTGCAGCGCTTCCCGACGAGTCGGGTTCGGATCCTCTGCCAACGTCCACGCAGGGCGATGATCTTTTGGTCATCACACTCGCCAGCTGAAATCGGCGCTGCCTTTTCGTAGTAGTAAAAGCCTACTGGCCCGTGGGGGGATCGAACCCACGACCTTCGCGTTATTAGCACGACGCTCTAACCAACTGAGCTAACGGGCCTCCACGCCGACGGTTGCTCAGCCCTACGCTGGAAACACGTGGCATGAAGCCACACGCCACTTCTAGGGTCACCGTGTGTCTGCTTCGCCCGTATATGTTCTGCTGGCGGTCACGAAACAGTAGCTGTACTGCGAGCAGGACGGGAAACGGCAGCACGCACTGCTGAAACTTGAGACGATTCGTGTGGAAAAAATTCCGTTCCGGTACCGGCAATCGAGCCCGGGCCTCCGGGGTGATAGCCAGGCATCCTAGCCACTAGATCTCACCGGATTTGGGCGTCCGTTCGACGGATCGGATGGTCTCTCGCACATTTCGTGCCGAGGCCCGTGTCGGCACCCTTCTCTCTTTGCGAACGTCATTGCGCATACCGGCTGGCAAGGCGCGCACCTCAAAAGTCTCAGAGCAATGCTTTTGGCTTCATGCTCTACTGGGAGAAGAGGAAAAGGAAAGCTGTCAGTATCAATAACAGGAAGTGTAAATTTTCTCTCTGAAGCGTTGAAACGTTGTGGATAACAAACAAGAAATAAGTTCGAGCCCTAGCGACAGCACCACCGTGAGTCACAGAAAATTAAATGCCCCGGATGAGGATCGAACTCACGACCTTAAAATTATGAGACTTACGCGCTGACTACTGCGCTACCGAGGCACGGGGCGGACCGTTGGTCCTGGGAACTGGGCAAGTAGCGTACCAATTGTTAGACGCAGAGATACTCTACTTGGTGGATAACGTGTTCTGTTGCTACACGTGCATTGCCGGCCCAGTTGATTGTGGTGGTGCTGCAGCTTTTGCAACGATGGGCAGTACTCCCCGTCGTTCAAGTTCATTGCCTCGGAGGCACCTGGACACAGCAACTTGTGAGGCCAGGCCGACGCCAGTCCGCAGAACATGACGCGAGCGTCCGAGTGGGGAACCGCACGTGCTGCGTTCTCGGTTCTTCTCAAGGGAATCCCGCTATACATTCTTGTGGATCGTGCATCTCAAGCGCGCAAGCCACACGGCACCGCGGGAAAAGCAAAACGATGCATCGGCCGGGAATCGAACCCGGGCCGCCCGCGTGGCAGGCGAGCATTCTACCACTGAACCACCGATGCTCAGACCAGTAGCAACCTTTCGCTGCTTCCCCAGCAGATGTCTCGAGATAACGTGGGACTGCCGTCAAGCGCCGTAGCATTCTGTCGATAAAATGCTGCAGACGCTGAATCCTGCACTGTACCGCCTAAAAATGCCGCCAGAACGCCGTCCTCTGCGTCCTCTTGCGTCGCCGGCGCCGACTCTTGCCAAAGGGTGCGAAATGTGCATGGATACGCCGTGCGAATGCATCTGCATGTGCTCCCCTAGCCTACCTCGTAATGCGCCTAGGGCTACGATCACCTTCGGCCGCTGCCGACTGGCGGGAAGCCGACACAGCGCGGCGTGGGGGCGCCCGGTTGTGCGGTGGTGGTGTAAAGGTCAGCATAGTTGCCTTGCAAGCAGTTGATCCGGGTTCGATTCCCGGCCACCGCAGCAGGCTTTCAGCTTTGCGTATGAGTACTTTTGCCACGCGCCGTTAAATTAATGTTCTTTCTCCCTCTTACTCGCTGCAGACCAGCCTACAGTGTGTCTCGACTTGTCTCGACTTTGCTCAGCTGACGCGAGAGCTGACGCTCTCCAGTCGGCCTATATCAAAACGACAAGCACGAGAAACGACTGAGAGAGGCAGGGAGAGGCGAGGCGGTGGACACACAGCACGCCCCTTCATTTCACGGTGGCGTCTCCCTCACTGAATCGGTCTGCAGCTGCGAAAACAAAGGAGAAAGAAAAATAGGAAGCAAAATTGCCAACAGTACCCTGTGTTCCCATGCGGTCACCCGCCCAAGCACTGACAAGGGCCAAAGTTGTTACACGTCGGCAATCGGGCATTTTCTTTCATTTTCTCTTTGCCGTATGAGAACCAGCGTATTCAACATATTGTGACCATTGCCGAGCGAATGCTGCAGCGCTTCCCGACGAGTCGGGTTCGGATCCTCTGCCAACGTCCACGCAGGGCGATGATCTTTTGGTCATCACACTCGCCAGCTGAAATCGGCGCTGCCTTTTCGTAGTAGTAAAAGCCTACTGGCCCGTGGGGGGATCGAACCCACGACCTTCGCGTTATTAGCACGACGCTCTAACCAACTGAGCTAACGGGCCTCCACGCCGACGGTTGCTCAGCCCTACGCTGGAAACACGTGGCATGAAGCCACACGCCACTTCTAGGGTCACCGTGTGTCTGCTTCGCCCGTATATGTTCTGCTGGCGGTCACGAAACAGTAGCTGTACTGCGAGCAGGACGGGAAACGGCAGCACGCACTGCTGAAACTTGAGACGATTCGTGTGGAAAAAATTCCGTTCCGGTACCGGCAATCGAGCCCGGGCCTCCGGGGTGATAGCCAGGCATCCTAGCCACTAGATCTCACCGGATTTGGGCGTCCGTTCGACGGATCGGATGGTCTCTCGCACATTTCGTGCCGAGGCCCGTGTCGGCACCCTTCTCTCTTTGCGAACGTCATTGCGCATACCGGCTGGCAAGGCGCGCACCTCAAAAGTCTCAGAGCAATGCTTTTGGCTTCATGCTCTACTGGGAGAAGAGGAAAAGGAAAGCTGTCAGTATCAATAACAGGAAGTGTAAATTTTCTCTCTGAAGCGTTGAAACGTTGTGGATAACAAACAAGAAATAAGTTCGAGCCCTAGCGACAGCACCACCGTGAGTCACAGAAAATTAAATGCCCCGGTGAGGATCGAACTCACGACCTTAAAATTATGAGACTTACGCGCTGACTACTGCGCTACCGAGGCACGGGGCGGACCGTTGGTCCTGGGAACTGGGCAAGTAGCGTACCCATTGTTAGACGCAGAGATACTCTACTTGGTGGATAACGTGTTCTGTTGCTACACGTGCATTGCCGGCCCAGTTGATTGTGGTGGTGCTGCAGCTTTTGCAACGATGGGCAGTACTCCCCGTCGTTCAAGTTCATTGCCTCGGAGGCACCTGGACACAGCAACTTGTGAGGCCAGGCCGACGCCAGTCCGCAGAACATGACGCGAGCGTCCGAGTGGGGAACCGCACGTGCTGCGTTCTCGGTTCTTCTCAAGGGAATCCCGCTATACATTCTTGTGGATCGTGCATCTCAAGCGCGCAAGCCACACGGCACCGCGGGAAAAGCAAAACGATGCATCGGCCGGGAATCGAACCCGGGCCGCCCGCGTGGCAGGCGAGCATTCTACCACTGAACCACCGATGCTCAGACCAGTAGCAACCTTTCGCTGCTTCCCCAGCAGATGTCTCGAGATAACGTGTGACTGCCGTCAAGCGCCGTAGCATTCTGTCGATAAAATGCTGCAGACGCTGAATCCTGCACTGTACCGCCTAAAAATGCCGCCAGAACGCCGTCCTCTGCGTCCTCTTGCGTCGCCGGCGCCGACTCTTGCCAAAGGGTGCGAAATGTGCATGGATACGCCGTGCGAATGCATCTGCATGTGCTCCCCTAGCCTACCTCGTAATGCGCCTAGGGCTACGATCACCTTCGGCCGCTGCCGACTGGCGGGAAGCCGACACAGCGCGGCGTGGGGGCGCCCGGTTGTGCGGTGGTGGTGTAAAGGTCAGCATAGTTGCCTTGCAAGCAGTTGATCCGGGTTCGATTCCCGGCCACCGCAGCAGGCTTTCAGCTTTGCGTATGAGTACTTTTGCCACGCGCCGTTAAATTAATGTTCTTTCTCCCTCTTACTCGCTGCAGACCAGCCTACAGTGTGTCTCGACTTGTCTCGACTTTGCTCAGCTGACGCGAGAGCTGACGCTCTGCGGTGTAACGACGTATTATTTGGGTTTTCGATTGTTATATGACCATGTGCAGACTTCGTCACCTACGTCAGTTACAACCCACTTCAAAAATGATTCATATTCTTTTTAAATTGTCATAGAATGGTTCTTGAACGAAACTGTAAAACATCAGTTGAGTCGTGTGCAGAAAATTACATCACTTGGGCCAATTGGTTTTCGTAACTTTTTCCCAATTTAAATTTCGTTTGTTTCTCCTCAGAAAATTATATCGACACACGTTATCTTGATCTAATCGATATCAGAATCACACATTAAATAAACTTTTTTTTAGACTCAAAGTTTCGGCCAACGCTGTCTGAATCAATAATCTTGTCAAAATATATTATTAATCCGTTCACATAACTCTTCATAAATAAATCTTCAAGACACGTGTTTCAATTTTAATAGCATACACTATTTTATTAGCTTCCTACACATACAGATGTGAACTTGAGCGTTGACAGACAGTGACTAACTTTTCAATAAGGTTAAGATCATTAGGACGTCATTGTTGTACAAAAAGAGTATAAAAATTCATTTTTAATTTTTTAGAAACACGACGCAACAACTCGGTTCCAGGATCTTCTGTTGCTCCTTGGCTGTCGACCCGCGACGTATAGCGGCCAGCAATTTCCTCTCTGGTCGCGGCAACGAAGATGCTGTCCCCGTTCGTTGCGCCGATCTCTCCGTACATGAAACACATAAAAAAAATACAAAACTTTTAGATAATTCACATTTATTACAAATAATAAGAAAACACATAAACAAAAACTAAATTAAACTTATAGTCACCTGCAAACTGGGCTGACTTGGTGGATGGGTGACGTTTAATTTCGTCCCACTACATACCCCACCCACAAGCTCAGTTTGTCAGGTTTTAACCGGAATTAAAACTGTTCAATATACAATATTTAACTGTTAATACATTTTCCTCACATTTTACGTAACCTCAAGTCCTTGCTATTAGATAGATTTAATCCTTTTAACACGATACCGTTGTGACTATTTGTCATTTACTCTTAATTGTGCTCTTATGGTAATTCGTAACCGAATATAGGGAGATTGGTCCTCTTCAGTTAATAGTTGCTAATAAATACTAATTTAGTACGTTCTTTAACGTTGTACATTAGGACAGAGCGTTCAAATTGTGATAGATTAATTTCAGTTTCATTTATTTACTAGAGTTATTCTTTTCAAGAATGTATATTACTAATAAGTTTCTCACAATAACTAATAGTACTATTTACTTTACGTCATTCTCTTCCCTAATACCTTATTTATGCCTGAGGTCAAGAAGAAATCAAGCAAAACTCTCTTTAGAATCTCGGCACGGCTTTCTTTACCTTCGGACACCTTGTTGGGTAATGGCCATTTATTTAGGAGAAACAAGCGAGAGAGCCCCGTTTGGTGTGTTCTATATTAACACTATGGCAAACCTCTATTAAAGGCACTCTGCTATGTTCTCGTGAGCCATATAGCTCTGGACGCCCATGGTCCCTAAAACTGTTAACCATCCCCTTTGGTTCCTACTATCCGAGTAAATTTGAAATATGCAAAATTCCTTTTGACCTAAGAGCAAAATTTCTTCCATATAAATCCCCCTTTGGGTTATCTTTCTCTTTTTGAAGTACCAGTAGATTATTGTAGGACACTTGTCTAAGCTTTCTGTTCTATTCTTTAAAATAATACGCAACTATCACGAAAACTCCACATGAATAAACTATGAACGCTCTTCCGTGTGTAACATATACTAAATATTAACTTATTTAGGAATGAAGAGTTTCATTTGATCAACACTATATAATCCTTTAATTACACCTGATGAAGGTTCCATAAGAAGTAATGCTTTGGGATGTACAATCTTATGTACAACATATGGACCTTCAAAGATCAAGAAGAATTTTCTACATTCCTTACCGATCTTAGAACTTTTAGGATGAGATCGTACTAACACAAGATCTCCTACCTGAAATGAGGGTTCTATAGCCTGTTGATTATAACTTTTAATTCTCCGTTCGGCATTTTTTACAATCTGTTCGCAAACTTTTTCGTCTGGAATATCTTGTTGTATCTCATTTACTGGTGGCCAAGGTAAAGCAGCTAGTAAAGGCTCACCTATAATTCGTTTGCCTAAAATTTCTATAGGTGATAATCCCGTCGTTAGGTGAGGCAATTCATTTAATATCTTTTCGAATTCATTCATTAGTTTGGCCCACCGAGTATGTTTATGTGCACAATAAGTTCTACATAATCGTCCTAATTCTTTCATGACTCTTTCTACTAAATTACTTTGAGGGTGATATTTCGAAATTAATATATGTTTGATTCCATATTGTCTTATCATATCTTGAAATCTTTGACTAATAAAGGCACTACCGTTGTCAGACATAAGTCGTTTAGGAATGCCCCAGTTAACAAAGTAATTTCGGGTGAGGCAGCGTATAACGCTTGCTGTATTCGCTCGTTTCAAAGTATACAGTTTCACATGTTTGGACCAACATTCCATTACAACAAACACATATGTGAATCCTCCTGAACTCCGAGGCAGAGGGCCGAAAAAATCTAATGACAGTAGATCCCACAAACCTCGAGGAATTACAGCATATAATTTATAACGCTTGGATTTGTTATTAACTTTAACCTTTTGACAGGTTTCACAAGCCCTAATAATACTTCTCACAATACGTGACATATTTTTGAAATAATAATACTTCATTAGATGTTTAATACATTTATGAATTCCAAAATGCCCGTAACCTTCATGAATATAAGTAATTAACTCGTCCACAACAGCTTTCGGAATGCAGATTTTCCATCTCTGGTGTTCCCTCTGTGCTTTCCAATACAACAAGTCGTTAAAATACAACCACACACCCCGGGTGTTAACTGTTTCGTCCCCATTATTAAGGTTTTGTATAAGGTCCCTATATTGATCGTCATTTCTTTGATTGCATCTAACAGCAGTTACTATCCGTTTAACCTTACGTTCGTTCTCCTTAGTAAAAAGGAAATAAACATGGTAATTTGTTCCTGGTTCTTCTGCAATATTAATATTCTCCATTCCTACGGGAAGCCTTGACAAAGCATCTGAAACTACATTCTGAGATCCTTTTATATACCTAATTTCGTACTGAAATTCTTGCAAATATAATACCCAACGTAATAGCCTACGGTGAAGTAACCGGCAATTGTTCAAAAAGATTAAAGCCTGATGATCAGTATATACAATTGTTTTTCTTCCCATTAATAATCCTCTAAATCGTTGAAAACCCCATACCACTGCGAGAGCTTCCTTCTCGGATACAAAATAATTTCTTTCATGTTTATTTAAAGTTCGACTAGCGAATCCAATAGGCCGATATAATCCCTCTTCATTGGTCAGATCACCTTGGAATATTACACAAGACACACCATAATCAGAGGCATCCGTACACATACCAAAGTCCTGATCGAAATCTGGGTGGTACAACATTTTGGCTTTGGTTAACGCTCCTTTTATCTTATTAAAAACTTCCTCTTCCTTTTGTCCCCAGAGCCATACTGACTTCTCTTTCAATAAATCTAGTAATGTAGGATTAACAATATCCTGCCCTGGAAGAAATCTTCTCAGAAATCCTACCATTCCTAGGAATGATTTCAATTGTTTCCGATTTCTAGGACTCGGGCATCGAGCAATAGCTTCAATACGTGCTGGGTCTGGCCTAATACCTTTACTGTCCACTATATGCCCCAAAAATCTCACTTCCTCCTTTCCGAAGTAAGACTTAGATAATTTTAAAGTAATTCCTCTGTCAATTAAACGGTTAAACAATTCCCGTAATATCGTTACGTGTTCTTCCCACGTTTTAGTAGCTACCAAAATATCATCTACATATAAAATAATCTTTTGTAACAATTGCTGACCCAAAGCAGAATCTAATGCCCTAATGAAAGTTGACACTGATATATTAAGTCCAAAAGGTAAAACTTGGAACTGATATGATCTGCCTTCAAAAAGAAAAGCCGTATATTGCCGTGAATCCGGGTGTAATGTTACTTGATGGTAGCCGGCGGTTAAATCCATTGTACTCATATAACGAGAACCAGCAATCTTAAGAAGTACGTCCTCCATAGGAATAGGTCTGTCTCTTTCCATCTCTATAATTTTATTTAATTCACGGGCATCCAGAACCAGTCGTACCCCACCAGTAGCTTTCTTAACTACCCACAACGGACTGTTAAAAGCGCTACATGATCGTTCGATAATGTTTTGTTCTAGCATCTTACTTATTTCTCTACTAGCCGCTTCTTTGAATTGTACTGGAATAGGATAAGGTTTCTTAAAGAATGGTTTCTTATCTTTAATCTTAAGTTTACAAACGTAATCTTTAATTCTCCCCGGTTCATCTGAGAAGACGGCTCTAAATTCTAACATCAAAGATTCCAACTCTTCCTTTTCTTGCTCGGATAGACAATTCGTAGATAAACATTTTTCTTTCACTTCGGTTTCGATACTATTACTAGCCTGACATTGGTATACTGTATACCCAAGATCACTAAAATCTGTTAATAGATTCATGGTCGGTGCGTACTTAATCTGTAAGGATTCGTAGCAATTTTCAGGTACTTGACTGTTAGAGAACCTCACTTTAAAAGTACATGCCTCCTTATGGATGGTTAAGGAAGAGTCTTTAAAATCTAATATAGCTTTATATTTACACAGCCAATCTATACCTAAAATTATGGCCACATTTAAGTTGGCTACGACGAGTACAGAGTGAGCAATTAATTGTTTAGCAATTTCAAAAGTTACATAAACTTCCTCAATAATATTTTGACTTCTTTTACCAGTAACTCCTATAATTTTCACCCCAGTTACAGGTAAAGTCGGGAAATTCCAATATTTCCTTTTAAGCTGAAATAATTCTTTGGATAAAATACTCACTTCACTACCCGAATCAACTATAATATTTACTTCGGTATCTTTAATATAACCTTTAATAACGGGTTTATATGTTACATTCTCCCTTATCTGATTGTCTTCCTGAAGTAAATCTTGTTGCCAGTCATCGTCCTTTTGGCAGCTTAATGATAAATTGCAATTGGGTCTTGGATAATCTTGACCAATAGTTCCCTTTAGTTGACCCGTACTAAAGGACTTTACTAGTTTTCCGAACGTTCTATGATGACGTCACCTACCACTTGACCTTCATTAATTACTTGAGGATGATTTATCTCATGATCGTTACTGTGTAATTTCCGCACTTTAGGGTTATTACCACGATTTTGTTGGCTCTCTTTATCTTTAGATTGACGTTTTATATAACAGAACCGACTATGATTGTTGTTATTAGCTTTTCGTGGTTCTGAATTATTATTATTGTTTCGAGGATTGTCATTTCTACCAAATCTAAACTTCTCGTCTTCTCTTTCTCTATTAAGTATATCTAACTGCTCTAAATATCCTAACAATTCGCACGGCTGTGACCATTCTCTTTCTATCATTCTTTCCTTTACGTAATACGGTAACCTACTAATTAGGACTCGTATTAAATGACTTTCAATAATTGGTTCTTCAATTAATTTAGCACGGTTTAAATGCCATTCAAAATAATTCCTATAACCTCCCCACCGTTTAGAATATGGAGGAGGGTCTAACAACTCTAAAGTTAAGTGTTGCTGTTTTCCTCTTGACCAATAATTTTGTTTAAACTGCTTAACAAAATCATCCCAATCCCTGAATTCAGTTCTATGCAGTACTGCCCACTCCGCAGCTTCTGCTTCTAAATGTCCTATTACAAATTGAATGCGTTTTTCATTACTCCATTTAGGAGATAATGATGTTTCAAAAGCTTTTATAAAGATTATAGGGTGCAGTTCGCCTCCTGGTTTGAATACAGGAAATCGACTTGCTACATTTGAATTTGTCGTTATGTCATCCAGACATTCTGCGAGAGAAATAGTCGGATTTTGTTTAGCTTGCAGAGACGGAGTTGCATCGGATTGGCTTGCCGTGATTGCTTTATTCATATTGTTGTCGTCCGTGCTAGCAAATTCGATGCGACTGTTGTCTCTGATTATGTTATTACCTCTGCTACCTGAAATGTTCTCGTTATTATCTAATTCCGATAATCGTTTAGTAATTTCCTGTATCCGCCTTTCTGTATTGGATACGCGATTAGCTAATATCGATTCTTCACTGTGTTCACGATGTGAACGCTCTCTACCTTCATCAATGTTATTATCTTTGGCAGTCTCAAGATTACTGCATATTTCAGTAATTAAAAATTTCATGTTTTCGATTTCGGTATGGTCCTTTTCTACTTGATGAGTTAATGTCTCTAATTCTACATTATCTATTGAAGAAATCTCTACAGGTTTGGTAGAGACCTCTTTAATAGATTTCAATAATTCTCTGCGAACAGTTTCTGTTTGCATAGAAAATTCATCTCGTAACATATCGCTATTTTTCTGTATTTCATTTACAACTAAGATATTGACACTATCTAGTCTCTCGGATAAGTCAGTAATATCGTGTCGCATGCGAGCTTTTTCCTCGCGCGATTCCTGGATATGTTCTTCTAACCTTCTACAATTATCAGCAATCTTATTACTAAGTCCCACTAATTTTTCCTGCATTTCAACTTTAGAAGACTCTATTTTATCACTTAATTCTCGACTGGTTTCATTAAGATATTCCTGCAACCTGTCTGTTGATTTTGTTAGCTCCCCTTTAAGTCTAGCAGTAGATTCCTCGTTAGACTGTTTTAATTCCTGTTTTAGTTCCTGTTTCAATCTAGCAGTAGATTCCTCGTTAGACTGTTTTAATCTAGCCATAGATTCTTCGTTAGACTGTTTTAATCTAGCCATAGATTCTTCGTTAGACTGTTTTAATCTAGCAGTAGATTCTTCGTTAGACTGTTTTAATTCCTGTTTTAGTTCCTCTTTTAATCTAGCAGTAGATTCCTCGTTAGACTGTTTTAATTCAGCTAGGAAATCCCCGTTAGATTGTTTTAATTTAGCGATCGCCCTAAAAAGGGATCTCATGCTCCTATCGGACATAGATTGCTCTTCGTCTGACATTTCACTTCCCGACATTATTGTAAAATATTAACTATTTACACACGCAGACTTGTAATCAACAATCCTGTAAAAGCACACTTCCTATGTACAACACTCCACTTCCAACTTGAAACAAACTCACCGGACACTTAATATTGTAATTTGTAGTTCTCGATGATCAGTGTGCTGCTATGGGCTGCAGATGTAACAGCCGTCGATGCAGCCGCTGAGATGCTGCGACCCCGTTTCCGCAACCGGCAGGACGCTGAGTCGAACACCGGAAACGTCGCTGGCTGCAACCACGCCCGGCACCGCCGTAGACAGGCGAAGCCCTCAGCAACACCTCTAATACCAGCCGGAGGAACGCCCCGCAGCTGACGTACTGGGCCTATTAGTTTAGGGAGAAAAAAGGTTGTCGGGGTTTTGCAGCGTTCAGCTGCTGCCCAACAGACGCGCCTTCTCGTGGAACAACTGCGTGACCGTACTGCTTGGCTGCACTCCGTCAGATGCCCACACCCGCGAAGTCGCCGCTGGCTGGTGAAGGCTCCACGAAAACTCGCGTTGACTTCCGAAGGACTCTTGATACTTTGTTTCGTACCTGTGTGCCTTAGTTGCACACAAGTCCTGTTTCTAAGGTCGCCACGGTGCGGTGTAACGACGTATTATTTGGGTTTTCGTTTGATATATGACCATGTGCAGACTTCGTCACCTACGTCAGTTACAACCCACTTCAAAAATGATTCATATTCTTTTTAAATTGTCATAGAATGGTTCTTGAACGAAACTGTAAAACATCAGTTGAGTCGTGTGCAGAAAATTACATCACTTGGGCCAATTGGTTTTCGTAACTTTTTCCCAATTTAAATTTCGTTTGTTTCTCCTCAGAAAATTATATCGACACACGTTATCTTGATCTAATCGATATCAGAATCACACATTAAATAAACTTTTTTTTAGACTCAAAGTTTCGGCCAACGCTGTCTGAATCAATAATCTTGTCAAAATATATTATTAATCCGTTCACATAACTCTTCATAAATAAATCTTCAAGACACGTGTTTCAATTTTAATAGCATACACTATTTTATTAGCTTCCTACACATACAGATGTGAACTTGAGCGTTGACAGACAGTGACTAACTTTTCAATAAGGTTAAGATCATTAGGACGTCATTGTTGTACAAAAAGAGTATAAAAATTCATTTTTAATTTTTTAGAAACACGACGCAACAACTCGGTTCCAGGATCTTCTGTTGCTCCTTGGCTGTCGACCCGCGACGTATAGCGGCCAGCAATTTCCTCTCTGGTCGCGGCAACGAAGATGCTGTCCCCGTTCGTTGCGCCGATCTCTCCGTACATGAAACACATAAAAAAAATACAAAACTTTTAGATAATTCACATTTATTACAAATAATAAGAAAACACATAAACAAAAACTAAATTAAACTTATAGTCACCTGCAAACTGGGCTGACTTGGTGGATGGGTGACGTTTAATTTCGTCCCACTACAGCTCTCCAGTCGGCCTATATCAAAACGACAAGCACGAGAAACGACTGAGAGAGGCAGGGAGAGGCGAGGCGGTGGACACACAGCACGCCCCTTCATTTCACGGTGGCGTCTCCCTCACTGAATCGGTCTGCAGCTGCGAAAACAAAGGAGAAAGAAAAATAGGAAGCAAAATTGCCAACAGTACCCTGTGTTCCCATGCGGTCACCCGCCCAAGCACTGACAAGGGCCAAAGTTGTTACACGTCGGCAATCGGGCATTTTCTTTCATTTTCTCTTTGCCGTATGAGAACCAGCGTATTCAACATATTGTGACCATTGCCGAGCGAATGCTGCAGCGCTTCCCGACGAGTCGGGTTCGGATCCTCTGCCAACGTCCACGCAGGGCGATGATCTTTTGGTCATCACACTCGCCAGCTGAAATCGGCGCTGCCTTTTCGTAGTAGTAAAAGCCTACTGGCCCGTGGGGGGATCGAACCCACGACCTTCGCGTTATTAGCACGACGCTCTAACCAACTGAGCTAACGGGCCTCCACGCCGACGGTTGCTCAGCCCTACGCTGGAAACACGTGGCATGAAGCCACACGCCACTTCTAGGGTCACCGTGTGTCTGCTTCGCCCGTATATGTTCTGCTGGCGGTCACGAAACAGTAGCTGTACTGCGAGCAGGACGGGAAACGGCAGCACGCACTGCTGAAACTTGAGACGATTCGTGTGGAAAAAATTCCGTTCCGGTACCGGCAATCGAGCCCGGGCCTCCGGGGTGATAGCCAGGCATCCTAGCCACTAGATCTCACCGGATTTGGGCGTCCGTTCGACGGATCGGATGGTCTCTCGCACATTTCGTGCCGAGGCCCGTGTCGGCACCCTTCTCTCTTTGCGAACGTCATTGCGCATACCGGCTGGCAAGGCGCGCACCTCAAAAGTCTCAGAGCAATGCTTTTGGCTTCATGCTCTACTGGGAGAAGAGGAAAAGGAAAGCTGTCAGTATCAATAACAGGAAGTGTAAATTTTCTCTCTGAAGCGTTGAAACGTTGTGGATAACAAACAAGAAATAAGTTCGAGCCCTAGCGACAGCACCACCGTGAGTCACAGAAAATTAAATGCCCCGGGTGAGGATCGAACTCACGACCTTAAAATTATGAGACTTACGCGCTGACTACTGCGCTACCGAGGCACGGGGCGGACCGTTGGTCCTGGGAACTGGGCAAGTAGCGTACCCATTGTTAGACGCAGAGATACTCTACTTGGTGGATAACGTGTTCTGTTGCTACACGTGCATTGCCGGCCCAGTTGATTGTGGTGGTGCTGCAGCTTTTGCAACGATGGGCAGTACTCCCCGTCGTTCAAGTTCATTGCCTCGGAGGCACCTGGACACAGCAACTTGTGAGGCCAGGCCGACGCCAGTCCGCAGAACATGACGCGAGCGTCCGAGTGGGGAACCGCACGTGCTGCGTTCTCGGTTCTTCTCAAGGGAATCCCGCTATACATTCTTGTGGATCGTGCATCTCAAGCGCGCAAGCCACACGGCACCGCGGGAAAAGCAAAACGATGCATCGGCCGGGAATCGAACCCGGGCCGCCCGCGTGGCAGGCGAGCATTCTACCACTGAACCACCGATGCTCAGACCAGTAGCAACCTTTCGCTGCTTCCCCAGCAGATGTCTCGAGATAACGTGTGACTGCCGTCAAGCGCCGTAGCATTCTGTCGATAAAATGCTGCAGACGCTGAATCCTGCACTGTACCGCCTAAAAATGCCGCCAGAACGCCGTCCTCTGCGTCCTCTTGCGTCGCCGGCGCCGACTCTTGCCAAAGGGTGCGAAATGTGCATGGATACGCCGTGCGAATGCATCTGCATGTGCTCCCCTAGCCTACCTCGTAATGCGCCTAGGGCTACGATCACCTTCGGCCGCTGCCGACTGGCGGGAAGCCGACACAGCGCGGCGTGGGGGCGCCCGGTTGTGCGGTGGTGGTGTAAAGGTCAGCATAGGTGCCTTGCAAGCAGTTGATCCGTGTTCGATTCCCGGCCACCGCAGCAGGCTTTCAGCTTTGCGTATGAGTACTTTTGCCACGCGCCGTTAAATTAATGTTCTTTCTCCCTCTTACTCGCTGCAGACCAGCCTACAGTGTGTCTCGACTTGTCTCGACTTTGCTCAGCTGACGCGAGAGCTGACGCTCTCCAGTCGGCCTATATCAAAACGACAAGCACGAGAAACGACTGAGAGAGGCAGGGAGAGGCGAGGCGGTGGACACACAGCACGTCCCTTCATTTCACGGTGGCGTCTCCCTCACTGAATCGGTCTGCAGCTGCGAAAACAAAGGAGAAAGAAAAATAGGAAGCAAAATTGCCAACAGTACCCTGTGTTCCCATGCGGTCACCCGCCCAAGCACTGACAAGGGCCAAAGTTGTTACACGTCGGCAATCGGGCATTTTCTTTCATTTTCTCTTTGCCGTATGAGAACCAGCGTATTCAACATATTGTGACCATTGCCGAGCGAATGCTGCAGCGCTTCCCGACGAGTCGGGTTCGGATCCTCTGCCAACGTCCACGCAGGGCGATGATCTTTTGGTCATCACACTCGCCAGCTGAAATCGGCGCTGCCTTTTCGTAGTGGTAAAAGCCTACTGGCCCGTGGGGGGATCGAACCCACGACCTTCGCGTTATTAGCACGACGCTCTAACCAACTGAGCTAACGGGCCTCCACGCCGACGGTTGCTCAGCCCTACGCTGGAAACACGTGGCATGAAGCCACACGCCACTTCTAGGGTCACCGTGTGTCTGCTTCGCCCGTATATGTTCTGCTGGCGGTCACGAAACAGTAGCTGTACTGCGAGCAGGACGGGAAACGGCAGCACGCACTGCTGAAACTTGAGACGATTCGTGTGGAAAAAATTCCGTTCCGGTACCGGCAATCGAGCCCGGGCCTCCGGGGTGATAGCCAGGCATCCTAGCCACTAGATCTCACCGGATTTGGGCGTCCGTTCGACGGATCGGATGGTCTCTCGCACATTTCGTGCCGAGGCCCGTGTCGGCACCCTTCTCTCTTTGCGAACGTCATTGCGCATACCGGCTGGCAAGGCGCGCACCTCAAAAGTCTCAGAGCAATGCTTTTGGCTTCATGCTCTACTGGGAGAAGAGGAAAAGGAAAGCTGTCAGTATCAATAACAGGAAGTGTAAATTTTCTCTCTGAAGCGTTGAGACGTTGTGGATAACAAACAAGAAATAAGTTCGAGCCCTAGCGACAGCACCACCGTGAGTCACAGAAAATTAAATGCCCCGGTGAGGATCGAACTCACGACCTTAAAATTATGAGACTTACGCGCTGACTACTGCGCTACCGAGGCACGGGGCGGACCGTTGGTCCTGGGAACTGGGCAAGTAGCGTACCCATTGTTAGACGCAGAGATACTCTACTTGGTGGATAACGTGTTCTGTTGCTACACGTGCATTGCCGGCCCAGTTGATTGTGGTGGTGCTGCAGCTTTTGCAACGATGGGCAGTACTCACCGTCGTTCAAGTTCATTGCCTCGGAGGCACCTGGACACAGCAACTTGTGAGGCCAGGCCGACGCCAGTCCGCAGAACATGACGCGAGCGTCCGAGTGGGGAACCGCACGTGCTGCGTTCTCGGTTCTTCTCAAGGGAATCCCGCTATACATTCTTGTGGATCGTGCATCTCAAGCGCGCAAGCCACACGGCACCGCGGGAAAAGCAAAACGATGCATCGGCCGGGAATCGAACCCGGGCCGCCCGCGTGGCAGGCGAGCATTCTACCACTTAACCACCGATGCTCAGACCAGTAGCAACCTTTCGCTGCTTCCCCAGCAGATGTCTCGAGATAACGTGTGACTGCCGTCAAGCGCCGTAGCATTCTGTCGATAAAATGCTGCAGACGCTGAATCCTGCACTGTACCGCCTAAAAATGCCGCCAGAACGCCGTCCTCTGCGTCCTCTTGCGTCGCCGGCGCCGACTCTTGCCAAAGGGTGCGAAATGTGCATGGATACGCCGTGCGAATGCATCTGCATGTGCTCCCCTAGCCTACCTCGTAATGCGCCTAGGGCTACGATCACCTTCGGCCGCTGCCGACTGGCGGGAAGCCGACACAGCGCGGCGTGGGGGCGCCCGGTTGTGCGGTGGTGGTGTAAAGGTCAGCATAGTTGCCTTGCAAGCAGTTGATCCGGGTTCGATTCCCGGCCACCGCAGCAGGCTTTCAGCTTTGCGTATGAGTACTTTTGCCACGCGCCGTTAAATTAATGTTCTTTCTCCCTCTTACTCGCTGCAGACCAGCCTACAGTGTGTCTCGACTTGTCTCGACTTTGCTCAGCTGACGCGAGAGCTGACGCTCTCCAGTCGGCCTATATCAAAACGACAAGCACGAGAAACGACTGAGAGAGGCAGGGAGAGGCGAGGCGGTGGACACACAGCACGCCCCTTCATTTCACGGTGGCGTCTCCCTCACTGAATCGGTCTGCAGCTGCGAAAACAAAGGAGAAAGAAAAATAGGAAGCAAAATTGCCAACAGTACCCTGTGTTCCCATGCGGTCACCCGCCCAAGCACTGACAAGGGCCAAAGTTGTTACACGTCGGCAATCGGGCATTTTCTTTCATTTTCTCTTTGCCGTATGAGAACCAGCGTATTCAACATATTGTGACCATTGCCGAGCGAATGCTGCAGCGCTTCCCGACGAGTCGGGTTCGGATCCTCTGCCAACGTCCACGCAGGGCGATGATCTTTTGGTCATCACACTCGCCAGCTGAAATCGGCGCTGCCTTTTCGTAGTAGTAAAAGCCTACTGGCCCGTGGGGGGATCGAACCCACGACCTTCGCGTTATTAGCACGACGCTCTAACCAACTGAGCTAACGGGCCTCCACGCCGACGGTTGCTCAGCCCTACGCTGGAAACACGTGGCATGAAGCCACACGCCACTTCTAGGGTCACCGTGTGTCTGCTTCGCCCGTATATGTTCTGCTGGCGGTCACGAAACAGTAGCTGTACTGCGAGCAGGACGGGAAACGGCAGCACGCACTGCTGAAACTTGAGACGATTCGTGTGGAAAAAATTCCGTTCCGGTACCGGCAATCGAGCCCGGGCCTCCGGGGTGATAGCCAGGCATCCTAGCCACTAGATCTCACCGGATTTGGGCGTCCGTTCGACGGATCGGATGGTCTCTCGCACATTTCGTGCCGAGGCCCGTGTCGGCACCCTTCTCTCTTTGCGAACGTCATTGCGCATACCGGCTGGCAAGGCGCGCACCTCAAAAGTCTCAGAGCAATGCTTTTGGCTTCATGCTCTACTGGGAGAAGAGGAAAAGGAAAGCTGTCAGTATCAATAACAGGAAGTGTAAATTTTCTCTCTGAAGCGTTGAGACGTTGTGGATAACAAACAAGAAATAAGTTCGAGCCCTAGCGACAGCACCACCGTGAGTCACAGAAAATTAAATGCCCCGGTGAGGATCGAACTCACGACCTTAAAATTATGAGACTTACGCGCTGACTACTGCGCTACCGAGGCACGGGGCGGACCGTTGGTCCTGGGAACTGGGCAAGTAGCGTACCCATTGTTAGACGCAGAGATACTCTACTTGGTGGATAACGTGTTCTGTTGCTACACGTGCATTGCCGGCCCAGTTGATTGTGGTGGTGCTGCAGCTTTTGCAACGATGGGCAGTACTCACCGTCGTTCAAGTTCATTGCCTCGGAGGCACCTGGACACAGCAACTTGTGAGGCCAGGCCGACGCCAGTCCGCAGAACATGACGCGAGCGTCCGAGTGGGGAACCGCACGTGCTGCGTTCTCGGTTCTTCTCAAGGGAATCCCGCTATACATTCTTGTGGATCGTGCATCTCAAGCGCGCAAGCCACACGGCACCGCGGGAAAAGCAAAACGATGCATCGGCCGGGAATCGAACCCGGGCCGCCCGCGTGGCAGGCGAGCATTCTACCACTTAACCACCGATGCTCAGACCAGTAGCAACCTTTCGCTGCTTCCCCAGCAGATGTCTCGAGATAACGTGTGACTGCCGTCAAGCGCCGTAGCATTCTGTCGATAAAATGCTGCAGACGCTGAATCCTGCACTGTACCGCCTAAAAATGCCGCCAGAACGCCGTCCTCTGCGTCCTCTTGCGTCGCCGGCGCCGACTCTTGCCAAAGGGTGCGAAATGTGCATGGATACGCCGTGCGAATGCATCTGCATGTGCTCCCCTAGCCTACCTCGTAATGCGCCTAGGGCTACGATCACCTTCGGCCGCTGCCGACTGGCGGGAAGCCGACACAGCGCGGCGTGGGGGCGCCCGGTTGTGCGGTGGTGGTGTAAAGGTCAGCATAGTTGCCTTGCAAGCAGTTGATCCGGGTTCGATTCCCGGCCACCGCAGCAGGCTTTCAGCTTTGCGTATGAGTACTTTTGCCACGCGCCGTTAAATTAATGTTCTTTCTCCCTCTTACTCGCTGCAGACCAGCCTACAGTGTGTCTCGACTTGTCTCGACTTTGCTCAGCTGACGCGAGAGCTGACGCTCTCCAGTCGGCCTATATCAAAACGACAAGCACGAGAAACGACTGAGAGAGGCAGGGAGAGGCGAGGCGGTGGACACACAGCACGCCCCTTCATTTCACGGTGGCGTCTCCCTCACTGAATCGGTCTGCAGCTGCGAAAACAAAGGAGAAAGAAAAATAGGAAGCAAAATTGCCAACAGTACCCTGTGTTCCCATGCGGTCACCCGCCCAAGCACTGACAAGGGCCAAAGTTGTTACACGTCGGCAATCGGGCATTTTCTTTCATTTTCTCTTTGCCGTATGAGAACCAGCGTATTCAACATATTGTGACCATTGCCGAGCGAATGCTGCAGCGCTTCCCGACGAGTCGGGTTCGGATCCTCTGCCAACGTCCACGCAGGGCGATGATCTTTTGGTCATCACACTCGCCAGCTGAAATCGGCGCTGCCTTTTCGTAGTAGTAAAAGCCTACTGGCCCGTGGGGGGATCGAACCCACGACCTTCGCGTTATTAGCACGACGCTCTAACCAACTGAGCTAACGGGCCTCCACGCCGACGGTTGCTCAGCCCTACGCTGGAAACACGTGGCATGAAGCCACACGCCACTTCTAGGGTCACCGTGTGTCTGCTTCGCCCGTATATGTTCTGCTGGCGGTCACGAAACAGTAGCTGTACTGCGAGCAGGACGGGAAACGGCAGCACGCACTGCTGAAACTTGAGACGATTCGTGTGGAAAAAATTCCGTTCCGGTACCGGCAATCGAGCCCGGGCCTCCGGGGTGATAGCCAGGCATCCTAGCCACTAGATCTCACCGGATTTGGGCGTCCGTTCGACGGATCGGATGGTCTCTCGCACATTTCGTGCCGAGGCCCGTGTCGGCACCCTTCTCTCTTTGCGAACGTCATTGCGCATACCGGCTGGCAAGGCGCGCACCTCAAAAGTCTCAGAGCAATGCTTTTGGCTTCATGCTCTACTGGGAGAAGAGGAAAAGGAAAGCTGTCAGTATCAATAACAGGAAGTGTAAATTTTCTCTCTGAAGCGTTGAAACGTTGTGGATAACAAACAAGAAATAAGTTCGAGCCCTAGCGACAGCACCACCGTGAGTCACAGAAAATTAAATGCCCCGGGTGAGGATCGAACTCACGACCTTAAAATTATGAGACTTACGCGCTGACTACTGCGCTACCGAGGCACGGGGCGGACCGTTGGTCCTGGGAACTGGGCAAGTAGCGTACCCATTGTTAGACGCAGAGATACTCTACTTGGTGGATAACGTGTTCTGTTGCTACACGTGCATTGCCGGCCCAGTTGATTGTGGTGGTGCTGCAGCTTTTGCAACGATGGGCAGTACTCCCCGTCGTTCAAGTTCATTGCCTCGGAGGCACCTGGACACAGCAACTTGTGAGGCCAGGCCGACGCCAGTCCGCAGAACATGACGCGAGCGTCCGAGTGGGGAACCGCACGTGCTGCGTTCTCGGTTCTTCTCAAGGGAATCCCGCTATACATTCTTGTGGATCGTGCATCTCAAGCGCGCAAGCCACACGGCACCGCGGGAAAAGCAAAACGATGCATCGGCCGGGAATCGAACCCGGGCCGCCCGCGTGGCAGGCGAGCATTCTACCACTGAACCACCGATGCTCAGACCAGTAGCAACCTTTCGCTGCTTCCCCAGCAGATGTCTCGAGATAACGTGTGACTGCCGTCAAGCGCCGTAGCATTCTGTCGATAAAATGCTGCAGACGCTGAATCCTGCACTGTACCGCCTAAAAATGCCGCCAGAACGCCGTCCTCTGCGTCCTCTTGCGTCGCCGGCGCCGACTCTTGCCAAAGGGTGCGAAATGTGCATGGATACGCCGTGCGAATGCATCTGCATGTGCTCCCCTAGCCTACCTCGTAATGCGCCTAGGGCTACGATCACCTTCGGCCGCTGCCGACTGGCGGGAAGCCGACACAGCGCGGCGTGGGGGCGCCCGGTTGTGCGGTGGTGGTGTAAAGGTCAGCATAGGTGCCTTGCAAGCAGTTGATCCGTGTTCGATTCCCGGCCACCGCAGCAGGCTTTCAGCTTTGCGTATGAGTACTTTTGCCACGCGCCGTTAAATTAATGTTCTTTCTCCCTCTTACTCGCTGCAGACCAGCCTACAGTGTGTCTCGACTTGTCTCGACTTTGCTCAGCTGACGCGAGAGCTGACGCTCTCCAGTCGGCCTATATCAAAACGACAAGCACGAGAAACGACTGAGAGAGGCAGGGAGAGGCGAGGCGGTGGACACACAGCACGTCCCTTCATTTCACGGTGGCGTCTCCCTCACTGAATCGGTCTGCAGCTGCGAAAACAAAGGAGAAAGAAAAATAGGAAGCAAAATTGCCAACAGTACCCTGTGTTCCCATGCGGTCACCCGCCCAAGCACTGACAAGGGCCAAAGTTGTTACACGTCGGCAATCGGGCATTTTCTTTCATTTTCTCTTTGCCGTATGAGAACCAGCGTATTCAACATATTGTGACCATTGCCGAGCGAATGCTGCAGCGCTTCCCGACGAGTCGGGTTCGGATCCTCTGCCAACGTCCACGCAGGGCGATGATCTTTTGGTCATCACACTCGCCAGCTGAAATCGGCGCTGCCTTTTCGTAGTAGTAAAAGCCTACTGGCCCGTGGGGGGATCGAACCCACGACCTTCGCGTTATTAGCACGACGCTCTAACCAACTGAGCTAACGGGCCTCCACGCCGACGGTTGCTCAGCCCTACGCTGGAAACACGTGGCATGAAGCCACACGCCACTTCTAGGGTCACCGTGTGTCTGCTTCGCCCGTATATGTTCTGCTGGCGGTCACGAAACAGTAGCTGTACTGCGAGCAGGACGGGAAACGGCAGCACGCACTGCTGAAACTTGAGACGATTCGTGTGGAAAAAATTCCGTTCCGGTACCGGCAATCGAGCCCGGGCCTCCGGGGTGATAGCCAGGCATCCTAGCCACTAGATCTCACCGGATTTGGGCGTCCGTTCGACGGATCGGATGGTCTCTCGCACATTTCGTGCCGAGGCCCGTGTCGGCACCCTTCTCTCTTTGCGAACGTCATTGCGCATACCGGCTGGCAAGGCGCGCACCTCAAAAGTCTCAGAGCAATGCTTTTGGCTTCATGCTCTACTGGGAGAAGAGGAAAAGGAAAGCTGTCAGTATCAATAACAGGAAGTGTAAATTTTCTCTCTGAAGCGTTGAGACGTTGTGGATAACAAACAAGAAATAAGTTCGAGCCCTAGCGACAGCACCACCGTGAGTCACAGAAAATTAAATGCCCCGGTGAGGATCGAACTCACGACCTTAAAATTATGAGACTTACGCGCTGACTACTGCGCTACCGAGGCACGGGGCGGACCGTTGGTCCTGGGAACTGGGCAAGTAGCGTACCCATTGTTAGACGCAGAGATACTCTACTTGGTGGATAACGTGTTCTGTTGCTACACGTGCATTGCCGGCCCAGTTGATTGTGGTGGTGCTGCAGCTTTTGCAACGATGGGCAGTACTCACCGTCGTTCAAGTTCATTGCCTCGGAGGCACCTGGACACAGCAACTTGTGAGGCCAGGCCGACGCCAGTCCGCAGAACATGACGCGAGCGTCCGAGTGGGGAACCGCACGTGCTGCGTTCTCGGTTCTTCTCAAGGGAATCCCGCTATACATTCTTGTGGATCGTGCATCTCAAGCGCGCAAGCCACACGGCACCGCGGGAAAAGCAAAACGATGCATCGGCCGGGAATCGAACCCGGGCCGCCCGCGTGGCAGGCGAGCATTCTACCACTTAACCACCGATGCTCAGACCAGTAGCAACCTTTCGCTGCTTCCCCAGCAGATGTCTCGAGATAACGTGTGACTGCCGTCAAGCGCCGTAGCATTCTGTCGATAAAATGCTGCAGACGCTGAATCCTGCACTGTACCGCCTAAAAATGCCGCCAGAACGCCGTCCTCTGCGTCCTCTTGCGTCGCCGGCGCCGACTCTTGCCAAAGGGTGCGAAATGTGCATGGATACGCCGTGCGAATGCATCTGCATGTGCTCCCCTAGCCTACCTCGTAATGCGCCTAGGGCTACGATCACCTTCGGCCGCTGCCGACTGGCGGGAAGCCGACACAGCGCGGCGTGGGGGCGCCCGGTTGTGCGGTGGTGGTGTAAAGGTCAGCATAGTTGCCTTGCAAGCAGTTGATCCGGGTTCGATTCCCGGCCACCGCAGCAGGCTTTCAGCTTTGCGTATGAGTACTTTTGCCACGCGCCGTTAAATTAATGTTCTTTCTCCCTCTTACTCGCTGCAGACCAGCCTACAGTGTGTCTCGACTTGTCTCGACTTTGCTCAGCTGACGCGAGAGCTGACGCTCTCCAGTCGGCCTATATCAAAACGACAAGCACGAGAAACGACTGAGAGAGGCAGGGAGAGGCGAGGCGGTGGACACACAGCACGCCCCTTCATTTCACGGTGGCGTCTCCCTCACTGAATCGGTCTGCAGCTGCGAAAACAAAGGAGAAAGAAAAATAGGAAGCAAAATTGCCAACAGTACCCTGTGTTCCCATGCGGTCACCCGCCCAAGCACTGACAAGGGCCAAAGTTGTTACACGTCGGCAATCGGGCATTTTCTTTCATTTTCTCTTTGCCGTATGAGAACCAGCGTATTCAACATATTGTGACCATTGCCGAGCGAATGCTGCAGCGCTTCCCGACGAGTCGGGTTCGGATCCTCTGCCAACGTCCACGCAGGGCGATGATCTTTTGGTCATCACACTCGCCAGCTGAAATCGGCGCTGCCTTTTCGTAGTAGTAAAAGCCTACTGGCCCGTGGGGGGATCGAACCCACGACCTTCGCGTTATTAGCACGACGCTCTAACCAACTGAGCTAACGGGCCTCCACGCCGACGGTTGCTCAGCCCTACGCTGGAAACACGTGGCATGAAGCCACACGCCACTTCTAGGGTCACCGTGTGTCTGCTTCGCCCGTATATGTTCTGCTGGCGGTCACGAAACAGTAGCTGTACTGCGAGCAGGACGGGAAACGGCAGCACGCACTGCTGAAACTTGAGACGATTCGTGTGGAAAAAATTCCGTTCCGGTACCGGCAATCGAGCCCGGGCCTCCGGGGTGATAGCCAGGCATCCTAGCCACTAGATCTCACCGGATTTGGGCGTCCGTTCGACGGATCGGATGGTCTCTCGCACATTTCGTGCCGAGGCCCGTGTCGGCACCCTTCTCTCTTTGCGAACGTCATTGCGCATACCGGCTGGCAAGGCGCGCACCTCAAAAGTCTCAGAGCAATGCTTTTGGCTTCATGCTCTACTGGGAGAAGAGGAAAAGGAAAGCTGTCAGTATCAATAACAGGAAGTGTAAATTTTCTCTCTGAAGCGTTGAGACGTTGTGGATAACAAACAAGAAATAAGTTCGAGCCCTAGCGACAGCACCACCGTGAGTCACAGAAAATTAAATGCCCCGGTGAGGATCGAACTCACGACCTTAAAATTATGAGACTTACGCGCTGACTACTGCGCTACCGAGGCACGGGGCGGACCGTTGGTCCTGGGAACTGGGCAAGTAGCGTACCCATTGTTAGACGCAGAGATACTCTACTTGGTGGATAACGTGTTCTGTTGCTACACGTGCATTGCCGGCCCAGTTGATTGTGGTGGTGCTGCAGCTTTTGCAACGATGGGCAGTACTCACCGTCGTTCAAGTTCATTGCCTCGGAGGCACCTGGACACAGCAACTTGTGAGGCCAGGCCGACGCCAGTCCGCAGAACATGACGCGAGCGTCCGAGTGGGGAACCGCACGTGCTGCGTTCTCGGTTCTTCTCAAGGGAATCCCGCTATACATTCTTGTGGATCGTGCATCTCAAGCGCGCAAGCCACACGGCACCGCGGGAAAAGCAAAACGATGCATCGGCCGGGAATCGAACCCGGGCCGCCCGCGTGGCAGGCGAGCATTCTACCACTTAACCACCGATGCTCAGACCAGTAGCAACCTTTCGCTGCTTCCCCAGCAGATGTCTCGAGATAACGTGTGACTGCCGTCAAGCGCCGTAGCATTCTGTCGATAAAATGCTGCAGACGCTGAATCCTGCACTGTACCGCCTAAAAATGCCGCCAGAACGCCGTCCTCTGCGTCCTCTTGCGTCGCCGGCGCCGACTCTTGCCAAAGGGTGCGAAATGTGCATGGATACGCCGTGCGAATGCATCTGCATGTGCTCCCCTAGCCTACCTCGTAATGCGCCTAGGGCTACGATCACCTTCGGCCGCTGCCGACTGGCGGGAAGCCGACACAGCGCGGCGTGGGGGCGCCCGGTTGTGCGGTGGTGGTGTAAAGGTCAGCATAGTTGCCTTGCAAGCAGTTGATCCGGGTTCGATTCCCGGCCACCGCAGCAGGCTTTCAGCTTTGCGTATGAGTACTTTTGCCACGCGCCGTTAAATTAATGTTCTTTCTCCCTCTTACTCGCTGCAGACCAGCCTACAGTGTGTCTCGACTTGTCTCGACTTTGCTCAGCTGACGCGAGAGCTGACGCTCTCCAGTCGGCCTATATCAAAACGACAAGCACGAGAAACGACTGAGAGAGGCAGGGAGAGGCGAGGCGGTGGACACACAGCACGCCCCTTCATTTCACGGTGGCGTCTCCCTCACTGAATCGGTCTGCAGCTGCGAAAACAAAGGAGAAAGAAAAATAGGAAGCAAAATTGCCAACAGTACCCTGTGTTCCCATGCGGTCACCCGCCCAAGCACTGACAAGGGCCAAAGTTGTTACACGTCGGCAATCGGGCATTTTCTTTCATTTTCTCTTTGCCGTATGAGAACCAGCGTATTCAACATATTGTGACCATTGCCGAGCGAATGCTGCAGCGCTTCCCGACGAGTCGGGTTCGGATCCTCTGCCAACGTCCACGCAGGGCGATGATCTTTTGGTCATCACACTCGCCAGCTGAAATCGGCGCTGCCTTTTCGTAGTAGTAAAAGCCTACTGGCCCGTGGGGGGATCGAACCCACGACCTTCGCGTTATTAGCACGACGCTCTAACCAACTGAGCTAACGGGCCTCCACGCCGACGGTTGCTCAGCCCTACGCTGGAAACACGTGGCATGAAGCCACACGCCACTTCTAGGGTCACCGTGTGTCTGCTTCGCCCGTATATGTTCTGCTGGCGGTCACGAAACAGTAGCTGTACTGCGAGCAGGACGGGAAACGGCAGCACGCACTGCTGAAACTTGAGACGATTCGTGTGGAAAAAATTCCGTTCCGGTACCGGCAATCGAGCCCGGGCCTCCGGGGTGATAGCCAGGCATCCTAGCCACTAGATCTCACCGGATTTGGGCGTCCGTTCGACGGATCGGATGGTCTCTCGCACATTTCGTGCCGAGGCCCGTGTCGGCACCCTTCTCTCTTTGCGAACGTCATTGCGCATACCGGCTGGCAAGGCGCGCACCTCAAAAGTCTCAGAGCAATGCTTTTGGCTTCATGCTCTACTGGGAGAAGAGGAAAAGGAAAGCTGTCAGTATCAATAACAGGAAGTGTAAATTTTCTCTCTGAAGCGTTGAGACGTTGTGGATAACAAACAAGAAATAAGTTCGAGCCCTAGCGACAGCACCACCGTGAGTCACAGAAAATTAAATGCCCCGGTGAGGATCGAACTCACGACCTTAAAATTATGAGACTTACGCGCTGACTACTGCGCTACCGAGGCACGGGGCGGACCGTTGGTCCTGGGAACTGGGCAAGTAGCGTACCCATTGTTAGACGCAGAGATACTCTACTTGGTGGATAACGTGTTCTGTTGCTACACGTGCATTGCCGGCCCAGTTGATTGTGGTGGTGCTGCAGCTTTTGCAACGATGGGCAGTACTCACCGTCGTTCAAGTTCATTGCCTCGGAGGCACCTGGACACAGCAACTTGTGAGGCCAGGCCGACGCCAGTCCGCAGAACATGACGCGAGCGTCCGAGTGGGGAACCGCACGTGCTGCGTTCTCGGTTCTTCTCAAGGGAATCCCGCTATACATTCTTGTGGATCGTGCATCTCAAGCGCGCAAGCCACACGGCACCGCGGGAAAAGCAAAACGATGCATCGGCCGGGAATCGAACCCGGGCCGCCCGCGTGGCAGGCGAGCATTCTACCACTTAACCACCGATGCTCAGACCAGTAGCAACCTTTCGCTGCTTCCCCAGCAGATGTCTCGAGATAACGTGTGACTGCCGTCAAGCGCCGTAGCATTCTGTCGATAAAATGCTGCAGACGCTGAATCCTGCACTGTACCGCCTAAAAATGCCGCCAGAACGCCGTCCTCTGCGTCCTCTTGCGTCGCCGGCGCCGACTCTTGCCAAAGGGTGCGAAATGTGCATGGATACGCCGTGCGAATGCATCTGCATGTGCTCCCCTAGCCTACCTCGTAATGCGCCTAGGGCTACGATCACCTTCGGCCGCTGCCGACTGGCGGGAAGCCGACACAGCGCGGCGTGGGGGCGCCCGGTTGTGCGGTGGTGGTGTAAAGGTCAGCATAGTTGCCTTGCAAGCAGTTGATCCGGGTTCGATTCCCGGCCACCGCAGCAGGCTTTCAGCTTTGCGTATGAGTACTTTTGCCACGCGCCGTTAAATTAATGTTCTTTCTCCCTCTTACTCGCTGCAGACCAGCCTACAGTGTGTCTCGACTTGTCTCGACTTTGCTCAGCTGACGCGAGAGCTGACGCTCTCCAGTCGGCCTATATCAAAACGACAAGCACGAGAAACGACTGAGAGAGGCAGGGAGAGGCGAGGCGGTGGACACACAGCACGCCCCTTCATTTCACGGTGGCGTCTCCCTCACTGAATCGGTCTGCAGCTGCGAAAACAAAGGAGAAAGAAAAATAGGAAGCAAAATTGCCAACAGTACCCTGTGTTCCCATGCGGTCACCCGCCCAAGCACTGACAAGGGCCAAAGTTGTTACACGTCGGCAATCGGGCATTTTCTTTCATTTTCTCTTTGCCGTATGAGAACCAGCGTATTCAACATATTGTGACCATTGCCGAGCGAATGCTGCAGCGCTTCCCGACGAGTCGGGTTCGGATCCTCTGCCAACGTCCACGCAGGGCGATGATCTTTTGGTCATCACACTCGCCAGCTGAAATCGGCGCTGCCTTTTCGTAGTAGTAAAAGCCTACTGGCCCGTGGGGGGATCGAACCCACGACCTTCGCGTTATTAGCACGACGCTCTAACCAACTGAGCTAACGGGCCTCCACGCCGACGGTTGCTCAGCCCTACGCTGGAAACACGTGGCATGAAGCCACACGCCACTTCTAGGGTCACCGTGTGTCTGCTTCGCCCGTATATGTTCTGCTGGCGGTCACGAAACAGTAGCTGTACTGCGAGCAGGACGGGAAACGGCAGCACGCACTGCTGAAACTTGAGACGATTCGTGTGGAAAAAATTCCGTTCCGGTACCGGCAATCGAGCCCGGGCCTCCGGGGTGATAGCCAGGCATCCTAGCCACTAGATCTCACCGGATTTGGGCGTCCGTTCGACGGATCGGATGGTCTCTCGCACATTTCGTGCCGAGGCCCGTGTCGGCACCCTTCTCTCTTTGCGAACGTCATTGCGCATACCGGCTGGCAAGGCGCGCACCTCAAAAGTCTCAGAGCAATGCTTTTGGCTTCATGCTCTACTGGGAGAAGAGGAAAAGGAAAGCTGTCAGTATCAATAACAGGAAGTGTAAATTTTCTCTCTGAAGCGTTGAGACGTTGTGGATAACAAACAAGAAATAAGTTCGAGCCCTAGCGACAGCACCACCGTGAGTCACAGAAAATTAAATGCCCCGGTGAGGATCGAACTCACGACCTTAAAATTATGAGACTTACGCGCTGACTACTGCGCTACCGAGGCACGGGGCGGACCGTTGGTCCTGGGAACTGGGCAAGTAGCGTACCCATTGTTAGACGCAGAGATACTCTACTTGGTGGATAACGTGTTCTGTTGCTACACGTGCATTGCCGGCCCAGTTGATTGTGGTGGTGCTGCAGCTTTTGCAACGATGGGCAGTACTCACCGTCGTTCAAGTTCATTGCCTCGGAGGCACCTGGACACAGCAACTTGTGAGGCCAGGCCGACGCCAGTCCGCAGAACATGACGCGAGCGTCCGAGTGGGGAACCGCACGTGCTGCGTTCTCGGTTCTTCTCAAGGGAATCCCGCTATACATTCTTGTGGATCGTGCATCTCAAGCGCGCAAGCCACACGGCACCGCGGGAAAAGCAAAACGATGCATCGGCCGGGAATCGAACCCGGGCCGCCCGCGTGGCAGGCGAGCATTCTACCACTTAACCACCGATGCTCAGACCAGTAGCAACCTTTCGCTGCTTCCCCAGCAGATGTCTCGAGATAACGTGTGACTGCCGTCAAGCGCCGTAGCATTCTGTCGATAAAATGCTGCAGACGCTGAATCCTGCACTGTACCGCCTAAAAATGCCGCCAGAACGCCGTCCTCTGCGTCCTCTTGCGTCGCCGGCGCCGACTCTTGCCAAAGGGTGCGAAATGTGCATGGATACGCCGTGCGAATGCATCTGCATGTGCTCCCCTAGCCTACCTCGTAATGCGCCTAGGGCTACGATCACCTTCGGCCGCTGCCGACTGGCGGGAAGCCGACACAGCGCGGCGTGGGGGCGCCCGGTTGTGCGGTGGTGGTGTAAAGGTCAGCATAGTTGCCTTGCAAGCAGTTGATCCGGGTTCGATTCCCGGCCACCGCAGCAGGCTTTCAGCTTTGCGTATGAGTACTTTTGCCACGCGCCGTTAAATTAATGTTCTTTCTCCCTCTTACTCGCTGCAGACCAGCCTACAGTGTGTCTCGACTTGTCTCGACTTTGCTCAGCTGACGCGAGAGCTGACGCTCTCCAGTCGGCCTATATCAAAACGACAAGCACGAGAAACGACTGAGAGAGGCAGGGAGAGGCGAGGCGGTGGACACACAGCACGCCCCTTCATTTCACGGTGGCGTCTCCCTCACTGAATCGGTCTGCAGCTGCGAAAACAAAGGAGAAAGAAAAATAGGAAGCAAAATTGCCAACAGTACCCTGTGTTCCCATGCGGTCACCCGCCCAAGCACTGACAAGGGCCAAAGTTGTTACACGTCGGCAATCGGGCATTTTCTTTCATTTTCTCTTTGCCGTATGAGAACCAGCGTATTCAACATATTGTGACCATTGCCGAGCGAATGCTGCAGCGCTTCCCGACGAGTCGGGTTCGGATCCTCTGCCAACGTCCACGCAGGGCGATGATCTTTTGGTCATCACACTCGCCAGCTGAAATCGGCGCTGCCTTTTCGTAGTAGTAAAAGCCTACTGGCCCGTGGGGGGATCGAACCCACGACCTTCGCGTTATTAGCACGACGCTCTAACCAACTGAGCTAACGGGCCTCCACGCCGACGGTTGCTCAGCCCTACGCTGGAAACACGTGGCATGAAGCCACACGCCACTTCTAGGGTCACCGTGTGTCTGCTTCGCCCGTATATGTTCTGCTGGCGGTCACGAAACAGTAGCTGTACTGCGAGCAGGACGGGAAACGGCAGCACGCACTGCTGAAACTTGAGACGATTCGTGTGGAAAAAATTCCGTTCCGGTACCGGCAATCGAGCCCGGGCCTCCGGGGTGATAGCCAGGCATCCTAGCCACTAGATCTCACCGGATTTGGGCGTCCGTTCGACGGATCGGATGGTCTCTCGCACATTTCGTGCCGAGGCCCGTGTCGGCACCCTTCTCTCTTTGCGAACGTCATTGCGCATACCGGCTGGCAAGGCGCGCACCTCAAAAGTCTCAGAGCAATGCTTTTGGCTTCATGCTCTACTGGGAGAAGAGGAAAAGGAAAGCTGTCAGTATCAATAACAGGAAGTGTAAATTTTCTCTCTGAAGCGTTGAAACGTTGTGGATAACAAACAAGAAATAAGTTCGAGCCCTAGCGACAGCACCACCGTGAGTCACAGAAAATTAAATGCCCCGGATGAGGATCGAACTCACGACCTTAAAATTATGAGACTTACGCGCTGACTACTGCGCTACCGAGGCACGGGGCGGACCGTTGGTCCTGGGAACTGGGCAAGTAGCGTACCCATTGTTAGACGCAGAGATACTCTACTTGGTGGATAACGTGTTCTGTTGCTACACGTGCATTGCCGGCCCAGTTGATTGTGGTGGTGCTGCAGCTTTTGCAACGATGGGCAGTACTCCCCGTCGTTCAAGTTCATTGCCTCGGAGGCACCTGGACACAGCAACTTGTGAGGCCAGGCCGACGCCAGTCCGCAGAACATGACGCGAGCGTCCGAGTGGGGAACCGCACGTGCTGCGTTCTCGGTTCTTCTCAAGGGAATCCCGCTATACATTCTTGTGGATCGTGCATCTCAAGCGCGCAAGCCACACGGCACCGCGGGAAAAGCAAAACGATGCATCGGCCGGGAATCGAACCCGGGCCGCCCGCGTGGCAGGCGAGCATTCTACCACTGAACCACCGATGCTCAGACCAGTAGCAACCTTTCGCTGCTTCCCCAGCAGATGTCTCGAGATAACGTGGGACTGCCGTCAAGCGCCGTAGCATTCTGTCGATAAAATGCTGCAGACGCTGAATCCTGCACTGTACCGCCTAAAAATGCCGCCAGAACGCCGTCCTCTGCGTCCTCTTGCGTCGCCGGCGCCGACTCTTGCCAAAGGGTGCGAAATGTGCATGGATACGCCGTGCGAATGCATCTGCATGTGCTCCCCTAGCCTACCTCGTAATGCGCCTAGGGCTACGATCACCTTCGGCCGCTGCCGACTGGCGGGAAGCCGACACAGCGCGGCGTGGGGGCGCCCGGTTGTGCGGTGGTGGTGTAAAGGTCAGCATAGGTGCCTTGCAAGCAGTTGATCCGGGTTCGATTCCCGGCCACCGCAGCAGGCTTTCAGCTTTGCGTATGAGTACTTTTGCCACGCGCCGTTAAATTAATGTTCTTTCTCCCTCTTACTCGCTGCAGACCAGCCTACAGTGTGTCTCGACTTGTCTCGACTTTGCTCAGCTGACGCGAGAGCTGACGCTCTCCAGTCGGCCTATATCAAAACGACAAGCACGAGAAACGACTGAGAGAGGCAGGGAGAGGCGAGGCGGTGGACACACAGCACGCCCCTTCATTTCACGGTGGCGTCTCCCTCACTGAATCGGTCTGCAGCTGCGAAAACAAAGGAGAAAGAAAAATAGGAAGCAAAATTGCCAACAGTACCCTGTGTTCCCATGCGGTCACCCGCCCAAGCACTGACAAGGGCCAAAGTTGTTACACGTCGGCAATCGGGCATTTTCTTTCATTTTCTCTTTGCCGTATGAGAACCAGCGTATTCAACATATTGTGACCATTGCCGAGCGAATGCTGCAGCGCTTCCCGACGAGTCGGTGTTCGGATCCTCTGCCAACGTCCACGCAGGGCGATGATCTTTTGGTCATCACACTCGCCAGCTGAAATCGGCGCTGCCTTTTCGTAGTAGTAAAAGCCTACTGGCCCGTGGGGGGATCGAACCCACGACCTTCGCGTTATTAGCACGACGCTCTAACCAACTGAGCTAACGGGCCTCCACGCCGACGGTTGCTCAGCCCTACGCTGGAAACACGTGGCATGAAGCCACACGCCCACTTCTAGGGTCACCGTGTGTCTGCTTCGCCCGTATATGTTCTGCTGGCGGTCACGAAACAGTAGCTGTACTGCGAGCAGGGACGGGGAAACGCAGCACGCACTGCTGAAACTTGAGACGATTCGTGTGGAAAAAATTCCGTTCCGGTACCGGCAATCGAGCCCGGGCCTCCGGGGGTGATAGCCAGGCATCCTAGCCACTAGATCTCACCGGATTTGGGCGTCCGTTCGACGGATCGGATGGTCTCTCGCACATTTCGTGCCGAGGCCCGTGTCGGCACCCTTCTCTCTTTGCGAACGTCATTGCGCATACCGGCTGGCAAGGCGCGCACCTCAAAAGTCTCAGAGCAATGCTTTTGGCTTCATGCTCTACTGGGAGAAGAGGAAAAGGAAAGCTGTCAGTATCAATAACAGGAAGTGTAAATTTTCTCTCTGAAGCGTTGAAACGTTGTGGATAACAAACAAGAAATAAGTTCGAGCCCTAGCGACAGCACCACCCGTGAGTCACAGAAAATTAAATGCCCCGGATGAGGATCGAACTCACGACCTTAAAATTATGAGACTTACGCGCTGACTACTGCGCTACCGAGGCACGGGGCGGACCGTTGGTCCTGGGAACTGGGCAAGTAGCGTACCCATTGTTAGACGCAGAGATACTCTACTTGGTGGATAACGTGTTCTGTTGCTACACGTGCATTGCCGGCCAGTTGATTGTGGTGGTGCTGCAGCTTTTGCAACGATGGGCAGTACTCCCCGTCGTTCAAGTTCATTGCCTCGGAGGCACCTGGACACAGCAACTTGTGAGGCCAGGCCGACGCCAGTCCGCAGAACATGACGCGAGCGTCCGAGTGGGGAACCGCACGTGCTGCGTTCTCGGTTCTTCTCAAGGGAATCCCGCTATACATTCTTGTGGATCGTGCATCTCAAGCGCGCAAGCCACACGGCACCGCGGGAAAAGCAAAACGATGCATCGGCCGGGAATCGAACCCGGGCCGCCCGCGTGGCAGGCGAGCATTCTACCACTTAACCACCGATGCTCAGACCAGTAGCAACCTTTCGCTGCTTCCCCAGCAGATGTCTCGAGATAACGTGGGACTGCCGTCAAGCGCCGTAGCATTCTGTCGATAAAATGCTGCAGACGCTGAATCCTGCACTGTACCGCCTAAAAATGCCGCCAGAACGCCGTCCTCTGCGTCCTCTTGCGTCGCCGGCGCCGACTCTTGCCAAAGGGTGCGAAATGTGCATGGATACGCCGTGCGAATGCATCTGCATGTGCTCCCCTAGCCTACCTCGTAATGCGCCTAGGGCTACGATCACCTTCGGCCGCTGCCGACTGGCGGGAAGCCGACACAGCGCGGCGTGGGGGCGCCCGGTTGTGCGGTGGTGGTGTAAAGGTCAGCATAGGTGCCTTGCAAGCAGTTGATCCGGGTTCGATTCCCCGGCCACCGCAGCAGGCTTTCAGCTTTGCGTATGAGTACTTTTGCCACGCGCCGTTAAATTAATGTTCTTTCTCCCTCTTACTCGCTGCAGACCAGCCTACAGTGTGTCTCGACTTGTCTCGACTTTGCTCAGCTGACGCGAGAGCTGACGCTCTCCAGTCGGCCTATATCAAAACGACAAGCACGAGAAACGACTGAGAGAGGCAGGGAGAGGCGAGGCGGTGGACACACAGCACGCCCCTTCATTCACGGTGGCGTCTCCCTCACTGAATCGGTCTGCAGCTGCGAAAACAAAGGAGAAAGAAAAATAGGAAGCAAAATTGCCAACAGTACCCTGTGTTCCCATGCCGGTCACCCGCCCAAGCACTGACAAGGGCCAAAGTTGTTACACGTCGGCAATCGGGCATTTTCTTTCATTTTCTCTTTGCCGTATTGAGAACCAGCGTATTCAACATATTGTGACCATTGCCGAGCGAATGCTGCAGCGCTTCCCGACGAGTCGGGTTCGGATCCTCTGCCAACGTCCACGCAGGGCGATGATCTTTTGGTCATCACGACTCGCCAGCTGAAATCGGCGCTGCCTTTTCGTAGTAGTAAAAGCCTACTGGCCCGTGGGGGGATCGAACCCACGACCCTTCGCGTTATTAGCACGACGCTCTAACCAACTGAGCTAACGGGCCTCCACGCCGACCGTTGCTCAGCCCTACGCTGGAAACACGTGGCATGAAGCCACACGCCACTTCTAGGGTCACCGTGTGTCTGCTTCGCCCGTATATGTTCTGCTGGCGGTCACGAAACAGTAGCTGTACTGCGAGCAGGACGGGAAACGGCAGCACGCACTGCTGAAACTTGAGACGATTCGTGTGGAAAAAATTCCGTTCCGGTACCGGCAATCGAGCCCGGGCCTCCGGGGGTGATAGCCAGGCATCCTAGCCACTAGATCTCACCGGATTTGGGCGTCCGTTCGACGGATCGGATGGTCTCTCGCACATTTCGTGCCGAGGCCCGTGTCGGCACCCTTCTCTCTTTGCGAACGTCATTGCGCATACCGGCTGGCAAGGCGCGGACCTCAAAAGTCTCAGAGCAATGCTTTTGGCTTCATGCTCTACTGGGAGAAGAGGAAAAGGAAAGCTGTCAGTATCAATAACAGGAAGTGTAAATTTTCTCTCTGAAGCGTTGAAACGTTGTGGATAACAAACAAGAAATAAGTTCGAGCCCTAGCGACAGCACCACCGTGAGTCACAGAAAATTAAATGCCCCGGATGAGGATCGAACTCACGACCTTAAAATTATGAGACTTACGCGCTGACTACTGCGCTACCGAGGCACGGGGCGGACCGTTGCTCCTGGGAACTGGGCAAGTAGCGTACCCATTGTTAGACGCAGAGATACTCTACTTGGTGGATAACGTGTTCTGTTGCTACACGTGCATTGCCGGCCCAGTTGATTGTGGTGGTGCTGCAGCTTTTGCAACGATGGGCAGTACTCCCCGTCGTTCAAGTTCATTGCCTCGGAGGCACCTGGACACAGCAACTTGTGAGGGCCAGGCCGACGCCAGTCCGCAGAACATGACGCGAGCGTCCGAGTGGGGAACCGCACGTTGCTGCGTTCTCGGTTCTTCTCAAGGGAATCCCGCTATACATTCTTGTGGATCGTGCATCTCAAGCGCGCAAGCCACACGGCACCGCGGAAAAGCAAAACGATGCATCGGCCGGGAAACGAACCCGGGCCGCCCGCGTGGCAGGCGAGCATTCTACCACTGAACCACCGATGCTCAGACCAGTAGCAACCTTTCGCTGCTTCCCCAGCAGATGTCTCGAGATAACGTGGGACTGCCGTCAAGCGCCGTAGCATTCTGTCGATAAAATGCTGCAGACGCTGAATCCTGCACTGTACCGCCTAAAAATGCCGCCAGAACGCCCGTCCTCTGCGTCCTCTCTTGCGTCGCCGGCGCCCGACTCTTGCCAAAGGGTGCGAAATGTGCATGGATACGCCGTGCGAATGCATCTGCATGTGCTCCCCTAGCCTACCTCGTAATGCGCCTAGGGCTACGATCACCTTCGGGCCGCTGCCGACTGGCGGGAAGCCGACACAGCGCGGCGTGGGGGCGCCCGGTTGTGCGGTGGTGGTGTAAAGGTCAGCATAGGTGCCTTGCAAGCAGTTGATCCGGGTTCGATTCCCGGCCACCGCAGCAGGCTTTCAGCTTTGCGTATGAGTACTTTTGCCACGCGCCGTTAAATTAATGTTCTTTCTCCCTCTTACTCGCTGCAGACCAGCCTACAGTGTGTCTCGACTTGTCTCGACTTTGCTCAGCTGACGCGAGAGCTGACGCTCTCCAGTCGGCCTATATCAAAACGACAAGCACGAGAAACGACTGAGAGAGGCAGGGAGAGGGCGAGGCGGTGGACACACAGCACGCCCCTTCATTTCACGGTGGCGTCTCCCTCACTGAATCGGTCTGCAGCTGCGAAAACAAAGGAGAAAGAAAAATAGGAAGCAAAATTGCCAACAGTACCCTGTGTTCCCATGCGGTCACCGCCCAAGCACTGACAAGGGCCAAAGTTGTTACACGTCGGCAATCGGGCATTTTCTTTCATTTTCTCTTTGCCGTATGAGAACCAGCGTATTCAACATATTGTGACCATTGCCGAGGCGAATGCTGCAGCGCTTCCCGACGAGTCGGGTTCGGATCCTCTGCCAACGTCCACGCAGGGCGATGATCTTTTGGTCATCACACTCGCCAGCTGAAATCGGCGCTGCCTTTTCGTAGTAGTAAAAAGCCTACTGGCCCGTGGGGGGATCGAACCCACGACCTTCGCGTTATTAGCACGACGCTCTAACCAACTGAGCTAACGGGCCTCCACGCCGACCGTTGCTCAGCCCTACGCTGGAAACACGTGGCATGAAGCCACACGCCACTTCTAGGGTCACCGTGTGTCTGCTTCGCCCGTATATGTTCTGCTGGCGGTCACGAAACAGTAGCTGTACTGCGAGCAGGACGGAAACGGCAGCACGCACTGCTGAAACTTGAGACGATTCGTGTGGAAAAAATTCCGTTCCGGTTACCGGCAATCGAGCCCGGGCCTCCGGGGTGATAGCCAGGCATCCTAGCCACTAGATCTCACCGGATTTGGGCGTCCGTTCGACGGATCGGATGGTCTCTCGCACATTTCGTGCCGAGGCCCGTGTCGGCACCCTTCTCTCTTTGCGAACGTCATTGCGCATACCGGCTGGCAAGGCGCGGACCTCAAAAGTCTCAGAGCAATGCTTTTGGCTTCATGCTCTACTGGGAGAAGAGGGAAAAGGAAAGCTGTCAGTATCAATAACAGGAAGTGTAAATTTTCTCTCTGAAGCGTTGAAACGTTGTGGATAACAAACAAGAAATAAGTTCGAGCCCTAGCGACAGCACCACCCGTGAGTCACAGAAAATTAAATGCCCCGGATGAGGATCGAACTCACGACCTTAAAATTATGAGACTTACGCGCTGACTACTGCGCTACCGAGGCACGGGGCGGACCGTTGCTCCTGGGAACTGGGCAAGTAGCGTACCCATTGTTAGACGCAGAGATACTCTACTTGGTGGATAACGTGTTCTGTTGCTACACGTGCATTGCCGGCCCAGTTGATTGTGGTGGTGCTGCAGCTTTTGCAACGATGGGCAGTACTCCCCGTCGTTCAAGTTCATTGCCTCGGAGGCACCTGGACACAGCAACTTGTGAGGCCAGGCCGACGCCAGTCCGCAGAACATGACGCGAGCGTCCGAGTGGGGAACCGCACGTGCTGCGTTCTCGGTTCTTCTCAAGGGAATCCCGCTATACATTCTTGTGGATCGTGCATCTCAAGCGCGCAAGCCACACGGCACCGCGGGAAAAGCAAAACGATGCATCGGCCGGGAATCGAACCCGGGCCGCCCGCGTGGCAGGCGAGCATTCTACCACTTAACCACCGATGCTCAGACCAGTAGCAACCTTTCGCTGCTTCCCCAGCATGATGTCTCGAGATAACGTGGGACTGCCGTCAAGCGCCGTAGCATTCTGTCGATAAAATGCTGCAGACGCTGAATCCTGCACTGTACCGCCTAAAAATGCCGCCAGAACGCCGTCCTCTGCGTCCTCTTGCGTCGCCGGCGCCGACTCTTGCCAAAGGGTGCGAAATGTGCATGGATACGCCGTGCGAATGCATCTGCATGTGCCTCCCCTAGCCTACCTCGTAATGCGCCTAG